>NW_027103551.1:316948-916948 GCF_902728285.1 Clytia hemisphaerica
ATTGAAGAATCCTAAATAAACCTGTTTGAGTAAGATAGTATTTTGACTTTTGTTTGCTTCTCATATTTTGTGTTTATGGGAGTGTTTTAAGGGAACTTTCAGCTCAAATTTGTAAAAAACTTCAAATTAGAAAATTAGTCTCCGTCCAAAAACTTTTTGACTGCAAAACGTTTTTAAATTTAAAAACACGCTGCTTAGATGTCGTGTCTTCCAAAAAGTCTATTGTCTCGATATTTTTTCGTTCATGTCACGATTTTTCTTTATGTCGGCAATGCAATAACCAAGTAATCCATTTCGAACATTTTAGACTTCTTTTTTGTACCGCTTCCATTGTCACGATATTTTTCTGTCAAGTCACGATATTTCTCCAAAATATGGGTCAACGGTAAATAATTCGTCAGAAAAAATGACGAAAAAAAATTCTCAAATATTTCCAGATGACTTTGAGCAGTTTTTACTTTTTCGAGTCACTCAAAAAAATCTCGTATACCTTTTTTGAGAGAAGAAAACACCAAAAATCACTAAGTTTGGCCCCTTTTATCGTAAACAAAATCCAAAAACTGGTACACTGTTTTTAATAAAAATTACATAAATCGAGATGAGCCTCATTTAACCTAGGCTGCATGCATCCCCAAATTAGTTTTGATATATCAAAACTTATCAGAGGGGATGTGTGCAGCCTACATTTAACCTGAATTCGCCTTGGAATTCATCTCAAAAATTAAGATTTTTTCCTGAGATATACTTCTTCTCAAACGCTCACAAACATAGTAGAACCAAAATGAGAGGCACGAAATCAAAATTTTCTCAACAGAACTCATGAATATTCCGGCCAGAATTTGAGGCTGAGTGCTATTCTTAAAAAATTCTTGATTTTTAGTCAATGAAGTAAAGCCGAAGGCTAGAAGTGAATCTGCGTGGTAGGATTTGAAGCAAGTTAAATCCTACCAAAGTTGCGCGGGCCGCGTGGTTTTCATACAAACGCCAGATTGAAAATAACATTTATCGCTAGATTTCGAAAAAATGACTGCTCGGAAACAATGATATCACTAAATTCAATCCTTCATTCATTGTCAGCGAAAATTGTTAAGGGAACACTTTCTCTTGCCCGGGAAAGATTAAAGATTCACTTCTAGCCTTCGGCTTAAATTCAATGTTTTTAGTCTTTTGAGCCTTTGATCCATTTGATAAAAAGAACGACAAAAATTGTTATCAGAGAAAAAGATTTTCTAAGGTGGGGTGGACCGCTTGAAACGAAGTTTAGCCCTTTTCTAAAAAGAATAATTTTTAAATACGTCTTTTCTGTTTTTAACATAAAATCAAGTGAGAAATAGTCTAGCAAGCTAGACGACTAATTCAGACATATTAGAAATAAAGCAAAAAAGTAAATTTTAGTCGTCTAGTACCTTTGTGCACTAACTCCAAACAAAAAAAAAGTGTCAATATCGCAATTAAAATTTTTTCCCGCTCAAAAAAAATTCTTGAAAATAAAATGTGTGTGGATTTGTGTGTTAAAAATGTTTCATTTGAGTTGATTTTATTTTGAGAGTTTGTTGTTGCTTAATAAATTGTTTTCTCGCTACGCAAGTTTCTGCGTAGCTAGGCCCGGTATCTATAAGGCTGGAACACCGGATTCTTCCAGTCGTTTATACAAACTAAATCCCGTATCATTATTTGTGTTTATTATTAGTATTACATGGGGTTGGTGTAATTTAAGATGCACGATCTAACGATTTACGATTCACGATGCGCGATCCATGCATAAAGTATGCTGATTATTCCTAATAATTATCATAAAACTTAAATTATATAACATAATTCTAAAACAATGGCATAATCTTTTCTCGCTTTTGTTTACCACAGTAAATTCATGCAACAAAGAAAAAATAAGCAAGCAATGGAACTACGAATAATTACGACCGTAAAATTATGAAAAAAACTAACTTGCATAATATTGATAATGGAAGCTATCTTGTGAACATCTTACAATAGACAGAGAGTGAAAGTAAACAATGCACAAGAAATATTTTTGCTCTCCTCAGTCATCAGTTTTAACAATCATATTCGAATATAGGAATTTCTTTCTTAAAGCAAATAAAAAAATATATTGGCGAACAATATGTTTTGTGCACCGTAATGTACGAAGTAAAAAACGGGTGCTCTATTATGAGAAAGAATTTTCTTTCGGTAAACAATTCCCCTATATTGATTCAAGTTATGAAAAAGAGAGAGTACAGAAGGTGAATGCACGTGGCCTTCACTTTCTTACGATTTATAACTGAATTTAAATTGAAAAGAGAATAATTTGCATAATCTTACATAAATGATGTTTTTAAAAATAATTGAGTTTCAGCGAATGAAAGTTTGTAAATTGCCTAAATATTTTATCATGATTACCATAATTACGCATGAATTAACATATTTTATGCACGGATCGCGAATCGTGCATCGTAAATCGTTAGATCGTGCATCTTAAATTACACCAACCCTATTACATGCATTATAAACGACTCCAGTCTAAATGAGAAGTTGTGTAAACAGTAGTTTTGTGTGAGTTGTAAAACCTTTTACTCTTGTCTACCTCTGCAATAATAAAAGAATTTCAACTCTATTTTCGAAAACCCTTTTTTTGCCTCTTTATACTTCGAGGCAGGGTATCCATGAGTGTACCTTTGCGGCCAATTAAGTTTTTGTGTTCTAGACATTATGCTTTATACTTAATTGCACTGCGTTTTGGTACATTACACTACGTTTTGCTACATTGCACTGCGTTTTGCTATCTTACACTACGTTTCGAAAGATCAAAGTTGGAAAACTCGGTTTTGCCAAATATGGTTTTATTATTATTTTACAATACACGTTTTTTTTTTATAAGGAACCTTAACTTTGCTCTGAGCCTGGAGTTCCTTATTTTTACAGAGAATTTCAGTCTCAAAGTTCCTTATGGAGTTCCTTACTACATAGGAAATTTTGAACTTTTTGCCCCTTGAAAGATCAAAATTTGGTCAAATTAGTCCCAATAAGGTACATTATTTTCAAATCCACTTATTCTCAGCCTGAGCAGTTCCTTAACAATTCCTTATTTTTTGAACCATTTTCAGCCTCGAGTTCCTTATAAACGTGTTCCTTATAAAAAAAAAAACGTGTATCTTTTGTATGTCCATGAACATGTCAATCTTCGTGATTTGAAAAGGAAATGAAATGAAACTCATAGACACTCTCCTCCATAGAGTCAAAGAGATGGTTAAGTCTATTTATAACTTTCCGAAAGTAACAATAAGTCTACTATTTGCATGAGGCACATATTTCTATTATTTACATATTTTTCGTTTGAGGTCATTTCACGATTTCACTATGAGAGAAAAAAAATCAAAAAATATTAAAATAGTTTTAAATATCTTTTGGTGTGTTGGTGGTTGAGGGGTTTCATTATTTTTTTACCGGAGTATACTGATGATATTTTTGTATTTCTCCAGTTACTACATAGGGCTAGCCCTACATGAGGCTCAAGCTGTTCTTAATTTTTAGCACTTTCAGCCTCTAACTGTTCTTATTTTGTTCTTATTTTTTTTAGGTATTTTAGGTTAATTTTCCTATTTTCGTATTTTACCTAATTTGGACCCATTTTCGACAAAAAACAGACAACTCAGCCTTGGGCTTATATTCTTGAATTGTTCTTAATTTTTGGCCATTTTGAGCCTCATTGTTCTTGTAAAATTTTTCTTATAAAAAAAAGTGTAGCCGAGATGTGGTTTGAAAAAAACACAAAGAATTTGAGACTGTTTGAGAGAACCAAAACTTGAAATAACCTGAAATGTAAAAATTTCTGATTTTTTAGATGACAAATACAATATACCTTAAACTTCAGTAACTGTATCGGTACTTTGCGCCTTACTTTGGCGACCAAAACGAGAAAATTGGTCAAAAATACGGATGCACGATTGCAATGATTGATGGTGATGATGATGTTCTCAGGCTACGCTCAGTACGCTTCAATGCCGTTAAAAAAACCCAATAATTTACGAATTTATTTTTCGACCAGCTATGTTAACTTATGGTGTATGGGAACAAGTGCGTATGGACCATGGTCAAGAATTCTGTCTTGTCAGTTTCGCTCAAACTATTATGTCACACCATAGGCTTGTTGGTACTTCTGAACCTTTTCGCATGACAACTTCGACGAAAAACAACGTTATTGAACGCTTTTGGCCCGAGATGAATACGCGCGTGAACTACCCTCTTAAACGTGCATTGGACACTATCATAGCTAATGACATCACGGACACTCTTGATGAAAGTGATCCCGTATTCAAGTTTTGTTTATCCTGGCTTACGTTGTATATTTCAAAAGACGCAGTGGAACATTTGCTCAATTCATGGAACCATCATCGAGTACCAGGTTTTAATGGTTGCATACCCGCAGAGAACATGCAGCAATCTATGCACATGGCACAAGTTGTAGAATTTTTGGTTCCCTCGACCCCTGAGCTTGTTCGAATGTCGGCTTCCGAAAATGGAAGTTTTTTTGAATCCAAAAATTTAAGTTTTGACGTCAATATTGTCGCCAATTTTGGGTGATTTCAATTGAAAAATATGAAAATTTTGCCCGATAGATATTTTTTCTTACAAATGCTATCGTAAAATTTCATCTTTCTTCCATCACCCTATGTATCAGAAAATCTCAAGAGGTACGGTTTTTTGAAAATTATCGGCAGCCTTTTTGAATGCAAAAAAAACTTCCATTTCTGAAATCCGACTAGACTGTACATATTTAGTTAAAGAATTTTAAAATGACGGAAAAAAAACAAAAACTGTATTTTTTTCCAAAAGACTGAGCCTTATACACCCTAGACAGGAGAACCGTCGTGTGTTTTTTTTATAATTTGATGTACACAAGACGGGTTCGAGCTGTGAGTCCAATATTGGACTCACATTTTTTACAGTGGGAAATTCGAATTTAGCGCTGTCCTCACTTACTAAAATAAAAACCAAATTTCGACAGTTGCGCTTTCTCTAAGAATGTGTGACCAGTAAAAGAATAACAAAATTTGATTGGCTATGTTTTCAACCGTTATTAGGATCTGAGAAATTCAAACTCTCAGCCCGTACCATGCTATACATTTCGCCATCAGTTTATCAAAGAAGAAATCATAGCATGGATTCCCAGGCTACCATTGACCTTTGTTGAAAATCCTTCCAAGGATTTAAATCTAGCCCCCTCGAGCTTTTACAGATTTGTGATTTGGACCTATACAGCCCCGCCTTGGGCTTGCTCTTGAATTATTCTTATTTTTTGGCCAGTTTGAACTTCTTGTAAAATTGTTTTCACAAAAAGGAGTATAGTCTGGTATAGTTGTACCGGTTGTATTATTTTCTTTTCTATCTTCCGTTCTTATTTTTGACTATTTTGATCATGAAAAAAATATTTAGAAACAAAATTGGTTTTCCTATCTGCATTAAACTGGACTCTCGAGAAGTAATTTTTATTTCATAGTTTTTTTATGATTTATATTTTGTCAATTTCATAGAAAATATACCTTTCCCGTAATTCAAATATCGCCCGGGAAGGTGTGTGTTCCACCGTTGTGTTTAAAAATTTTGGGAGGTAAAAATTCCGTTTTGCTTGAGATTGCTTAAGAAAAGTCAGTTTTCGTGTTCTAACTTTTGATGCCCAATTTTGTTCTGATCTTTTTTGTTGCAGCATAGTATAAGAAAGCCACGGCTTTCTTGTACTATGGTTGCAGCATGTCTGCAATTTCAATCATTCTTTTTTTTTATGAAAAACGAAAACTTGTAGATAATCCATATATCTAGAGGACAAATTTTTATATATACTAGTTCTTGGTGATAAAAGAGATTGAAATAAAATAAAAAAAGGATTTTTTCTTCGAATTTGTTTTTTTTCTTTTGTTCCATTGTTAAAGATAATATATTTTCCAATGTTTTGATAGTTTGTTCGAAATTACTTCCGGAAAGAAAAAAATGAACGAGAGCAATCGAACTGAATTTGTTAACGAATTTTCTTCTTTTGGCAATATTTGCAAAATAAAGTAATAAAATTTCTGCTTTATGTGGCTAAACTATTTTACACTCCTGGCGGCTGCAATGCAAGGATTGCAGAAAATAGCTCTAGTGTAGCCTTAGCTTTAGTCTGGGGAAAATATTGTCACTTTGTTTCGTCACTTTCACCTGACCGACCAAATTTTTTTTTAATTATTACTTGTCCTCGGTCAATATTTCAAAATTTGTCGTATTTCCCGACTTAAATTTCCAATTTGGTCACTTTTTTAACACAAGTAGCAAATGAAACAAACATTAGCTGAATAATTAGTCTCTTATAACCCCTTTTTTCTCCGATAAGGTAAACGTACCTTTCCCGGGATCCTGCACTGTGGAAATAGAATTTTTATATACAAATCCCAATGGGGGGGGGTGTACTAGGTTTGCGAGGTGACGGGTATGTCCGAGCCGAAAAATCGAAAATCGACCCTTTGAGAGACAAAATTTTGATATTTTTGGGAACCTTAGAGAGACTTTTCCCTAAGTTTTGGTAGATTTTACCAATAAATTTCTTCCAAATTTTGGCAAATTTTCACCAAATTTTGGTCAAATTTTCTAAAAATGTGACCCTTGGCGAGAATGAAATTATTTCGTGATTTTGGGACCCTTTCAGAGACTAACTTATGAATTTGTACCCCTTTGAGAGACTTTTGAGGTATGAAAAAGGGTACCCATGGCTCGCACATACCCGTCACCTGTTTTGTCCAAGTGCACCCCCCCCCCGGGCCAAGAATCTTGCCGGGCGGTACTTCGCTTTTTTCCATTGAAATGCAAAAGTAAAACTAACTAATTTCCCGTGTAGTATTGTGCAATCGATATTTTCTTTTTCAAGTTTTTGAGCTTCGGCTGTTTTTGTTTTTTTGCAAAAAGTACACAAAACGAAAAAAAGAAAAAAACATCTTCGAAAGAGAGTGTCTGAGATTCGGAGAACCAGGGAAGAAAAGATAAGATGCTGATTTGACCACAAAAGCACATTTGTTTGCGTGATCGAAAGCAAAAGGTTTTTTTCTGATCGCGTGATCTTCCCTGTTTCGACAAAAAGATTTGAAGTATTCTTTTTATAAGAATGTCCACTCTTTTTTTAGTTCTTGTTTTTTAAGCCTTATGTTCTCTCATAAATGTTCTTATTTTCAGTTTAATTTGCTGAAGAATTTCCGCAGCCTGCTAAATTAAGTGGGTTGCGTGCGTGTCGTGGGTTCGTGGGTCCGTGGGCTCGTGCCCTCGTGGGTGCGCGTGGGTTGAACTTGCTCGTGGGTGCGTTAGTGCGTTCGTTAGATAACAGCAAATTGTGCAAATTTGGACTTTGTGAAAAGTTGGATCATTAATTTTGTCTAATTTTTTGCATGAAAGTATGTAGAGTATCATTGTAGGTAAAAGATGGCTGAAGCAGATTTTCAAAGTAAATTTTTTTCGGCTCAAAAAAACGCATCTTTAGCTATAAGAATCACTATTTATAAGCATAGGTCGATGTTCTTAACCAAATTACTCAAATTCTAGACGAGATAAATCATTATTTGCTCATTACATTAAGTCATAATTTGGAAGAATGTTTGTGTTTAGACACGAAATACTGGTTGGTAGACATGTTTTTATAAGAAAATTGGCCTACTTTAATCTTTTCTATAATCACTTATCCAATTACCTATCATTTATTAGCTTTTCTCGAGATGCTCCAAGATGCATAACTGTAAACCTTCGAATGTGACGGAGCCTGATTTTTGAGAAAAAGATATTGGACAAATTTCAGCCAAAAAACGACCTTGAAAAGCCGATGATACGTTGGGAACGGGGTTAAAATGGATCCCTTGCGGGGCCCGCAAAAATAGGCCCTCGATGGAAAACGAGACCTTAAAAATATTAATCAAACTTTACACATGCACTCTCTATGTACGCTCCCGGGGAGAACGTTGAGCGTTATGGATAAAAGCTTTAAATGGATTTTGGAGCATTTTTGCTTTCAGTTTTTAGTTTTGTACATAATACTATTTACAAATTACCCAAACTTGATCGCCTCACGTTACTGTTAAAGTTACTGTTTCGGTAGTCCATTCCATCATAGATTTTATGTAAAGAAAAAAAAACATATTGCAAAAAATTTATATTCTTCTATTTGACATTGGAAGACCTACTTTAGGCGTACAAACTTTCATGAGGTTGCAAAATTGCGAAATTTACTTTCTCGAATTTGAGAAAAAGATTTTCGCGAGCATAAACTTTTCCGAATCAGAGGGTAAATGTGAGAATATGTTATAAAAATTTTCCTTAAATCCGATAAAAACGGTCGCTCTTCGACTTTAAAAATGAATATGCGAACACCTCAACTTTCGCGAAAAAGGCCAGAATTCGTGAAAAACGCGAAATTTCTACTCGCAAAAGTTTGTACGCCTGAAGTATTTGTCAGGATATGCGGTTGCAAATTATGCTTCTGAAGACATTATAAAATAGATCAAATATAAGCTAAAACCACAATATTTTATGGAAAATAAAGTGGCAACTCTTGACAACTGCCAAATTAAAAAAAAAACGGAACTCTTTTAGGGGTTTGGATATCCAATAGACCAATATTCTCCGCCTCTCACACTCTTACCGTACCGCAACCCTTACCTTACCAAAAAGCAAAGTATGGAATACAGAGTACGTCTACTCCATTCAAATGTTTGGCCCTGAACCCCCTGGATGTCCGAGATCCTCAACGGGGTCCCCCCTTGGATGTCCGGGTCTCCATGAGATCTAGAAACCCCCTGGATGCTGGATGTCCGATATCCTCAATATGGAAGTTGAGGGTCCCGGGTGTCTAGCTGGATGTCCGGACCCATGAAATATAGAAACCCCCTAGATGTCCGGACTCATTTGAAATTTAGAACCCCCTGGATGTCCAAGATCCTCAACGGGTCCCCCCCCCCTTGGATGTCCTGGGCTCCATGAGATCTAGAAACCCCCTGGATGCTGGATGTTCGATATCCTCAACATGGAAGTTGAGGGTCCCGGAGGTCCAGCTGGATGTCCGGACCCATGAAATCTAGAAACCCCCTGGATGTCCGGACCCATGAAATCTAGAAACCCCCTGGATGTCCGGACCCATGAAATCAAGAAACCCCCTGGATGTCCGGATTCATTTGAAATTTAGAACCCCCTGGATGTCCGATATCCTCAACATGGGGGATACGGAGTTCATCTGGAAAAGCCCAATTCACATGAACAATTAGGACTGACAAATTATTTTAGCTTTTTCTAGGGAATTACTTAAATTGGACCATTTATAATTAGGTCATGAAACCATTGTGAAATTCCCTTCAAGTAAAATGAGTCATCACAAGCGATTTGAAATACAGATGAAATAAAACAATCTTAAGATATTCCTGAACGTTTATAGCGCTCTTGGAACGTTCCAGAACGTTTATAGCGCTCTTGGAACGTTCCAGAACGTTTATAGTCATTCCAGAACAAAATTCTTTTTTCTTGAACGTTCAATTTTGTTTGTATTGACAGTCGCTTGTGATGACACACATGTTTTTGAAAAACAATGAAGTCTTTCATTTACCTGCCAGAATATTCCCACATCTCCAATATCACCACCATATCTTGTCAGGTTGATATAGACCGAATGTTGGCCATTGACTGGCTCTTCTACCAGGATCTGAAAAAAACGAAAGTAAGAATAATCATTAACAATTTACGCAAAAAGCTGCATTATATATGAGTCAAATGATGTTAAGCTCAAGTAGCTACTTTTGCCACTCCCATAGATGAAAGACCATTTAAGTCATAATTGTCATGAAAAAAAATCAGCAATTTCCTATTATATGGCTTTAAGTTGACATTTCTAAGGATGATTATTAATCTTTCAAAGATTTTCTTTATAAAATCTCACAACAGTGATGTACTTTAAAGTTTTTAAATATTGATATATGGCTCTGGTTCTTAACTAATCGAGCACTCGTATGACATTGATTTACCACACTTGTTTTAAAATCTCACAACTTTAAAAAATAAATCAGCTCAGTTTATAAAAAAACTAGCCTGAACATTGTCAAACTTTGCCAAAACCAGATAGTTCAAAGCAAAGCTTATAAGGGTTTAAAGGAATTATAAGGCATTACCTGCTGTCCGGGAATAACAAATCCTATATAACCATAAGGGTCATCACTCAACAATATTGTAATCTTTGTTTCATTCGCTGAACCCATGGAAACATCCTGTCCAGCTCTTAGTTCAATAAAAACCACAAACGTTTCATTTCCTTCAGGTAGTTGATCGTCATTGATAATGAATGAACATTCTCCATTGTCAGAATTTGGTTCAATACTTGATGGTGCTTTGATACTTTGGAAATCTTGTGAAGCACTTGCCTCCAACTAGAAAAATGAACCCAAAAAGTAATTAAGATTAAACTTGCATATTTTTAGAAAGAAGTATTTGTAAAAGGAAGAAAACTCCAATATTCTTAGCTCGAACTTATGAAAGATTGTATTCAACATCTAGAACATTTAAAAAAATGAAGTTAAAAAGATATAATGTTATATCTACATCTACATCTTAAAATAATACCAGATATGTTTATGAAATACCTCAAACAAGCAACTTATGTTCCCTTTAAAAGTTCAAGAGCTTAGGTGCTGCGGTGTGCTCTTTGCAAAGTTTTTTATTTGAACGTTGCAATTTGAATGTTGCGATAGATGATAAATACAATAAACATTAAATTTTACCTTGCATATGAAAAATATCCTTGTGGTTAAATCACCAGACCGTTCAATTTCAATTTTGACTTCTTCATTTCTTTCTTCCACATAATAGTGTTGTTGGGTGAAATTCAAATAACTTTGACATTGGAATCTACCGATTTGTGTTGTTAAAAGAATCAGGGTAACCAAAGATATGCTGTTTAACAAGTTTATCACATTATTCATTTTTTCTGAAACAAGAATTATACAAAGATTTGATAACATGCCATTCTCTGCTTTGAGCGGTATAGGAAAATTGGTAAACTCTACTGTTAATCTGTATTAAAAGTTATCTTGGTATTTATTCTTACTTATTGGAAATAGATAGAAAGTTTAACCCATTTCATGATATATACATACTAGTAAGGCTTCATACTTCTTGATTACGTAAATGATGTAATAAAATCTTTCATAATTTAATGCTAAATACATCATAATAAATCATTAACCCATAATTTTAATCTAATTTTCTCTTCCTTGTAATCCCTGAAGATTTTCTATTAATTTTCAAATGATAAAGATATTATAAAAATATTAGGATTCTTATCATAAGAGGAAGAAAAGGCTGGATTTAGATGAATTATTTATTTCTTAGATTTAATACTGTTTCAATTAAAGTGATTATCAATGAAAAATAAAAAGAACCATTCAATGTGTGAATCAAATAATACAACACTTCAAAATGCATTAAAATTTAATAAGTATCATAACATCTTCCAAAAGCTTTCTGAAAATTATCCAGCCTTAATGTCTTTGAATCATGGAAAGAACCTTTAATTACTTACTTAGATTCGTTTAAATGACAGTATTTATTTATATATATGAACCAAGAAGTGTCTTCAAGCTAATTACAGAGGCTGCAACACCACTTTGAAAAGGATAGAGCCATGATATACCGACTAAGGAGGTACCACCAGATGGGGCGAACAGACAAATTTTTTAGAATTTTAGCCCTTCTAGATCACCTAAAACAGGTCTATTTCAAGCAGAATTTGGCTTGATTAGTAGATTTTCTTTTTGTATTGAAAAATTGCGTTTGGACCAAAGCCTGATCCCCTCTCCTCTCGCTGCCACAGCGCCCAAAATAATACGAAAATCTGGATGATTATTAAAAGCGGAAAATTGATTCACCACCGATAAATTTTAGTAGGGGGGAAATTTGTAAAATCGCTCGAATCTTTTAGTCAAAGCACTTTTCATACATTTTTGGAAAGCTAAGAGGTAGGGGAATCAAAATAGCTTGGGTGCCAATTTTTTTTTGGACACTTTGGTGTGATTTTCGGACAAATACGACAGTCTTAGGCAAAAATCATAGGGTGAAAATTAATGAAAATTTTAGCTTGAGAAAACGGAGACCTGTTGTATATTTTTGGAAAGCTCTCAAAAAATTAAGATTAGTGATATATTGCAAATATAGGTGATTTCTGTACCTAACTTGAGATATTAACCCTTAAGAGCCATTTTCTGTAAAAATCAGGCAGAATCAGGCAGGTTGAGGAAGTGATATCCTCAGATTTTGCCAATTTTTGGATATTTTGCTCAAATACATGAAAATAACATCCTGTGAAAAATTTTTTGAAAAATCATTTTTCGTTCCGAAGATATATGGGCCTTTAAAATTTGGGCCCATTTGCCCAAAAAATTGGGTGCACTTTTGATAAATCTTTGACTTCAAGAGCAATTTTAGACATGATCAAGCTTAAGATTCGTTTCAAAACATATTTTCCTGGAAGAGATCCATGAATACTTTTTGACCCCATGGCTAGAAATCATTGCCTGAAATCACAACATTTCTAATTTTGAATAGATTTTAAGAGCAATTAGCTGGCTTGGCCACAAGTGTCACATTGATATTAATTTGTATATTTCTGAAGTCTTTACGGTCATCTTTAACTTTCAATTAAAATTTTCATGTGACACTTAAAAGGCCACGCCCTAAAATGGCGGTTAAACATAGCTTTTCGCTTAATTTTTAGTATTTTCAATGAGCTTTTAAAGCCATGGCCTTAAGTTCCACCACTGAAACAAACCATTTTTAGTTAGTGTTTTGGCCATATTACCCAATCCTAAAATCAAACCCATGTGCTCTAATACCATTTTTGCACAATTTATCTTCGAAAATCTTTTTAAGTCATCAAGACTTAACCAATTTTTCCCTTAGCAACGCATTGTTTTTAGCTGGCAACCAGGCATTCAGCTTTATCAAAATTTTCCAAACTGTTTCCTAGTGGTTCCAGACCATGGTAAATGTCTTAGATTGCAATATCAAAGTCTTGGACACAATATTCACTGAATTTTAGGGCAAATTAGGGTCGCAGAGACAGAAATAGCAGACCCCAACAGGTAACGAGGAAGCAACTTTGGCTGATGCTTGTTGCAAAACCCTAAATCAAATCAAATTGATTCTAATGTTTTTAACATTATTGCAGAGGAAATACTAAGAGAAAATTAAGTGGGGGTACTTAGCATAGAAGTTGAAGGTTCTTTTAACAGGTGAAATGAGGCTTTTGACAAGAAATTTCACCACTAAGGAAAAACGCTAAGTCTCTTGTTTTACTTTGTTTTCGAATGTTAAAAATTATTTGCAATTGATCTTTGAAGGGAAGTCTCTTCTTGCATTTCATACCTTTGTACTGTTTTGTCATTATAGATACTACACAGACCTAGAAAAGAACTTTGAAAAAAGTTATGCTGCCTTTTCTCAAGATTTTTGACCTTGTCAAATGCCTTAATATATCTTTTGTCCACAGATTCCTAAATAACAAATTACCCTTTGACCTTCTGGAGTTTTTTAACTTTATTCAGCTTGATGCTGAAGACGAAAACACTCAAAGTACCAGAGGAGCATGTTTGAAACTACTTTTTGTTCCCTCCTACAACACCATTACCTTTGGGAACAAATCTTTCTCTAAGTTTTGCATAACACATTGGAACAGCATCCAGCAATCTTACCCAAATATTACCCTGAGCTCATCTGATTTCAGTTTTGTTAAATCTCTCGCCCTTACTCACTGTCTTGGGAGATACTGAGCACACCCCTCCCCTACCAAGAAAGGTTAGCGAACTTTCTTTTAATTTATTTTTCATTACATAACGAAATTCTTAAAAGTATATAAACTTTTTTAACTAATTTACAATGTGTTATAAACGCAATCTGTACTTAGGTGGCCGCATCTTTTTGATTAGCTAGACTATAAGGCGGTCTCCTTCCATATATTTTTTGTGCATATCATCACTTGTATCTTTTCTGTAGTGTTAAATGGTAAATAAATACTTAATTACTTACTTATAAGGGCAAAGATGTCGTCAGTGGTGTTTGAAAATTCTAAAATTGCATATAGAGGGAAAGATTTTTCGGATTTTTAAAAATGATTTTTTTCATTGCTTAAATAACATGAAAACGAAAAGTTCTAAAATAATACATAAAAAGATCCTGCAGCATGGCCGAAACACAACCAGAAAGAGAAAACAAAATCCCCCGTTGTAAGTTTGTTTACAATATCAGTTAGACACACTAGGAAATCTAGCTTTCAGAAAAAACAACACTGCAGTCATCTACAGGATACATTTCAACAACAAGGATGAGAGTTACCTGAATCAAGTTTGCAAGACAATATTAATTAAAACTTGAAAGTTGGAAACAAAATAAAACGTGCAGCAGCCAAAATCAACCAACCAAAATTTGTCATTCAATTCCCGAGACAGCGCTTTGATTTTTAAGGTCTTGTTTATACGCTAAAGTAAAAACAATTCCGCACATGTAAATGGGTCATTGTTTAAGGCAGCCCTCGAATTTCAGGTCGGCATTCGGCAGTGCCGACCTAAAAGCCGACCAAAGAGTGCGTATGGTCGGCAGTTCATTGCCGACCATATTCATTGATTCTCTCGGCAGCCGACCATGAGTTATCTTTTAGGTCATTGAATTTTATTCCTCGTTTTGTTATTTTATTATTCTTTTATCCTGTAACTGTAAAATGAAAGTCTCTAATAAGAACCATATCGCACTCAAATAAAAAAACAAACATTGCCGTAGCCTTTAAACAACTTTACCGACCTAAAATATAGCTCAGATCGGCATTGCCGACCTAAAAACAAGCTTAGGTCGGCAAAATTTTGCCCGCCTTCGGCCGGATTTGGACGGCACTTATGTGCCGACTTACTTTTACTTGAATTTCGAGGGCTGTTAAGGTCTGGCAAAATTTCCGGGAGATAGCCTATCCAGCGGTGCGCAGATCTAGGCAGTTAGCCACACTAGCGTCCCGCCAAAATGCGTATCGACGATTAATGCTGCGAAAGCGCTTTATCGTTTACTTGACTCTCAAGCAAAAAAATACCCAGCAAAACTTTTAAAGGGATTCATGAAAAAATAACCCGGCGCTTTTTAATGAAATTAACATTTTCAAAAACTTTGAGAAATTGCCTAAAATTTGAGCCATAGATGTAAAAATCTGAGCCAAGCCAACCTTGAAAAACTAATTTGAAGATCAACTTCCCAAGAAAAAGATCTACGGGGGAGGCGGAACCCAAAAATGTAAAATAAATTTTAAGATTAATGTTGAAATGTATATTTTTTCAATAAATTTAGGGGATACTCAACAAAAAATAAGTTGTTTTAAACAAATCTTTGACAAAATTGGCATTTCAAAAACACAATCAAAACACACCAAATTGGATAAATGCCTAATTCATCATCAATTCCTTTGCCTCTTTTGTATCATCTCTGTAAATCTTAAAGAGAGGACCTTTATCAAAACATAATAAAGCTCCTTTCAAATATTGAGCAGTTTATGATGTTTTGAAAGTGTTTGGGCGAATCATCTTGAATAAACAATCGAATTCAAAAATTTGAAACTGTGATTTCTCATTCAACTTGCACGCTCTCGGGCTACCATCTTTGACTGTTCTTTTTCCTGTTTATAGGGCGCCGTTCGAGTAAAAATGAATTATAATCGTCCGGACGACATAGCGGTCGGAGCATTGAGTTTCAAGCCCGAAGGGCTAGAGGTCAATCTCTAACCTTTCTCAGGCAAGAAAAATTGAAGCCTTAAAATATGCGCCGTATTTTTGATGACGGATTGAATCTAGCAATTCCTTTGTTTTCGAGTGATATATTTTTCAAAATGAAGCGGTAAATTTTAGTTTCAATCTGTCATGTGTGTAAAAACCAGGCGGGTCGCTCAAGGCCGCGCAACTTTGGTAGGATTTGTTGGCTTCAAAACCTACCAAGGAGATTGACCTCTAGCCCTTCGGGCTTGAAACTCAATGGGTCGGAGCCGGAGACAGTCAAGAACACCTTCAAATTAGCCTATCATAGGCTGATTAGCATATCATAGGCTATTTAGACTATTTTATATAGGCTATTTAGCCGAAAATCGATAAAAATCTCGATTTCTGACGAAATATATCTTTTTAACAATTATTTTGAATTTGTTTTAAAATTCGACCCTTGCAGTGCAATCTCACAGAAACCCTTACAGTGTATTTTAAGATGCTGATGAAAACCCCACCCTTAAGCGCGACACATGACGTAGGCCAAATCATATGAGTGCCCCCCCCCCGGGCTAGTAATATTCGTGTAATAAAAGTAATAAGGTATATGACAGGGTCCCAAATTTACCGCTTTTCAAGATGTGTATCTGACCGAGTATCTGACAGTGTCGACTTTTGGTAATTTTTGACAATATTCAAGATTCAAAGGTGGAAATTAGATTTTTTTTCAAATTTTCGTTTACTTTAAGTAAAATTTTAATCACTTTTTTTGGTCACTTTTCAGGGTGAAAATGGAAACAAATGTTGATTTTTCTTTCTGAGAGAATCCCAAATCAACCAAATATTCATATCTTTCAGGCTCCATTTTTCAACTCCAGCAACATGTCCCCGTTGATCGTCAAGGCCAGTAGTGTCCCATCCCCGGGGGACCAATAGTAGTAAGTCTTCATTAGCGCGTATTGGTCTTGATTTCCTATTACGCTTTGCGACTGTGAAATGCCTATGGGGAGGCAATTTCGAAAGTTGGGATTTTGGTCTTTTTGCCCTTTTAAGTAAAGTATCTGACACAAAGGAAGCGAACACAAAAATCTTAGATTATTTTTTTTTATTTTGACAGTCAAAAATATCCCTTGTCTTTCGATGCCCCAAAAAAATCGGCCACTGACGAAGGGTCAGTTCCCCCTGTCACCACACCACGAGGGAGTCCATCTTATAATAAAGACTTATCGTCCATTCTTCGATTCTATTTTTCGGTTTTATAGCGTTAATATCGTTCCCTGCGGTTTATCGGCTTTTTGAAGCGTACTGATAACGCAAGATATAGTCTCTGCCATCAATCAGTAACGTAAGTAAAGTCCAGAATACACGGGGTGAGACTGCGTAAACATAAGCACTATCAATGAATACATTTAGCGTGGTGGGTCTCTTGGAGATTCATAAATACAAGAATATGAATCCTTAAAATGCCAAGTATATAAATTACAAAACTGAAAATATCGAATAGAGAAAAAAATCGAGAAAACGCCCATTAGAGGGATAGTAAAAGCCAAAAAATACCTTAAGGGAACTATTTTTTACGGGAACTAATTTTTGCGGTTGGCAGTTCAAGATTTAATATTTAATATTTGCGGGAACTTAATTTTGCTGATTTCTCACTTAAAAGAAAATTAGAGCCGTACTGTGAATTATTCGACCTTTCTTTTTCGCATTTGAAAAATTTTGCGGGAACTTAATTTTTACGGTTTGGGCCTAAATCTGCAAAAACCGCAAAATTTAGTTCCCGCAAAAATTAGTTCCCTTAAGGTATATATGCACGGAATCCTAGCACTGGCAATGAATCGGTTTATTTTAAACGCCCCCATAAGTTTACTGCGTAGCCCGAAGAATGATTCTCTCCTTTCAAAAATGATAAATCTGGTTGTCGATAATACGAAAATTTAAACAATGCAGTCAATGACTCCATTTGTTGTTGTCTCTATGTTAAAGACTTTTGTGGGAGTATCCAATCTCAAACCCAGAACAATTTGTAGCATTTGTTCATCAAAAAGCGAGGGACTGAGTACGAGTTTGGGTAGTATCAAGCGTTCATTTGAAGCTTTATACAATATTCGACGATCAAGACAACACGTAAATATTTGCCTCGGAGTTAAATCTTCACATTCAACATATTGTGCACGCTTCTTTGATGAAGCTCCGGTGACACGTTCCAATTCTTAAGCCATGCTTCTCGTCTGTAACTCAGACAATGCAGTGCTAACTGAAGAATAGGGTCCATATTCGAATTTCTCTTTCAATGAAGTGAGTTTACGAAATATGAGAGTTCGTACAAAACACCTAGAAACAGCCCAGCTGGCACACAACGTTGTTTCAACGTTTATCTAACGTTCACAACGTCCATACAACGTTAGATGAACGTTGAAACAACGTCGTGTGCCAGCTGGGAGAAAAAAAGAAGAGGAACTAAAAAAATTAGCTGTTTCAATAAAATTGGCAGCGGAAGAGTAACTACAATGTTTGATAGCCCAGTTCAATTGAATTGAATTTTGTTCCAAAAATTCGCGAATTATTAGCAACTAAATTTGTCATTGAAAAAAAGAAGCTATTTTTCCACCGTAGCGTAATTCCCATCCTCATGTCAATGCTAGCCTAACCTTATGAAAAGAAGTTTGGCAAGTTTCAAGGCAAACCAATAACTGCTTTGAAAGAAGTGGTGCTAAATATACCTCATTGAAAGTGCTGTGTCAGCTTACAGTAGTAGATACACTATACCATTAAATAATTTTATATGATGTCCTTTAAATTATTCTTCACTTAAAGAAGACAATACTATGAGGTAATTCTATGCAGATCAAGGGGGGGGTTCACTTTTACGGTATGACGGTATTGGGCCTTTTTACCCACGGTAAATCGGTATTACGAGAAAAAAACGACGGGATTACGGTATTTCATTTTCTACCGGTGTCGGTAAATTGCCTGTTTTTTTTGTCGGTATTTCGATATTTTTATCAATAAAAAACGGTATTTCGGTATAAAACTATTTATCTTTTAGTTTCTTCATGAGTTTCATGCAGAAAATTTTTAGTCTATTCCACTATTTTAACCAGTAAAATTTTCCTATTCACTTATTTTCATGGTGAGGTTATTCAAAATAAGCAAAATTTTACGATATCTAAACAAATATTTTCGTTATTTTTCTTTAATGACAACTTTTGTGATGCAAATACTGCATCCAACGAATGAGTCTAGATAAAATTTTCTCTGTCAGCACTAAATGATATGGTCGTCTCGCCGTATTCACTTATATTGCTACTACAATACAATACACTGATACTGCAGTAACTTAGAGACAGTAAAGGCGGTATTTACTTCTTCAATAATTAGTAAAAGTAGGTAGTTCTAAAAACATCTTGTGCAGCATCGAACGATTAAAAAATAATTCACATCATGATGCAGATGATGCATTTTCAGGCATTCTAGGCATTCTAATTTTAATTTTTTTCTTGGGCGAAACTCTTGGAACGCCGCACCGGGTACGGCAGGTACGTTGCTCGCCGTACCATATTTTTGCCAACAAATGGTCAGTGTTGAATAAAATCTAAAATTGTGTGGCCAAACAAGGCATACTTAGCGTATTAAGGCCGTTTTTCAATAACAAAGGAGAGCGAAAATTGTCGGGAGGGGGGGGGTTAAACTTCAGAATTCGCATCCTCTAGTTGCACCACAGCACCACCTCTATGAAGCCTGTGTTGTAGTCTACGGCTTCTCAGACCATGATTTGCCCAAACCTTGATTTTAAATTAATTTTCAATATAAAAGACATCTTACGGGTCTGCGAGGAAGAAATTATTGGGGGAAAGGCTTAATTTTGCATTTGCCTCCCGTAACAAGCAAGTAACTTTGGCACGGCAGACCTAAAATATCGCTTTATGAAAGCTCAAATAGCTGTAAAAGAGGCCTTAAAAAGTCGACGATAACGAGAATAAGGTCACAAAACTAGCAAAAAACGTTATATATTGGCGAAAATGTTTGGTATAAGAATAGGTCAATCTGTTTAAAAGAGACCATAAAAAGGTTAAATTTAGCCCAATAAGGTCACAATCGTTTAACCAAAGATGTAAAAGCAAAATTGGTGCATGAATGTGAAAATGTTTTTTTTTTCGCGCGTGAATACATGAATTAGAATTGGCAAAAATTTGTGCGTGAATACCTGAATTGAGGATTGACTGGGGGGCCTCATAAAGTACAAGAATTGTTTGTACAGTTTCTAATTTGTTCCTACACAATAGATTTGATAACTGAAAATTCATTATTTTCGAAAAAAACATAAATATAATATCGGTATCGGTATTAGGCTTCCTTTACCGACGGTATTACGGTATTTGACCCAAAATTTTGTCGGTATGACGGTATTTAAGACCCCTGAACCCCCCCGCCCGATTAAGGTAATTGATAAAAAGTTAGATTGTGCGCATTATAATTCCAACTCTAACTGTTTTTTTTGGATATAAAAGCTATCAAAATTGCATAATGCCTACTTGGAATTCTCATTTCATGCTATGAAATGTTTTGCAACCCTTCGTCTAACCCTTCATATCTGAGATATGAAGCAAGGAATTATTTCATATTTTTTAGAGGGGTGAACTTGGTTGAAGACATACTGCTTCAGTTCCTTTGAACAGTCTAGTACTATTGCAAACTAGGAGAAATGCGTGTATTTCGCTTAAATAGGATGATTTACCCTAAATAAGATAAAATCGATAGCTTAGTTAGGAGAAATAGCAGAAAAAGTTGATTTTCTGAACAAATTCAGAGATCCGCGTCAAGCTTTGCATAAATTTAAGAAATTTGGAGCCAGTATAGTATGCTTGTGAAGTCTGATCCATCAGTCAGCGTGCGTTCAGAAGTTATTCAACTTTTGACCCCGGGGGGGTACTACCCTTGTCGACCGACGGGGGTGCTCCGCTGAGGTTCGAAAAATGGACCCTACGTGGGACTCGAAATTTGCGAAAAAAGGGACCCTGAATGGGACTGAAATTCCAAAATTTTCTACTTTTTCCCCAAATTTTCCAAAAATAGGCACCCTACGAGGGACTGATTTTTCTATTTTGGTGTTTTTGCGACCCTACCTGGGACTCGTGGAGGTTAAGAAAGGTACCCTGACCAGCGGAGCATCCCCGTAACCCATTTTGCCCTAGTACCCCCCCGGGCTTTTGACAAACTTCAGATTTTATGCATCAAACTCTCTTAGTAAAAACTTTGCTCGTAACGATGTTTTGAAGAAATAGAAACTTAGATATAAATAAACTTATCCTATTGTAGTAGACACATTTGCGCAATTTACGTTTGTGTGGTTTGTGTCAAGGAGAATGAACACTTTCTCGTCCTTCGACACTTTTCATTCACGCTCATATTTTTCATACGGCAAAGCGTGTAACAAAAGCATTATTTCTCCTAATTTGTATATTTTATCCAAAATAGGATAAATATTTTATATTTTTTCACTCCGCGCTGATAAGAAGCTAACATTTGGCCACACATGATCTTCTTTATGAGTATAATTGATTTAGAGAGTTAAAAAGACGCGGATCTCTGAAGTTGTTCAGAAAATCAACTTTTTCTGCTATTTCTCCTAACTAAGCTATCGATTTTATCTTATTTAGGATAAATCATCCTATTTAAGCGAAATACACGCATTTCTCCTAGTTTGCAATAGTACTTGACTGTTGAATAAAGTGTACAGATAGAGATTGAGGGAAATTATTCTTCTTCGATAGTTGAAAATACCAAGAAAGTTTTAAAAGAGAAGGAATAACAATGATCTTCTTTCCTTTGAGTGATCCTCAGCACATTAACACCTGACGCTATTATATATTTCCCTCTTTCATAAGTTCTCGGGTTTCCGACTTTTTAAAAACACAATAGGTGTATTATCAATTCAATGTCCAATCAAATCACTCGATTCTTAATCGCTGAGAGCGCAAGCGCATTTTGAAGCGTATCATAACATAAGACGAAAAATCATTTCTCACATTTTTGTATATAAATGTGAAATTTTAAAAAAGGTTTCAAATTATAAACAAAATTAAAACCAGAAACCCCATTTATCATGAATAACTGACGAAGGAAGATTTTTCAATATCATCGGATCAATATAAATATATTTAATATATATCATTTAAAGATAAAATAAAATCTTTCAGAAAAACAATCCTATAACTTTGTTTGTTATCAAAAGTGTTGGCAAATCAAAAAATTACATTAAAAAACATTAACTTTATGTGTTTTGTTGTATCGAAACTAGCACTGTTAATTTTCTTCCTGAGTTTTTCTTTTCAAAACATCTCGAGAAGTGATCATTTCAAGGATTGCATTAATTCTGAATTCTCATTAAAGTTTTTATTTGTCAATTTTCGAGACAGTAAACCAAAATTGTTGAGTACTCCTGACCATGTACAGGCCTGTACAAACATTTCCCATGAGAAATCCTCATTAAATTTCAATGTTAAATCAATAGCAGGTTGAACATGATTATTGTTCCAAGTTGTTCAATAAGTTATTTCTTGACAGGTTGCATGGTATCTTATAAAATTTTTCGACATCATTCAATGTTTTCTATTAAATTTTTCCATCATTCTTTCTTCCTTTACCACAATCAATAAGCTCCATTACAGATGGTACATATGCTTTGGTGTGGAGAACGTGACAGTGACAGTCACAAGTTGCAGGCAATACAAACTTTGTTGGAATCGACCTAGATAATGAAAGAAATAAAATTTTAATAGCTAAGCGACTTGAAGAAAGGTGATGAAAATTTTCTCTGACAAATTAAAAGATACTCATGAACCAACAGTATAACATAGTATAACTCTCTTTTGGTCAATTCTTGCCATCCCAAAGAAAAACTGAAAACATTACCCTCTCTGGCTTACAAAAAATAGCCATGAATAGGGAGACTCTTTAAAAAACATAATTTACCTTGTGTGTAGCTATTCAAGTCTGATTCCAAAATGTTGAAGAAATACTGTTTTGTAATCAAATACAACTTTCTTTCCACACACTCTACATGAATCATCCAATTTTTCCTGTGTTCTCTTTCCAAAGCTGACGTTTTGTTTTCTTTTACGGTATTACATGATGTATATTACTTTCTTGCTGTAAAAAAACAAAATGGAGGACAAATTCTCGGAAGTTTTCAAACCGAAAATTCAGAATTTTAAGTGCTCTACTAGAATTTAAATCCTATATGTATGCAAAAGATCTATGTACCACAAGAAAGCCACACTTCTATACTTTTCATAACGATGCACACATTATATTTCGAAAATTCCACGAGTAGCTACCTAACTTTAAATAAGACCCCCTAAAATGTAAAGAAAAAAATTGTCCTTCAACTTTTCTTCGCCAAATCTCATCTCATAAGCATGTTTCTTCTCTCTCTTGATATGTTTTGTGTAGTTCAAACATTCCACAAGATCATTCAGCAAAAATTCTTGATTGGTAAACAGTTTTTGTAGAGAAATCTTTAAAAATATCTTGGATGGTCAAGAAAAATCTTAGTAACCAATTGTCGTAAAATTGTCGGTTTGCCGAGAAACGCAAAAAAGGACTGGGGCGATATGCCAAGCTTCACTTTCTATTATAGCGATATTATAATAGGGAAATCAATGGAAACGGCCCGCGCAACGACCGCGTTGTTATTCCTTCTCTTTTAAAACTTTCTTGAAAATACCAAAGACTTAAAACCAAAACAAGACGTCTAACCATTGTTTCACCTTAGTTAGATCTCATCAGATAGCGTGTTATTGTTCTTCTAATACAATAAACTATATCTACAGGGTTTCCGCATAATTAGTGAACGAAAATAATCAATTTTGCCGCGTCAGCAATAAAAACAATTGTTTTGCCGAGTCAGCAAAAAAATCAATATTACTAATTTCTCAGAATTTTCGTCGAAATTTTCAAAATGGCTGAAGCAGAAAAACTTTGATTAGAACATTAGAAACTCTGACTTCGTTCTAATCTAAATGAATGTGAAAATGTTTCAAATCATCTTCGTAACAGAAAGATACAAATTGAAGTTTTATGATATGGGCTCCTCTCCTCAAGTGCTATAAAGGAAAACCGACAGCCTGATATATCAAACTGCCTTCATATCTAACAGTTGATCGTCAACACTATTGGAAATCATCTAATCAGAAAGATGAACTCAAAGATAATCAAATGATGAGCTTCAAAGACTTTAGGACACTTTTAAACTTTTGAGGACGACCTGGCTGGCCTACAGTACCAAAAGAAAGATGAGTTAAAGAACTAATATGTTGTAAATGTTTTGATTATCATTTATTATGGCTGATCACTTTTCTACTTAACTTTGGTGTTTACAAAACTTGCAGATATATGAAACTCTAAAAATAGTCGCGCGGCTGAGGTCGAAAAAAGTGGCTAGAAAATGATTTTTGTGATACACCTCTTAGATTCCACTTTTTTCGATGGAAACTCTCGAATTAGTATATGTAGATTCCAAAATCAAAAAGTTTCCACGATATTATCGTGCAAGTAACGAGTAAATGGCTATTTTTGGCGTTTCCAGGCAAAATTGCAAGGCCTGGAAATTCATGATTTTTGGGGGGTCTTCAAATTAAAAAAAGACCTATATCACATGATAGACCTCTTCAAACTGAGCAAAAAAGTGTATTACACCAAAGTCCCAACTTCTCTAGATCAAAAGTTATGGGCCTATTTGTGGTCAAAAAGGTGTTTAATTTTGCATAAATTAATGCAGATTGTGGGGAAATTCCCTGTTTTCCATCAGTTTTTTAGTCAAATATTTAATCAACAATCTATCAAGTGTAAATGAAATATCTTAATAACATATCTTTCAGATCAGCAAAACCACAAAACTATACTTTTAAAGCCCACGATAACAACAATATATTATGATACTATTTTTTTTTTCGTTTTTCAGACAAAAAATGGCGCGCTGCATGTAGAACTTAAATCGGCTTAATTTGGCTATCATGGCCAAATTAAGCTATAATTTTAATAAGATAATCACATCTTTTCACTCCGCTCTAAAAAGAGAAAAGCTTTTCGCTTTAAATACTCTTCTTAGTAAAAGTAACAAGTTTATGTAGTAAGATTGACGCGGATTTTACTTGTTCTCAAGATAATTAGGTTTGAATATTTCATATATCCAAATTAGGCCATTAATATCCTAACTAGGATATAAATTCTAGCCTAATTAGGCGAACATCCTAGTTTGGCCATCATAGCCTAATTTGCAATAGTTCCTGACTGTTATAAGTCTTTGGTATATGACTGGTAAGAATGAGTCAAAGACCCGTCGGGACCTCCACCTCACTGGAAAATTTGGCAAAAATATCGTCCCCTGTCGGAAAACAACCTACAGCCAGCCGGCACACAACGTTGTTTCAACGTTTATCTAACGTTCACAACGTCCATATAACGTTAGATTAACGTTTAAACAACGTTGTGTGCCAGCTTGGCACTATCCATGACCATCCGCACTATATTTTGTGGAGCTGGGAACAGTATAATTTCTTTCCCCATTGGATGTTCGACAGATATTTTCGATTCCCATAGCTGGAAAAGTTGGGGCTGCGAGACAAGGGTGTTCTAACTATTTGATTAAGTCCTTATTCTAGCATCACGTCATCTTAAGATGGAATGCTAAAAATTCAAATACGATTTTATCACTAAGACCTTCTAATGAAAATGCGTAGTGGTTAAAAGAGAAAGAAAACAAGATTAATTAATTCTATCAAATTTACTGTTCGGTTTTCATAAGCCTGTTTTGGGACTTGACTCTGGTGTAAAAGTTCAATTTAGTAGCTCTGTATTATCGTTGAACTTGTATTTGACATCGACGTCGCATCACACATAGATTCGACCACATCTTGTACTTTGTATAGATATTATTTTGCTGTCATATCTTGTCTTTGCATCACTATTAGTAAAGACTTGTGAAATTTACAGCCCATAACTTTATCATTGAATGTTTTTTGAATCAATGTTAAAGTTGTACTGTAAATGATTTCATGCATACTTAGTTAATATGCAGATTAGTATACGTTGTCAAGTTTAAAAAAAAAGGTTGATTAGGGCATTTTATGGGAAATGATAATAGTCAAAAGGATATCTAGGTAATACTTTTACTAGTTTTAATACCGCTATTTCCTCAGATCTCCTCCCTAAGGAAAGTTACCAGCGTCAAACACACTTGGATTAAATAATTGTTGGGAGATACCTTTAGAGAAGATATTTTGGCGAGTAGAAATTTTGGCGAATAAGCCCATTCAATAATTTTGGTGCAATTTGGCGGAATTTATTCAGGCGATCAAATAAAATTTCTAAATTTGGTGAGAATTCATTATGGCGAACGACCCATTTTTAGCTGGAAAAAGAGGGAAAGGGAGAAATTAAATAGGAAGAAAATTAAGTCTGGCGAGAATTTATCTCGGCGAATGACCTATAAATTTAAATTTGGCGTTTTTAATGTTGGCGAATTTGGCGAAATTTTTAGGTAATTCACCAAATTCGCCAAAATTTCTTTCCTTAAGGTACATTAAATGATATCATTCAAAGTAAATCATGACTGTACTTTTGCTGAGGCCTGAGCTCCACTAATGCTGCAGGAATGCTGTCAATGATTTGCACCAAAACAATCCTTCGAACCACAGACTAAATTGAATGATTTACATTCAGCTGAGCAAGTAGCCTGTATCAAATTTTTCTTTGCTGACAGAAAAAATAACGCGCAGCTCGACACACGGCAAGTCTTTTAAAAAAACTGGTACAGGCTACAAAGCAAGAGACCAAAACAAATTGATCATGTGTTCAAGCCGTTAAACGAAAAAAAAAACCCGATTATCTGATCTCAATAGTGTTGGTAAAAGATTGGAATTCGAAAAATTTAATACCTTATTTTGACGCTACAAGATTAAAGAAAAAAAGTTAAATGACATGATTTGATGCACTTTTTATATTATAGCCTCACCTTATTTATGACTTCTTGTAGCACTTGATCAAGGTCAGTATTTAGATTGGAGGTGTTGGGTTGCTCGTTTTGAGAAGATCAAAATTATTCTAATAAGACCATGTTCAGACGTAACAGTTCAGTTCCGCTCCAAAAAGAAACGGTACCGAAACAAGTGTGAACGTCAAAATTCGAAATGATAAAAAAAAAAAAAACTTCACAAAGTAAAACAGATCGTGCAAATACATAAACTCTCCACTTTTTCGTCAGAACGGTACTGCCCTGTTTTCTTGCTCCAAAACGTTCCAACTAATATGAACACTCTCGATCCGTAACAAAAATCACCCCGGAGCGAAACGGAACCGTAACGTCTGAACATGGTCTAAAGACTGGTATTAGTAAGTATTGCAAACAACTTTGGCGAATCAGGAAGGAATATCTTCGATTATTGATTTAAATCGATTTGGAGGGCAGAAATCTTATATAGGCATCTCAAATAGACAGTTTGCAACACTGTTGTTATGCCGATAGGTTTTGGGAAGTGTCATATATTGGGTTACGGTCTAATTCAAGTTTGATGAAGTACTTGGTAGGGGGGATAGTGTAGTGAGACATCTAGAAAACATTCATTAAAGAAGGGAAACATGCTTTGTCGATTTCAATCCCGTCCAATACCTTAAAAGAAGAAATTTTGGTGGAAAGAAATTTAGATTTATAGGTCATTCGCCAAAATTAATTCTCGCCAAATTTAAATTTCTTTCACACTAGTCTCTATTTCTACTAAAAAACCCTTTTTTAAGCTTAGATATTCAACAAAATAAGAGTCGTTCGCCAAAATTAATTCTCGCCAAATCTAGAAATTTTATTAAATCGCCAAAATTTCTTCCCGCCAAAATTTCTTCTCTTAAAGTATAATCTTATGCTTTAGGTGAGGCTACACCAAGGGCTTACAGCCTCTACGAACTCATCTCCGATACTTCACACTTCCCAGGGGCCGATCGTCTGTCTTGTCAATGACGTTGCCTAGGGACTTGTTCGGACGTTTGTACTTGAAAACATGTGACAGCTCAATAAAACTAAGTTCTCAAAACAACATTTCCGGTCTGTTTTTTCTATCTATCGGTGACGTTGTTTTGCGGTCACTAGAAATAGACGTGTGAATAATAGAACTAACTGTTCGTTCTTTCAGTCTGTATATTTGTTTTTAGAAATTGTAATGTTTATCTAAAAAAATTGGTTGGGGACTGCAAAGCAGAATCAAAGGACTATTATTGAACATTTTGATGAAACCAAAGTCATTATAAAAAACTCTAGTCTCTACTCTAGGTCTAGCAATGTATTGTCTTAGCTTTTTTGTCAAAATTTTCTTTTGTTATAAATAAAAGGCAAGTTGCGATTTGCATACTTTTTTATCACGTTACCAAATTCTCCCCTTGGAATTGGTCTAATTTCTAATCACATGATCAAAAAGTATGCAAAACATGTCGGATTTGCGAACGCAAGCTCTAACTGTTAACAAAAGAAAGAAACATAAGCTTTCCAGACCGGGGTTTTATATATTGACCATGATGAAACTTTGAAACCATTTTTTCTAACCTACCATTTTACTTTCATCAAAAAGTAAAGAAAGTTTCTCAAAACACCTTCAAATTCTTGTTTTATCGTCGGTAAATAGGCCTTTTCATAAATTACGTCACGAACAACACTTGCCTCGTATTCAAACAATTACCATGGTGATTATGTCCCTTGAGACATAAAATGATTTTTTTATGAATAGAAAGTAGTTTTAATAAAATCCACTGGGAGTTAATCACTATGGCAATAATTTCAAAACGAGGCAAGTGATGTTCGTGACGTAATTTATGAAAAGGTCTATTTATGCTTAGTTTTAGACATTTCACATTCAACACGATGACAGTGCCAAGTTTGAAAAGTTTGTATCTTGCCTGAATTGAGAGGTTCATAACAGTAGCCTACACGTAAGAAACTCTAATTTTCGAGTACCCCTGGGGTTGCTTAATATTTCTGGCCCATTTTCTAGATCTTGTGCATTTTCCCCTTTAAATTAAATAAAAAATAGCATGTAGCAGATGCACGAATCCTATGAAATTGGCTAATATTCATGCTTTTTGAGTCAAGGTCTATGGTTTGCCAGGGTTAGATTATCTAAAAAGCTTTTACTTTACGAGGTATACCAGGCTTTTCTTCTACTCATTAATGTATTTTCCATGGAATAAAAAATCTCGGTCTTTGATGAGGGGATCACTAGTTAGGTAAAATATCAATATTCAATCAGATTATTTGTTTAACATTCCAAAGCTTACAGTGTTAAAGGCTCTTGAAAGACATGATTGTAGGTTTAGCTAGATAGTGGATTCAATTAAAACATAAACTTCACTGAAGCAATTTCATATTAAGGATTTTCGTGAAATTCATTTACAAAGAAGGGGTGAACACTTTAAACGGTTAGCCAATAACATTAACACCAAAGTTTATCGGATAATCTGTGTTGACTGAATAAAAAGGCTTTCAAAGAGAAAATTTGTTCCGTTTTTGTTTCCCTGTGTAACTTGTTGTGTCAATATTTATCTACTGGGAGGGATAGGTGTTCACTGAAAAAAATTCAAATCTTGACACTCAATAAAACTAAACACCGAAGCAAGGAAAATTGTGTTTGGTGTTTTTCCTTCAGTTATAATTTGAGAGATATTTTTTTCATTGTTGATGGGTAAAATATTTGAAAAGACTCGTAATTGGCAATTCTTGTCGACCGGTTGATGAAATGCAATCATTAGTTTATGATTTTCGTGGACACAATTAGTTTTATAAGCAACTCCAATTTTCGGGTCAGCCCTAGGGTTGCTAAGCATTCTAGCTCGTTTTCTGATGTAGAACCTGCTTTGACCCCCCCTGACATTTTATCATATTTTATTGAGCCAAGGCCTTTCGTTTGCCATCATGGTTATATTGTCTGAAAAGCTTTTACTTTACAAGACAGTGAGCAGTGAGAAAAAAAGGGCTAATTTGAGGGCTCAAGCCTTAGCAACCTGGTTACTTACAAGAAAAAAATGTGTAGAAGCTACTGTATGTGTTTTTGGTAGGTTTGCAAAAAATCACACAACTGACAATTCAAAAGCTATTGATTCTACGGGTGCTTGTAGAGTGTTATTACAACGTACAAACGAATCTTATGGAAAAAGTGTAAGGCACTCGAAAGACGTTATTTTAAACACTCTATGAAACACTTTGGGTGTGAAGGTATGTAGAGATTTGACAGTAACATTGTCAAACGATTGTTGATAAGAGCTTTCATAAGAGTTTTCAACGACATCGCAAACTTGGGTCACCCTGGAACGATAATTTTAGTTTTAATTGTTCCTGATGGAAAATTTATCACATCACAATGGCTTTTTACTGTAAATGGCAAACGAATAACTATATTCAGAATTTGGTACCTTTATAGCATAGATTTATAAAGCCCAAAGGGCAAGATGTCGTGCTCTAAGCCATCGCAAGAAAAAGTGAGTATCGGAAAATATTGTTTCTATTGTTTTCGAAAACCCGCGAAGCTTCTTATTGGTCAAGTGCTGAAATTCTATTGTCATGTCACGTGACCTAGGTAGGATTTCCTACCTAACCTCGGCACACTTTTCAGCTAAAGCAGGACATCTAGCCCTTCAGGCTTTTTAACTCTATGCTAGTTTGAGAGGTGTCACTTGATTGGATGACTTAAACGAGTTTCACAGAGTGTTAAGCGAAGAACTGTAACTCACATGCGTCGAGACTAGAAATATTTGATGAAATTGATCAAAGAAAATTAGTTGGTTTCACTAGTTTAAAAAAACTATCAGTATTTACATCACATTTGTGGTGTAAAAGCCGAGCTATATAATTCTATACTTGGTCACACGATCAATCTACTCAGTCAATCACAGCTAGGTATATACGAACTCTTCCTTTCTCTAATTCGATCTTCACGGGAACAAGATTTTTTCGGATAAGAGAGTATTCAACGCTACCTTCTATAGCTGAGAGTAAACCAATACTTTAGTTCGAATTACGGAATAATAGAAGCTTGAAATAGGGAGAGCTGACTGTATGCAAATCGTGAAATTCTTTCAAAGCAACTACCTTGAAAGTAGACTGGCACGCCAGTCGGGCTGGAACGATATCAATCGCGAAAAGTGAGCGTAGGAGTTAGGTAAGCGTAGGAAGAAATTTTGCCGGCGTCGGCTTTTCTCCCTCCAAAATTTAGGAAAGCACTCCTCCGTTCTCAAAACCTCCAAAATGAAGCCGTGGCAGAATGTTCTAGTCTGTTAATCAACAGCCTCTCACCAACTTTTGCTAGTTCTCCTACACAGCTCCTATTTCAGCAAACGCCTACCGACTTTATTTTTCCGCCCTTTGACATGATTAATTAACAGACTAGTTTTCTAGTCTACCTTGAAAGTAGAAACGTTTTCCTTCAAATTATGTAAATAAAGCTTGCATCGGCTAAAGTAGAAAACCATTCTATTATGATTCATGGAGGCAATATGATTAGCTTTCTAAATCATTTCTCAAGTCTCTTATAATTTGATTAAAATGACTTCAAATTTGAAGGGTAAATAGTCCACTATTTCCGCTCGCAAAACATTATTTAAAATGTTGCAAAATCACTGTCGTAAGAAACATTCCTTTGGCCTTCGTCACATGTTCTGTTTTGTGCGGTATTTAGACGTAAATGTGCGGTCTGGAAACACTTTGAAATTGATGTCGAGATTGATCAAATAAGAATGCTTTTAAAGGGGGTGTCCAAAAATAATTCATGTTGTGATGTGATGCGTTTGTAATACGGATGAGTTTTGGAACGAATGCTTCTTGTTGTTATTTTGTATTCAACTTTGTAAAAATATTGGTTTGTCCAACATTATCAATATGGTTAACAAGATCCCATAGGGTAGAAAACTTTTCCACCTCTGTCATTGGTAGCAGACGATAATTTGGGATAGAGTTTAGGATGAATCGTTGCACTTTTGAAAAAAATACAATACATAACACCCCTGTGTCCACAGACACCGTGGGACTGGAAAATTTGCCACAAATTTCGTCCCCAACGGGAACAATACCCTCAAGTTTTATTCAAACATAAAATTCAATGAAAAAAAATGCAATTTAAACCATACCCACTGGATTTTTTGACGATAGTGTTTTTTAACCCCATTGTGAATTTGATGAAAGTTATCTTCCCCACTGTGGGAAGAAGTTCCACCAGAGCTGCGAGACAGGGGTGTTACATATGTTCCATATGGGAATGGGAAATAACATCTCAGAAGTCGGCTTTCATTTACAGGCTACAGTACTATTTGATTAATACATAGATCATTATATTTCGCTTTTGATTTGTAAATCTAATATCGAGATATGCTCAAAGATTTAATTTTTTAAGATTATTTTCCAAGTTTAAGATTGCGATGTCTGATAGTGTCCATGCAAAAACAGTTTTGATAACAATAATATAAACTTTCCGTTAGTGAAAATAAATCGCCTTATAAAAATCATGAACAACTCATGACTTTGTCAAAGTCTAGTCACCTTTGAAGGTTTTATACAATGTTTAAATGTAGATGTAAAGAATAATCGTTTCAGGTGTGTGCAATCCTTCCGCTCGTTTATAAGGAAATCTAGCACACACCTCAAACAATTTAGCTTTTCAGTTCCATTTTCAAATAGGTATAAACCTACCGTTTAGTCTACGTTTAATAAAGTTTTAAGTAAACTTGCAAGTTATGAAATGATGATATCATAAGTTAAGAATTTTTGTTTAGGGATAATGCAAAAGCTGTTTTGTCAAGTTTTAGTAAAACAACTTTTGACTTTTTTTGCTACTACTTGTTTTTTGCGCATTTAGAGAAATACCGTTACTTCATTGTACACTAAAACGTACGGTATGTTTCATAACACGTTGCGAGGTGCATGATAGTACTTCATCATTACTTTGACAACAAGTGGTGGGACTTACAGTCGGAAATGAATGTAGAAAACCAGAGAGGGAGAGAGCATTAATGTCACCCGAACTAGATTGAATGTGCATTTATCTCAGACTAACGTTCATTAATGACAACCCCTTCTCCCAGACCCGGTAAGATTTTTTCAAATAAAACTGAAACTCGATGGGGATTGAAATTCCCATATTTTTTATGGCTAGGGGTTTGAATTCTTTTGTTTTCAATGCAAAAGTCAGAAAGTCAGAAAATTCAATGGGGACGGGAAAAGTAGCATAAAATTTTGCGATGAGGATTGGTTTATTTGATTATTTTCGGTGAAGGCGAAAATTGGAGGATAATTTTCCACTGGGGACGATATTTTGGCCAATTGTTCCAGTGGGAAGGGGTCCCAGTGGGGCTGTGAGAAGAGGGGTTTTATGGTTGGATTGTTTCGAGGTTTAACTTTGGGGTCTTTATAAGAGGTGGACTTGTATTTAGAATGAGCACTTTGTGTTTGAATAGAGCGTTGTTTGATTGATATAGGGTAATGGTGGGTAGATGTTTGAAAGAGAAAAGCTTCCAAGTATCTATTTGACTAAATTGCTGAAGTCAACCTCGTGGAATGTTTAAAGATACAATTCGTCCAGTTTGGTCCAGACAATAATGTCGTGGTGTGAAAAAGCCTTTCCTTCATAAAGCGGGACAGGGGCGGGTCAAGGGCGGGACAGCTTTGTTGTTCTCTTGGTAGCTGAACGGACGGCACGATTTACCAGAGATTGAGGGGCTTACACATACATTATATATTGATGCTTCTCGTAAGACATATTATTGTTCTGAAATAGCATCAACACTATATTTTAAGCCCAAAATTACTTAAAAGGAGATTTAAATGATACGTCTTTATTGTTAATCAGATGGTATAATCAGAGCAAATTTTAATTCCATAATTTTCTGAAATCGTATTAAATCGAGGATAGAATCAATGTTAAAAACATAAGATGTTCCTCTCTTTTGAAGACAAACAGGTATTGAATCTCATTTTACACGTTTCTAATAAGAACAAAGTATATAAGAACGTAGAGCTTCGAGGCTAACTCGATGCTAAAAATAAGAACATTTTAAGAATATATTTAGGTTTATGACCCTAAAAGTTGGGGCTTCAAAGCTAACTTTAAAACGTGCAATTTCTTAAGAAAGTACACTAACATACTCTAAAAATGCTAATATTAAGAGCATTTCAAGCATTTGTCCATCTAAAAACCCTTGCAGTGCACTCTATCAAAAGTACGTCCTTACAGTGCATTTCGAGGGTCTCGAAAAACCTACCCTTAACATTTAGGCTTAAAACCCAAAAGGTTAAGAACACTGCTCAAAAAGCTTCAAAATCGTTTGATGTTCTTACGAAAAGAACGTGTATTCAAAAGTAGGGAATTTTCTTTCGACTGATGGTAAATCAGGTGACAAAATAACAGTAAGCAGGGGTTAATAGATTTGTCAACTTAATTAAGTTAGATTAAAAGCAAAAAAAAAAGTCATCAAAAATTGAATTTCGAATTAAACAAAGAGGCATCCCAAATTATCAATAGGGATTTATAGTGGTCATTAAGTATTGAGTTCTTACGGTTTTAATAGCCAGAACAACTCTCAGTTTCTTTAATATTGAGATTGGCTTTCTCGAATCAAAGGGTACCGTTTTGTAAGGGCTGGCTCCTGTAGTTTTATCATAATTACTGGTTTAATGGAGGCCTCTTGTTATTATGACAAATGAGTCTATTATTTCTTTTAATAATGGTATAGTCATTAGATTCAATGAGGAAAATTTTCGACAAGAAATTTTTTTGAACAGTTTTTTGCCCAGCAGTTGGAGTCCTTTGGAGAGTGATGGGGTTCTGACGAGAGGACAGAATGGAAGAAAGATCTGATTGGTTGATTGGTCATGGGAATGTTACGGAGTCGGTCATTTTAGTGTCAGCATATATATAGACAGTCCTTCGGCTCACATGGTAGAATGTTGCTTTGAAGAGCACATACTTTGAAATTTGGTTGAAAAGAAAGATATCTCACACTTTACTGGTTCATATTTACTGGGTCCGAGTAAGTTCGATTAATTAGTGAACATTTATAACATAGGTCATCGTGTTTTTAACTAGTACAGTACATGTTTTTTTATAAGCATAACAATTATAAGCATTTGAAGGCTCAGATTTGGAGATTTCCTAAGCATAACGTAAGCATATATGCCAGCCTGAAATTTCTTTTGCTTATAAAAAAACATGTAGTGAGTTTTTATACACCCCTCTCTCAGAGGTCATGTGGAGAAAAAGCTAAATGTTAATGGGATGAAGAATACCTTGTTTTCATACTAGTGCTGAAGTTATGGACTTGAACATTATCAAAAAAGTTATTGTGAAAAAGGAGTCAAACCAATGAGATAGAGCCTAGGCGTGCGAAGAATCATCAACCTTTCCCACATCCCTCTCTCACAGCCCCGGTAGATTTTTTCCCACAGCCGGGATAAAAATTTCTGTCAAAATCCCAAATGAGAATAAGAATATTGTTCCAACCTCACAAAAATCCAGTTGGGATAGTTTTGGAGTGCACTTTTATACTTTGAATTTCGAATGGGATTAAATCAAAGTCAATTTCCCAGTGATAATAGCGTAGAAAATAACTAAGCTCGAATTCCATTTGAAGATTCAACTCTAGCCTTCAGCTATATTGTATTGGGTCAAAGAGTAAGCAATGTATGTAAAATTAAAAGAGAAGAAAAAAGTTTATCTTAGAGGAATGTTTATAAATATAGGCTACATGACCAAATGTCCTGCCTCCTCTGGTTTTCTATTGTCTCTAATATGGACAAAAAAAAAGTAAGAAAAAAATGCAATGAAATAGGATGTGAATTAGCGTGCTGAGATCTAACGGGTTCATCCATTCTTTATGGAGAGTAATTAAGGGGTATTATTTGTTTTAGCGATGATAACTATTTATTTTGTTTGGGGTCTTAGATTGGGGAGGAAAGGTTTTTACTGCCCGAAGATGGAGTTTAAAGTGATTTAACAGTTTAAATCATTCGCATTTTCATCGTATTGAAGTACTCAAATAAAAGCCGTGTGATCTAAGAAATGATTTTTTCGCGTCTTGACTTTGGACTTTTTTGTCCTCAATAGGTTTTGTAAGCTACTGCAACCTCTGAGAAGAAATCTAGAACGAAGGAACCTTACCAACACCCCCCCCCCTTCGGGGGAGTTAAGTACCCAGGCAAGATGGGTGTTTTAATAAAAAAGACACAAGTGTGACGGAAAGCAAACAAGCACAACAAAATAGCATTTTAGTGCTATGAGACTATTGACATTTCTCTGCAGTGACAAAATTTCCGTGTTTTTGTTGAATGAGAAGATTATTCTGGCTTATGAAGGGTTACACTACCATAAAACTGGCATGTAAAATACACAGGTATTTCTTTCTTTTAAAGAATGTATGGCATTTTTCTTACCTTTTTGACCAATACAGAAAACCTGGTTGAAGGAGAAAATTTCTGAAAATAATAAAAATGACGCCTGTATTTTGATATTACCAAATTTTCTTTGCAATAGACCTAGCTATTGTTAGAATTACACTTTTGCTTTTATAGTACGTATTATGAAGCGATGATATCAAACCTTGCGGCTTGCCTCTAGAAAGCGATATTTAGTTTGATATCTCATTTTTTAATAATTTGTTGACTTATTTTGCATAAGATTGTAGGCTCTGTGACATTTTGCAAAACTTTTTTGTCATTGGAAATAAATGGACTGATAAGACTACCATCTTAACTTAAACACGAGTTCTATTTGTTCAATTCTAGTGGTTAGACATCAACACCTCTGAGTATCAGGAAGAATGAATTCAAATGTATGTATACGATTGTTTCAGTAAAATGACTTTTTGATAGATAGAGTCGACATTTTACGTAGATAGCCTAGTAATCTAGGACTTTTAGACAGTCTTTCGACTTGTCAGTCTGGGTACCTATGAGCTGAACAGAACATTGGAGGCATACTGAAAAATCTCAATAATACCAAGACTAGCAGGCTTGATTTTTATTGCTACTGGAATAAACACTTCTGCGCAAACGCAAACGTAAGTTTAAAGTTTGAAAACATACTTGGATGTCGTGGTATAGCTTGTTATCCAGTTTGCAAAAGATGACATGATTCTGAAAAGTGTTCTTGATCCTATTCTTCCTCTCCAACCTAGAAACAGAGAAAATGGACATGATTTTCTATAATAACTCATTAATAATAATAACTTGAGGCAATTAAGTACCAAATTGCATGGTAGTACAGCAGAGTCTCCATAACTCGAACGCAAATTTGTTCAAGGTAAGAGAAAATTTGTCCGAGTTAAAGAGACATTCGAATTATAGGGGTTTGAGTTATGGGATCTACTTAAGTTTTCACAGTTACAAGCCTTGCTCGAAAATGATTTAAGGAAGGCCATTTTACAATGGCGTCAAAACGAGCAGTATCCAATCGACATTAGTCAATCCACTTTTCTGTGCTTTTCCGTCAAAAAACGATGGAAAGTCAGCCGGCTAAATTAGACTTTTTTAATGTAACGGCGAAAGACAGCAGTGGTGTTGTATCTGAGGAGTATTCAAAAACAAATTATCAAAGAATGTAAAAAAAAGTTGACCACAGCTTTTTGGTTTTTCACTATAGCAATTCAAAATTGTCACCACTCCTTCATTAGTAGGCGTCACTGAAAGACAACCCGAAGGAGAGTATACATCTCTTTAAAAGGAGGGTGAACTATGGTGGACACCCTCCCCCTGATTGTCAAACTCCATTTTTATTACAAATTGTTTATGTATGAGGGTTACAGTAAATGCAACCTTATTTATTGGCTAATTACTATAGCAACGCAACTTTATTCCAATTAGGGTATTATTAATGGCGCATTATTTTGATCACAACACTCAGATGCAAATAAATTGCTTATTAAATGAAAAATGTTACTCGAAAATGCAATCAATTTGGAGATAAACAAGATGGATGCGTACGGTCTGTGGGAATTCCTGGTGAAACACATTTTATACAGGCGACGAAAGACTACCATTGGCTTTTAGTTCTTTATATGCGCTTGCTTCTTTCATAAGATTTAAGAGCCTGGCTGACTTTAATCCTGGCAAAATTATCAGCGGTCATGCATGTTGTCGCAGATGATCAAACCTTTTTAAAAACCTTCTTATTGTGTTTGACTAAAGTCTATTCACGATAAGTGTGCACTCTTTTTTCTTTTACCTATAGGATTCACCTCAGTGAAAATGATAGTTATAGCACTTTTCTACAAAGATCTTCATTTTTTTCTTCTTCATTTTCATCTCCATTTTTAGAATTCTTTTAAAGATTTTTTAAATTCAAATTGTTCACTAATATCTTTCCAATGATACCAAATTTATAAAGATTGAAGAATTCCTTCAAAAGTTATAGGTAAAAGAAAAAAGAGTGCACACTTATCGTGAATAGACTTTAGGTCCCAGTCTATAATATAATCAATGCATCAGGTGGTAGATCTAAGAATGGCTCAAAATTTATACCTGAGAGTCTTCATTTCCTTATAAGGATTATGGCTAAAAGATGCACTCTCCTCCGTCATAAAATTTGAACCTTCTAAGATTCGTGAAAAGGTAATAACGAAAAATCATCCACCAAGCGATGTACTCCCGTCGTTGATGAAAAACTAATTCAAATTCCTCCCTAAGATAGAATTCGAGAGGATCAAATGTACCATTTTTATCATACTGAGAGCTTTTGATACGCAAGCTGAACTCGCGTTTGCGACGACGGGAACCGTCTAGTGATTACTACTTGGTTATTTTCTGGAGAAATATCGAAATGTAATACACGTTTTCTCAGCATTATACTATCCACAGATAGAAATCGATGAAAATAGATAAAGCTAGTATTTTACTTTAGCTACAATAGCATGTTATTTCAAGAAAGGCGGTACTAGACTTGCGATAATGACCTGTGAAAAATCCTTCTTGAAAGTTTGAAAGCGCTTGGGAAAAACAGATTGGTACAGTTTTAATATAGATTTCTTGTTGAGTAGAGTCGGTTATCATAAAGATAAAATGGTGTAGACACGGTTCAGAGAGTTTAGTAGCGTCATGGATATTCATGACTTAATATTTCATACGGAAGCAGCCAAAAGAGACCAGGCGTTTGTCACTAAATTTAAATTATTTATGGTGCTTCTGTATAAAAAATAAAATCATGAATATCATGAAAAAGACATTTTAAGGCTCGTGATACACTAGGGGCTAGTACACAAACAATAAGGAGTCTCGGGAGATTTTCTTTCAATTCTGAAAATATTTGAAATTCAAAGTATGGTGCAAATCCATTCTATCACTTAGTTTAGCGTTATGAAAGCCTTACGACTTTTGACACGTTTGAAGCTAATCTTTAATAAGGAGCCACTTCTCGATTTGGTGAATGTGGTCAAAATGTTATCAGCTTGTCTCTTCAAACATCGTTTATCATTGAAAGTTTAATGTATCCAAATATAGATCATTGGAACCAAGTAAAATAGATTTAAAATAGAAATGTACCCACATTGAGGGGTCTGAGTCACCAAGAATATATTTCATGTTTTTGTTTTTTTTGTTTTGTCTCATTAATCAATGAAATCTTTTATCTTTTCTTTTCCTGGCGTTTTTCTTATCTAAGATGACTGCAAATTTTAAGGTTAATTCAATTAATCATAGGTCACGAATACACTAGTAGTTTTTAACTAATTTATGGAACACCTTTTGGAGGAAGAAATATTCTAGAGTATTGTTATTGTAAAAGGTCCACTGCTCTCTAAGGTAATGGACAATGTTAATTAAAAATTGGATACCTCTTCTACCCACCATTAAAGAGTTAGAGTTAATCGAGTTGGGTAAAAAGCTTAAAAAGTCTTTCAAGATTACGAGTAGACACGAGTAAGTAAGGGAGAAAAAAGGTACAGGAGAGTGACTGTTTCTAAGCTGAAGGTCCTCTAGTGGATAGGATTTAGCTAAAATCAAAATATTATTGATTTATCGATTTGGAATGTAACCCACCCTGTTGACCTGATATCATAATAATGGATTAAATCTATTTAATGGTTAAGGTTGAAGGGTTTTCAAAACACTCAAGTGTATCAAAGATAGCTACTCAAAAACTGTGTAATCTTGAAATATTTTCGGCTGTCAAAAAATTACAAGTGTAGAAAAAGCGTGCCCAAACTATGAAGTGACTTTCCATCCAAACCCTGATGACAGAACGTCAAAAGAATTTCCCTTTTTTTTCAAACAAAAACATTTGTAATGACTTACAAAGGACTTGTTAGTTTTATACAAAATACTCGATCAGAGATGAGAGATGGAGGAGAGAGAGAGATAGATAGAACAGAGGGAAACGACATCAACTTCGAGAACACGGATTCTAATAACTCAACAGCTATTGTTTGGTCAATGATGGTTATCCAACCAGTAACAAAATTTCTAAACAATGTCCATGCAACGTCCATGCGACGTCCAAGACATCCATGTAAAGTTGTGAGAACGTTCATGCAAGGTCCATGTGCTTGTTGGGTTCTAAGATTGGTTTGGTGTTTAGTTATCGCAGTTTCATGATTTTTAGGGCGGCTTGAACGAACAGATAAACGAAATATTGGAAAACAGTTTTTTTTGGCACAAATGTCACCAATTTTTGTTAACCTATTAAACTTTTCTTCAGACGAACTAAGGAATAATAGTTTGTTTGTGGTGGTTGATGCTCGAAAAGTTAAGAGAGTATCCTACAAATATGCATGAAAATAAAGTAAAAGCGGACTATAGAAGGGTTTCATGTAGCTCTGTTATTATACATTTTTTAAATTCTAGCAACCAGGTTGCTAAGGCTCCAGCCCTGAAATTTTCCAATGTTTTTTCACTATCTCGTAAAGTAAAAGCTTTTTAGACAATCTAAGCTTGGCAAACGATAGCCCAATAACCCAACAACCATAAATATGGTATAATATCAGGAGTGCTCAGAGCAAATTTTTCAGAAAATATGCTAGAATGCTAAGAAACCTCAAGGCTGACCCGAAAATTGGAGTTGCTTATAAAAAATGTGTAGCATGTTAACATCAAAATCAGGTGCTAAGATAGTTAAGAAAATGTTTGATAATCGTATATCTCTGATAATCTCATTCTATAAGAATTTCAAGCTATTTTCTTTTGTCACTTGAACAAAATGTAGATTAACAGTGTTTAGAACGTCGTTTCGTTCATGTAGTAATTTCATTAGAGGTTGTCGTCTGATTGTAATTTACATAGTGATTATAATTTGTCTACATAATAATACCCGTCTCGTAATCCATGGGGTATTTTCCCAGCTGGCACACAACGTTGTTTTAATGTTCAAATAACGTTATTTTGACGTTATGAATGTCACATGGACGTTGTTTTGACGTTGTGTGTCGTCTGGGTTTGCTAAAGTACTCATTATTTTCAAACAGTTTCAAAGGGATGTAAATTTTGAAAACATAAATTGTAGGGGTATATATATAATACCCCTGTCTCAATCACCTCGGTGGGATGTCGATAACCTATGCAGGGGTCTTGTAGATAACACTGCTGGGTAAGAAAAGATACAGATCGAAACCTCGTTTACATTTTCAGTGTATTTATCTTCGCTGGATGTTGAGGAAAAAGCTAGTATCTTGTTTTATAAGAGTTTATAGTATAGACCATTTTACAGTCGCAAAGCGTAATGGGTAATCAGGACCACCACGCGCTAATGACGACTTACTATTGGTCCAAAGTTTTGATGAATTTTGAAGATTATTGCGTCTAGCCAACAGAAACTCGTTATGGAGGCGCAATCAGTCCTGATGACCCATGATCCATTTCGACTGTGAAATGGCCTATTGATAGATGAGGGGATAAGCAACATATTGGCATATTCAGTATCTTTGGAAGTTCATTTCATTCTAATGAAGGTTCGACAATTTTCCGCATTTTTACGTGATGTTTTTCACACTAAACAAGATCTTGACATTTTAATACAAACACAACCATAAAACAGTACAGTGTAATATCAACACCAGACTGTTTGGCGCTGACTGTGACATCCAAACGGAACCAAAACTCATCCGGTAAGAAGACCAGAGCGTAGGAGAGTTGTTATTTCCTTATTAGGTAAGACAGACCCGAAATAATTCAAGCACGCTCCATCAAGGAGGTGAAGGAAATTTCTAAGAAAGATTGTTAATTCCGTTTTAATAGATTATTCAAACAGTCTTGTATATGAAAAAAAGGTTAAGGTGTTTTTTGCCCTCTGAACTAAAATTTTTCGTTCACAAGTCTATGACGATTGTTTTATTTGGATCCGTTTTCACGATCAAGGGTCGACGCTCGCAAGTCATAAAAAAACGAACATAAGACAAGAAATCTCTCGAAGCTTTTCACACCAAAGTGGTAAAAGTCGGGAATAGTTTTTAGAGAGATCATCAAACTCTTTACAAGTGTGATCTTCGGATCCACAGAGACTCATCAATGTTGAGGAGCTCGATTACAAGCTCCAATTTGATTGGACTCTTCAAAGAATTGAACTGGATGGTCAGCCAATCAAAAGGGTTCTAGTTTATGTTTTACGGCAATTTTAATGTGATTTCAAAATGTTTGATCGAGTTCGTCTTGTTATCTTAGAACCTTACAGATCCTTAAAATTTGTTAAGAGATTAAACTGACATTTGACTTAGATCTAAAACAATTTTAACCATTTCATGTTTGATATGAATTATTTGAAATCTGGTTTGAAGCTCTTAAAGATGGTAATACAAATAGTAGTTTTAATATACTTTGCTATAGATTGCATGTTTTAATACTGTTCACGCAAAATCCGACTGAACTGGATTAGCGTGAACGGCTATTTTTGTCTATGTTTTGAATGAACTGCTAAAATAGTAGCTCGTATGTGTTCAAAAAGTTGTCTTTAGATGATGTTAGATGTGTTAGGGCTGTAAGAATTAGTTATATCTAGCTAGCATACAACGTTGTTATAACGTTCATTACTGTGAGGGAAGGGAGGGTACGGATTTGACGGTATAATGACATAAGCCCCCATTATGTCGGTACTAATTGGTACATGAAGAAAAATCCGGGGGGGGTAATAGGACAAAATGGGTTACGGGGATGCGCCGCTGGTCAGGGTACCTTTTTTAATCTCCACGAGTCCCTCGTAGGGTGCCTTTTTTTGGAAAATTTGGGGAAAATTAGAAAATTAGAGAAAATTTTGGAATTTCACTCCCATTCAAGGTCACGTTTTCGCCAATTTGCGCAGAATTTTTGGAAAGACGAGCCCCACGTAGGGTCCATTTTTCGAACCTCATTTCAGCATCATTTTTATTATACGTAAAAGGTCATGATGTTAATTCTATTCTATATAAAGTCAAGTTATTAGTTTTAGTGTAAATTTCTCAACATTGATCAAAGATATGATATGATCATGTGGTCAGAAAGGTCCGTCCCTTTTTTGTCCCCCTTTAGAAAGTAACAATGTATTGGGTGAATGTTTCAAAAATTTTGAGGATATCAATCGATAAACCTTCCGATAGGAAAATAAAAAAAATAACTTGATAAGACTCCTAGACAGTGTCCATATTCCGAAACAAATCACATAGTTGAGGTTTTTACAAAATTCCTTGTTTTCAAGTAGAAACCCCCTTAACCACTGAAAACCTTTTTATTATAGGGTTTTGTATATCTCTTATCAGACAACATAATATATTTGTAATACTTTGATTCTTTTTTCTAGCCAAACAGTAGAAGGGGGTCATTATGCGGCTAACATCCCCAGCTGGCACACAACTTTGTTTCAACGTTAATCTAACGTCAAATGGACGTCCTGAACGTTAGATAAACGTCGAAACAACGTTGTGTACCAGCTGGGTCACGTTTTAGTCTTCTGAAACTCATATTATATGAACCTAGAGTAGACAATAAAACTAAACATATATGACTCTATACAAAATATCCCAAAGTGTCGTCCCCAGGCTATTTTATGTAACAAAATTATAAACAAAAAATATTTTATCTATTTTTCAGGCTAGATAACATAACCTAGAGATACAAAAAGAAAGAAAGAATTTTCATTTCATTTCTGGTTTTTTGTTTGCTGGTTAGGAGGCAGTATTTATTTGGGTTGTGTATTAATCAAAAGGTGGTAGGTGTCAAGCAACTACCCAGGAAGTATCAAGCAACTACCACAAGGAAGGATGGAGTCCTCCACACTGGTCATTCTATTGGCTTGTATCGTATGTGCGGCAGCTAGATACGGTAGGAGACTTTCTTCAAATTACATCTGCAGTCTCCTTTAGATCACATGGGAACGATATTTATCTGAATCAAGTTATCAGTGAGGCCAGCAAAGCCCACCTGTTACCCCCTTAGTCTTCTAATTCGAGAAACTATTCAAGGTGCTAAGGTGGACTAAAGTTCTGTTAATCAGTTGTACGCTACTAAAGGTTGACGAAAGGGAGATAATTAACTTCAACAAAACCCAGCAAAAACACCCCCTGTCTCACAACGCCAGTGAAACTTTTCCCCACAGCGGGTGAAAACTTTCCATGGAAATCTCAATGGGGCTGAAATTGTAAGATTCTTTTCCCATCGGGGATAAAATTTTCGCCAAACTTTCCATCGGCGCTAGGTTCCAAGCAGTTCTCTGACACAGGGTTGGGCGGAGGGGTTACTTAGGCGAAAATGGGTGCTGAGTATGTGCGGACGGTAAAGGTCGGTTTTTAGGAAATTCATTTGAAAAAGTCTCTTTAAGGGTAGAGAGTTTTCAAAAATCGAAGAAAATTTTTCAAAAAGTCATTCTAAGGGTCACCTTTTCAGCAAAAATAAGGGTCGGTTTTTGGAGGTCCCATCCGCACATACCCCTCATCCGCCAACCCTAGTACCCCTCTACGGGGGTTGTAACAATTTGAGTAGCAAATTGAGTAGAACCATCAACATAGCTACGTAGTTCTTCCTTATATAAAATACTCTTTAACTTAATAAAATATAATCGATTGCTAGCTCAAGGGTCTCGTTTCACTATTAAGTCGATTAATACAAGATACGATATGTAGTAAAAAACGAGAGATGTTTGTATGTAAGAAACTTTAAGTGTTAAATTTTTTGTTTAGCCCACAAAATCTCCTTACAGAGAGCTTAAGGTTACCGAGTTTCCGGTTTGTTATATAAGTAAGCCTTTCTACAAAAGTTTGTCCCAAGTAGTAAAAGTAACTCTGGTGTTGCGAAAAGAACTTTCACCTAACAGACCGCGTGTTTTAAGTTCTAATTTTGGGAATAACCAGCAATCCCAGCTGGCACACAACGTTGTTTCAACGTTTATCTAATGTTCATAACGTCCATATAACGTTAGGTGAACGTTGAAACAACGTTGTGTGCCAGCTAGGGGGCAGCTGGGTTGGGAATAACCAACAATACTTAGGCCTTTTAGTCGGGGTAAAAAATCAACAATTTTCTTACCCGAACAATAGTTAACCGTTTTCAAAACTAAAAAGCCAAGTCTGATTTTTATTCTTTATCAACTATGGTGAGAATTTTACTTTCGGAAGCGCCGCTTAAAGAGCTCATCCGGAAAATGATGATGTGACAAATTCCGGTAGAACAGAGAAGCTCTATGAAAAAAGCTCGAGAGATAAAAGAAGAAGAATTGCTTAGGAATGATAGGTCACCACTTTGGAAATGCTTTATTCATGGTCACTTTTTTACAGTTTCCTGAGTATGTGCACCTGACAAGACCCCCCCCCCTCGAACAAGTGCGATGCTTGACAAGCCAAATGAGGTTTTTTAAATTGAGATTCAACAGGTGAATAAACTTTTTCAAGCCCTATCATATCGCAAAGTCCCTTTTTTTACCCCTTGGTGCCTTGGCGAGGTCTGAGCCCCAAAAAATGTTTTAGATTGTCATTGAAAGAAAGTGTTATTAACAGGGAAACATCTAATTGCTGTTGCAGAAGGTACTCAAAATTGATGATGGTGGAGAGGGTTTTCTCGTGCTATTACAGTTGACTCTCTAATTCGATCTTCAAGCGAGATCAAAAATTTTCTTCGAATTAGAGAAAAATCCGAATTACAGAGAGTAATTCATACCACTCTCCCCATCTGAGGGGACCAATGTTTCAAGTCGAATCACAGAAAAATTCAAATAATAGAGGTTCGAATTAGAGAGAGTCGATTGTATTCCTTTTATAGGAATAAATATTCTCTATAAATCATCATTGAGTACCTTCTCTTGGTAGCCGCCTTTTAATCATCATCACTGTTTAAGGGTCTGACAAAAGAAAGTCTTTATTCTTTATTATTTCAATTCGCGTGACTCGAGTACAGTATCCATTACATGAGACTGCAGAGTACGTACACGTACACAAACTATATAATAATATAAGGCTTCGAGGCCCAAAAATTTAAGAACATTCTAAGAACATTCTAAGGCTTTGGAGACTTAAAAACATGCATTTTCTTAAGAAATTACATCAAAATGCTCAAAAAATGCTGAAAATAAGAACATTTTAAGAACATTTTTAGGCTTCAAATCCAAAAAAACTTAGAACATCCGAAGGCTTCGAAAATGTTTGACGTTCTTATAAAAAAAAACGTGTATAGAGAAACATTTTTAACAAGTAAATACTTATCTCAAGGTTAATAAGGGTTCTCTTCGGAAAGGAATGTTAAGTGAACTATAAAACTAAAGTTCAAGTATCATAGTTATGTAGAAATGCGGTTGTGTGAAGAGAACTTTTGAGAGAGCTCGAAGCTTTATTGAAAACATTTTGATTTAAAATACACAGTAAACAGTGACCTAAAACATCTGAGTGATGAAAAAACAAACTCACATTTTGTCATTTATTCCCCTTATGCTCCTAATATTGTTTTGACGTCCGCCATATAAACTGAAATAGAAAAAGGTGTTTAGGAATTCCAATAAGTTGTCTGAAAGTATTCTCTATCGTAGCCGCCAATTGCCGCGCGGGAATTTTCCCCCTAAAGTCGACCCAATCCTTTTTGACAGCTTTTTCTATTGTCTATAGGTGCGAAAAAAGACTGGGACGGTTTTAGGGTGGTTAAACGGACAAAAAAATGCCTGCGCGGCAATTGGCGGCTACGGTCGAAAAGGTGTATTGAAAAGACGAAGCTTTCACTGGTTTTTAAAATATAAACATGTTAAACAGAAAGAATTTACTTTCCTAAAATCTTGAAACATCAAAAGTAATGAGGTCATCCGCTTGAAGTTGGGTTATTACAAATCTGAGTGAAAATATCAAAACATAAAAATGTTATTCTAAATGATCCATCAAGGAGCTCCTTCAAGTGGGCGAACAGTCACACAACAACAAACATAGAAATAATTAAAAATAAGAAGAATTTTGAACTGTAACCTATTCGCCAGACTCGGTGTAATTTTTCCTTTGGGAACCGTCCACATAGCACGTACGCACTAAAATGTCGAAAATCGAGTACCCCCTCCCCCTGTACGCAAGCGTACGCAAATGGCTATACCTCCTGATAAGTACGTACTTTTTCATTCACCCCCCTCTCCCCCTCGGCTGAAGAAAATTTCGAATTCAAATAGTTTGGTTCGGACCTTTATTTCATACATGAAACACAATGTTTATTAAAAAAACCTTTTCTTTTCTTTGATGCGTATAAGAAGTGTAAAAGTCGACAAAAAAACAAGAAAAAAAGTGCTATGAAAAAATATTCTCCGCGTACGTACATTTTCCTTTGACCCCTCCCCTGCCCCTGTACGCAAGCATACGCTTTTGAGAAGACCCCTCCTCCCCCTTAGTACGTACGTACTATGTGGACGGCCCCTTGGTTAAAATGGACGTAAAACTTCCTAGTAAGCGAGAAAAATATCTTACAATTAGCTAACACCTATCTTCAATGGTATGTGCAACTCGGAGAAATTAGGTAATTGATAAAATTTATAGGTACGTTTAAAACTTCTATATCACGTGGTTTATTTTAGAATACAGGTTTTTTTAATGAGCAAACTATAAAGGTTTCGATGTCCAAAATATTAAGAACAAGTTAAGAACATTTTAAGGTTTTGCGAAAAATTTTTTCAAGAAATTGCAAAATAAATAAACTTAAAATGGTGGAAACAAAATGATTTTAAAACACTCAGGTGAATCTACTGAATGCACTGTTTATGGGTAATTTTGAATGACCGGGGGATCAACTGATGCTTGTCCGGGGGGGGGTAAGATCTGTTGTCCGGGGGTCATAATTCACTATGTCCGTGGGGAGGTAAATTTCCAAAAACGACATATATAAAACAAATATCCTCCAACCTCCATATTCAAATTTTTTCTGGAAAAGCCCAATGCTCTTCTAAAACAACGTCATTTTTTCTCTTCTGTTCCAGAGGTGAATCTATTGAACGCATTGGAAGTTGACGAAAGCAGATCAGGTGTCCAATCAATCGATGGACGATACAGAGCATATCAATTTTATATGTACGCCGAAGAAATCAAAGCTGAGAAAGAAGCACGTGATGAACTTATCCGTGATTTCATCCGAGATAAAGAATTTGTATTTATTGCTAATGTTAGACATGATAAAAGCACAGCTAGTACTTTGTTTTCCATGATGACTGAAAGCGGGAAGATCAAATTCAGTATCTGGATTGATGCTGATGGAAAAAAAATTGGAATCAGAATGCACAATAGAAACGCAGGTATGTTTTTGTCAATGTTCAATTAAAATAAAGCTTCTCTAATTCTTGGTGAATTTAGGGTGTTTTCCACTGACGGCTTAAGCTCACTGGATTAATGCAACTTTTTCATAAAAGGATGACTAGCCCAAACTATTCATATAATTCTTGGATGAGAGAAACATAAACGTGTAACCATCTCTTTTCATCCACAACTTATATGAATAGTTTTGGGTTATTCAGCGTTTTATTATTCTGTTAATCCTGTTAGCTTAATCCGCCAGTGCACCCTTGGGGACTTTGTTTCTAATGTCGACAGGCTAAACTGCGCCATTTCTTTAAAGAACGAGAGGTACTCTCAGGTTCCCAATAGCCGTCCCCCTCGCTAATTAATATTTCGAAAATTTTCCACCCAGGACATTCTTATTCCAACCCTCCCCCCGCTTATTAATTTTTGAGAGAATGTTTTTGAAAGTTCCCTCTTTTGTCTGGTGTAGATTAGCCTCCTTTAAAAAATATTTCCCCCAGGAGGAGTATCCATAACGTGTAAATGTAGCCTTAGTGATACTTAATTTTAAACGAAAAAGGGAGTCAACCTTTAAAATAAAAGTAACAACAAATGCAGTCCAAGTCTCATTGAAAATCAATGAAGATTTGTAGCAGTGATATTTTAGCCCAGCTGGCACACAACGTTGTTTCAACGTTCATCTTAGATTCATCGAGATTTTCCAGATTTTTATCATTTTTCATTCACATTTTTTCAAATCTGTCACATGTGTTCTTTTATAGGAAAGAAATCCATTACCTTCCGTAACGTTCCCATCAAACAAAGCAACTGGCACCGAGTCGTTATCCGATTCGAAGATACGGACACGTCAAAACCAACTGTAACCCTATACGTTGATTGTATGGAAGTTGATAAACAAAGCTTTGATGTCTCTATGAAAGAAACATTCATGGAAGACAGCTTGAACTCCGAACTCAGATTGAATCAATACCAAAGCATCTCTGGCAAAGACCCTTTGAAATTTATCGTAAGTTAATACATCAGTGGTTGTAATTTTTCATCTTAAACGGAAAATTAGCCTATAATAGACGTCTTTATTTCTACGCTGTAACGTCTATTCCACTTTGCGTTTTTTTCGAATATTTTGAGCCCAGGTTTTCAATTTTTTGACTTGAACTTTCGAAGCTCCTGAAGCAGTGAAAAACTCGAATTCGCGTCAAAGCACTTGAAAGGCTTCTATTTTACAAAAATCATTAAAGTGGAACTCACTAAGAAACGGAATGAAAAATCCCGGTTTTGGTGCGGTGCTCGCTTACGGAAAATAGGATTTACACACAAATAGGCAGTCCCGGATTTTTCAAATTTCACATACTGCGCAAGAGCTTCGAAAGTTTAAAAGTGACGTCAAAAAGATTGAATGTTTGGAACACCAAAAGCTGGCCCAGTCGCAAAGTCATCGCATTGATGAAAGATCCTGCCTGAGTTTGCTTTGAGAATTTCAGCAGTTGCCTAATAGAATTGCCCTTTATTCGTCCTCGATTTCAGGCTTGAAATGTTCTTTTTTGTATCCTTTATATAGGGTGGTTTACAAGATATTATGTTTTCGTTCACAAGAAAATATAAATTCTACATCGATCCAAAATGGTGTCTTAACATGGATGTGCAAGGTACTTCTGGTAAGCGCATCAAAACATAAATATTGTTATATCAAATTTATGTTTTTTTTAATGTTTTCTACGGGAAGAACCCGGTTTTTACAAGTAGTGGCAAATTTTATACAACTTTTGTCTAGTTCAAATTTGCCACTACTATGGCTAAAACCGGGGTATTTCCGTAGAAAACATTACGTCATGAATATCATGAATTTCAGGATCACACATAAAAGGACCTTCTGGCCCTCGAGCTCCAACCCTGAACCTAACTCATACTAGAGATATTGGAGAAGCACGGAATGATAGATAGGGGAAAATAGGATCGTCTTTGAGGTTTGTTTTTCCGGCACTGATATGAAGGAGAATTTGCTCTGAAAGGGGTTTTATTCGAATCTTTCTTTAATTCGAACTAGTTCTCAGTCCCCGTCAGAGGAAACCCCTCGTAAAATGCTTTCTATAATTCGAATCTCTGTTATTCAAATTCGAATTAGAGAGAGGTAACCAAACCAAAATTACTACTAAACTAAATAAACTAAAGTACAATGATAATCGATTTCTTTTTACTTTCAGGGCTCAGAGCTCACCAAGATCCGCGCGTAGTGGGAGGAAATAGTGGTTATTATGGCAAAGATATTGCTGATATCCAATCTGCTGTCAAAAATATGCAATTCCAAATGGCAGCCCAAGTAAGTACTTTGCAATTATTACTATCAACTACCTACTCAATTACCAAGGCAAACCCTTTCGGAAAAGCAAATTTTCATTCCGTTAGCAGTCAAACCCAGCTTTACCGGCCAAGACTCAGCTGAAGCGGTCGTCAAAAAGCAAAAAAAATCCCTCAAGCTTAAAAGTTTCGTTTAAATCTTCAAAGTTTCAGTAGTCGGACTCAATGAAAACTGCCAGTGAAAACAAAAAGCTTTACTATATTGTTAAATTTTTGATTTGAATTAGATGTGCTTGTTGGAAAGATATTTATGAGTAAAAAAGATTCTAAAAAAAATTGAAAATGAAGATGGTGATCTAATGGAAATTACTTTAAGGAACTAATTTTGTCGACAACGCATTTCATTCTCGCTAAAGTTAAAAAAATTGTTGCTTCTCTTTAGATACTCTGCATACTAGGAGACTTGAAACGAAACAAGGTAGAATATGGTATTAAATCTAACTTTCTCATAATAGGTCAACGAAATCCGATGGATCCGAAAATGGATTCAACAGTGTTCCGAATGTAAAATCGGAGAAGGAAAAGCAGCAAATCTTACAGATCGTGTTTGTACAGTTGGAAAATGTGCAAGTGATGCTAATTGTAATGAGCTCGGAAACGGTCGACATGAGTGCGAAGTAAGGAAACTTTTTACAAATGTCACCACGGCATTGATTTACTCTTAGGTTCCAAATAAACGTCCCCCCGTTTGTTAATTTTAGAAAATTTTCCAACCCTTCCCGGACCTTATTAGGACCCCCTCCCCCGTTCATTAATTTTTAAGAATTTGTTCAGCTTTCAAAGAGAAGGTCCCTTATCTGCTCTAAATAGCCTGATTTTAGCCTATATTTACCTTTATTTTGGGTTTTCAAAAGTACAATTTCTAACCCCGGCAATAAGCCCCCCGTTTATTAAAATTTTGAAAATCCTCCCCCGTTTATTAAAATTTTGAAAATCCCCCCGTTTATTCGAACCCCTCCCCCCGTTTATTTGGAACCTAAGAGTAATGACAATCCTACGTTACCTTAAGGTTGTTAAAATCGACGTTAATTTAAAGTTTTATGTGGAAACCTGGGTTCTAGAGTGAATACAGAACTTTCAGCTGATGAGATTTTTATATTTTTGATGGAAAGCATTTTTAGAACATCTTTTTGGTGCGGCCTACGGAAATGATTTTCTTTTTTATTCATGTAGTTCAGCCACTGTATATGCACGCAAGGAGCATTGTGGTCTAGTTGTCTAAAGCGTCACTTACCCAGCCGGCTCGTCGGGAACCGAGAAAATAATCGAACGACTCTTTAAAAGTAGTGATTAACTTCCAGCGGATTTTATTAAAACTACTTCTTATTCATAAAAAATTATTTAATGTCTCAAGAGACATAATCACCATGATAATTATATTTGAATACGAGGCAAGTGACGTGACGTGCCATGGTATCAGCCCCCCCCAGAAATCTGAAGGGCGCCTAGGCCAGGTTAGTAGAGGGGGGCTAATGCCTTGCAATTCTTTGGGGTTACCTATTCATTAAGGGTACCTAGCTGTCTTGATGGAGGCTCTTGGGGCTGGTTATATCTTCCAAATCGAATATTTCAAAATATTTCAAATTATTGAATTTTTTTACCCCAGCACCTAGTTTCCCATCCAATTTTTCTTTCGTTTCCCATCACGCCATCTTTTGCTATATTTTTCTAATGTGATTGTTTTGATTTACAGCCGCCATCTTTATAGCATAACGACAAAGCTTATTAGCAGGCGTTCATGCGTGAGCATGATTCTAGGAATGACAAAAGAACAAAAAGTGTCAATTCAAAGAAATTATCTGCTGAATAGGGGTACCTAACTCAAAGCAATTTTTCGAGGGGACCTAACTCGTTGGGGGCACCATGCTCAATGGGGGCACCTAAAAAGTGGGCTGAAACCATGGTGACGTGACGTAATTTATGAAAAGGTCTATTCTATTCTATTCAAAGTATCTACAGTTGACTTTATCTCATTCAAAAGTATTTCATCCTTTCCCCCTTCTAGTGCAAAACAGGGTTTGCTGGAAATGGAGAACTTTGTGCTAAAGATACTGACAAAGATGGTATCCCAGACAATGAGATTCAATGTGAAGGAAAGAAATGTAGAAAAGATAACTGTCCAACTTTCCCCAACTCTGGACAAGAAGACGCCGACAAAGATGGCAAAGGTATGAGATCTGGGTTCGAGGTTGGCAAATTTAAATTTTCATTTAGAAAGTTATGATCATTGAGTTTCAAGCCCGACGGGCTAGAGGCGAGACTCCTGGATAAGAAATTAAACCACTTATTTCCCACCCAGATCGCCCGCGCGTAGTTTCTACACAAACGCTGGATTGAAACTAAAATCTCTCGCTAGATTTCAAAAAATACATTCTTCAAAAACAAAGGAACCGCTAGGTACAATCCGTCGTCATGATTATGGCGCGTTCTATGCGCGTTTTGGATGGGAAATAAGTTGCTTCAATTAAAGGGTTAAAGTTTCGCCTCTAGCCCTTCGGGCTTAAAACTCAATGGTTATGATCTCATATAGCGGGCCATTCCTATTCGAAGTTGGAAAATTGGAACGTTAGATACCTCTATTTTTCATGTTTGTTAAGTTACTTGATTTGGAAGCAAACGTTCGAATCTGAGCATGTGATCTTATACACAAATCAAAAGTTTGTATCCATAATGGATGAGCTACGTAACTTAACAAAACATGAAGTACTTCTATGTAGAAGGACATAACGGTAACAGATCATTCCGATTCGAGATAAAATCATCTCAGTGGTACCAGGATTATAAGAGAGGTGCTTTGTTTTCCTTATTTAAATTTGAGAATAATATAAATTTAAGGACGTTTTTCTTGGGTGTATTTTGATTAAATTTAAGATTCGGTACAGACTCTTTATTTGTGAGGTCGATAAACACACATTTAAGGAAATTTTTCTTGGGTGTATTTTGATTAAATTTAAGATTCGGTACAGACTCTATATTTGTGAGGTCGGTATGTCAGTCAGTATGCAAAGGTGGTCCTCAAATGATTTAAAAATACTTTGACAATATTTAAAATATTGAAAGTTATTGATTGATTTTAAGTGCATATCACTTAGCTGTTAATTTTGAATGATATGTGTTTATCGGTAAAAAATTTGTCGGAAAAAACTTTCCGTCGTTAAAAAGTGACGAAATTATTGGCAAGTGACGGATTTTTTGATGACGAACATTTCTTGCCGGCGACTTTTTTCACCGACGAATTTTCTAACGATAAGGTAATCATTTTCTCATCCCCAGGTGATGCTTGCGACGAAGATGATGATAACGATGGAATATTAGACGAAGACGATAACTGCCCATTTGTCGCCAATCCCAACCAAAACGACGCCGACGGTGATCGCAAAGGAGATGCTTGTGATAATTGCCCCAACACGCCGAACAATGATCAACGTGATAGCGATGAGGACGGAAACGGAGATGCATGCAGTCGAGACAGTGACGGCGATGGTAAATTTTATTGTTTTGAGCATGAGGGATTTAGTTTTGTTTCACCTTAGATTTTGGCACCTTAGATTTTTGCTGTATTTAGGACGATAGAATCTAACTCTACTTTTTCATGGCTTCCACAATGCACTTTAATGAAACTTTAATATATTATTGGTACAAAGAAATTTGCATAAAAGCCACGTAGGAAATATGTAGGAATAAACTACCTTCTATGGTGATTTGGTGCCTTGAGCTATTATACCAATGGTAAAAGGTCGGTTCCATTCCCAGAAACATAAGTGCCAATAGACTAGAGTCTACTTTTGGCTGAACTTTGCTTTTTGATAATTTTTTATGACGCTGAGTCCAGTGAAGTAGACTAGGAGCGTTTGGCGAGGTCGCCATTTTGAAAAAAAAACTAAAACTACTTGGAGTTGAAAGATATAATCAAAAATGAGAAACAAACATCAATAACAGATTTGCAATCCCTTATTCTCAAATAAAAACATTGCTTCGTACTGTTTTTACCTTCCAAAAACAACTAAAATCTGGCGGACTGTTTTACAGTCCGCCTAAGCAAAAGCATATTACCATATACTACCGGGCCACTTAATCGCGCCATCCAGTCTATAAAAAAGCTTTAAGTGGACCCCGGGCTAAAGTACCAATAGCTTTTACCGGCCCACCTTTTTATTCTTGACACAACCTGTCACTAATTTGTGTGCTGTAAGCGATGCAGAAACGATTGAAAGTAATAAAATATAATCAACGAAAATCTCGAATCTCCATGCATCAACACATCATATCTAGTCACAGCAGCAGCAGTATATGCTTGCTTACCCGAGCCGCACTGATGCACCTGGGAAAGACGAAACACGTATCTGCTGATATCATAGGCGTAGCAAGATACCCTGTAAAATTTACGAGGGAGTGCAGACGTTTATGACATATTCATTATCTTTTGATAAAACAAAGACAATAATTACAGTGTCGTAAAAACTGCTCTCATCCATAAATTTTGCAGGGTATCTCGCTACGCCTATGGATAGATAATCTCCATCTATCTATCACCTATCAACTTCAAAATTCAAAACAACACGACTAATTCATCGCTCTAATGACGATGCTCTAATTTTCATCTATCTATCATTTTAGGCATCCGTGACAAAAGTGACAATTGCCCACGTGTTTCGAACATTGACCAATTAGACGAAGATGGTGACTCAGTGGGAGATGCTTGTGATAACTGTAAAACGAAATACAATCCAACACAAGAAGACACTGATAAAGATGGAGTTGGTGATGTATGTGATTCTGGCAACGATCTGTGAGTTGATTTTTCATTTGATTCAAAGGAAAAGATTCAATAAATTCAATTCGAAAAGCTGTAATTTCTCACAATATTTTATGCAAAGAAATACTGTTAAGGTTCTTGGTAAATGAAAAACTTGGTAAATGAATGTAAATGGGTTAGCAAATATGACATTTGAGATGGATTTGGTACCATTCTGATACAAGAATAATGGGGAAGTATACCAGGCATTATTATAGGTATATTAGGCAGTGGAGTTGCTTACATGTTTAGAGCTTGGTTCAGTACTGTAGCTTAACTTAAAAGCCATGCCTCTGACAGCCTAAACAATACTGTCAGATGTGTCACAAGCACAATATACGATAAAAAATATCAGAGATGTCTGAGAAGCACCGTGATTCACCTATCCTAGAAAAGGGAACCGTACTGGCAAAATTACTTTCTCTCTTCTCTCTCTTTTTTATTGTTACTGTTAGTGTTAGTCAAGTTATTTCTTCTTTGTCCCCTTTCAGTGACAAGGACGGTATTCAAGATGACAAAGACAATTGTCCATACGTTCCCAATGCTGATCAACTGGATTCTGACAACGATGGAGATGGTAAAAGGAATTTACATTAAAGAATTTTTCCCTTCAAACTCCATGAAAAGATTTCTCTGTTCATTTGTTTAGTTTCGAAGAAGAAGGGTAACTGTTGGCAAAGGCAAAGCTTGTCGTGTCAGACGGAACAAATTATCCCAAAGTTTTCAGATTTTTTAAATTTCAAAGAGACGGTAGCACTCTGAACATAGAATAAATCAGTCTCAATGGTGTACTAGAAGACAAGTGTCGAATGAAATGACGATTCTTGTAATTTGATTGAAGCCCCAAATGATTTAACACAAATTTCAAGAACTTAAGGAAGAAAGCGAAAAAAGAAACTTCTGATGAATAATGCACACATAGGATGGATAAGGAAGGATTTGATATAAAAGCATGCAAAAGAATAATGGTCAAGTAAACAAAGTTAAAACTTTTTGAACGACAAATATTGAATCTTTACTTCAGGTGATGCTTGTGACGATGATGATGATAATGATAAGATTGTTGATGGTGATGATAATTGCCGAATCATTCCAAACCCTGATCAAAAAGATTCTGACAGTAAGTGACACTCCTTTAACTCTTTAACTTTAAAGTCGATAATAAATTGCCTTTAACATAGAAGTGAGGCTGGAAATATCATGAATATCCAAAGCAAACTGACAGTCGATATTTAAAGAGGATAGGAGTCGACTATCTACGAACTGAGCGGAACAGTGGAAAAAGCGGGGATTCGAACCGGGAACCCCTAGTTTCAGAAGTTGACGCCTTTAATACCATTTAATACCATTCAGCCATTACTTTCAATAAATAATTTTGCGTTTGAACTTTCGCTAATCAATGTCTGTGCTACCTATCTGAATCAAGAGTTGTGAACTGTTTCGATGAGACACATGGAAAACACAAAAAATTCATCCAAACTCTACATGTATTTCTATCATTATTTGTTTGGGTGAACAAATCAACACAAAAAGTGCCCATTGCCAAAGAATGAGCTTCCATTAATTCTACATGTATTTCTACACAAATTCATCTTAATTTGTTTTTCTAGGCAATGGCATTGGTGATGCTTGTGACCCAGATTTTGATGGAGATGGTAAGACCAAAGGAGATGTTTGTCCAGAGAATCCCAACATTCAAAACACAGACTTCAACAACTACGTTCATATCATGTTGGATCCTATTGGATCATCACAGGTTGATCCTGAATGGGAGGTCTTGAACGAGGTAAAGTAATTGGGCTCTTCCAGAAAAAATCCGTTCATGGAGGGTGGAGGATATTTTATTTTTTTCATGAATTACCCCTGGACATTTTGATTTTTAACCCCCTGGACACGGGTTATACCCCTGGACAAACATCAAATCAACCCCGTGGACACAAAAAATTACCCCTGGAAATTGGAATTTACCCCCTGGACATTGCAATTTTTTGGTATTTTTTCAATACCCCTGGACAATTCATCCTCCACCCCCCATGAACGGATTTTTTCTGGAAGAGCCCATTCAACTGAAATTTTCTACTAAAAACACTTCTATTACTATTGAGAATATCCCAGACTTTCCATATTTTTATAAACATTGATTGATAAATTTTATCGAGCCATAAGTAAACATGAGAATAACTGAAGCTGTAAACCCATGATTTTAAATTTACCATTTCACAATATAATTCTTTTTAAACAGGGTGCTGAGTTGAAACAATGGAGAAACTCTGATCCTGGAATTGCTGTCGGTAAGAATCTCAATACAACAGCATCTCTATCACCTAAAACTTTAATATTGAATGACCAGGAATGACCATAGAAAAAACCTCAGTGCTTTTTATAACTGATATGGATTTGTAATTGTCAGAGATAGATGAAAAGTCAAATATCTATATCTAGAGTAATGGCAGTAACTCGCTCGAATATTTATGAAATCGACCCAGGTTAGCTCGAATGAGTACAGGGTGTTTTGCCTGAGACAGAAAGAGGATTTTAAACAGCAAATTAGTACATATTCCTGAAACTTTTGTGGATCATGTAGAGTTTTGAGACGTAATGTCTCTTTAAATACTTCACTGAGACGGAAATTCGTCTGAAACAGAGGAACCTTTAAAACTGAGCATTTTCTAACATTATTATTTCCCATCCATAGGCACTCAACGATTCAGTGGAGTCGATTTCTCTGGAACCTTCTACATTCATGACGACAAAGATGATGACTTCGCTGGATTCGTGTTTTCTTTACAAGACAGCAGTAATTTCTATGCTCTCATGTGGAAAAAAGATAAACAAACATATTGGTATGAAACACCATTTAAAAGTGTTGGACACCCTGGTATTCAACTTAAAGCTGTCAGCTCAAAAACTGGACCTGGTGAATACATGAGAAATGCGTTGTGGGATCATAAATCAATCCCATCACAGGTAAGCACTCATTTCTGTTGCATTGGAAATTTATTTGAATAAACGCCTCTGGGGTTTATTAATTTTTTTGGATTTTAGGAAAGGCGTTTATTCGAGGGGGCGTTTAAAAGAAGGGGGGTTTATTCGAAGTAATACAGCATACAAAAAGTATTCTTTTGTGTATTTACAATAGACAAAAATTACTGACCATACAGTAGAATTTCAGAATGATGTTTCAGCTATTCATATCTTCAAAAGGGAAAAAAATGACGATGAGTTAAGTTTTCACTAGAGAAAAAAGTAGTAATGTTTGTCGATGGTCGATCTCGTTACAATTTTCATATTTCACCTTTTTTTCAGACCAAAATTGTATGGGCTGATCCCTTAAAGAAAGGATGGGTACCAAAACGTTCATACAGATGGGAGTTGATTCACAGACCTTCTATTGGTCTCATCAGGTAAAGAGAAGGTTGCTGAGGAAGTTAATGTGGACAAATACTATGAATGATACATTGTCAATAAGAAACAAAAAGTTCTTCTGACAATAACAAAACAACAGTTATCCAAAGGATTTATTAGTAGTAAAGCTGTTAATAAAGCGTTTCAACAATCTTGCAAGGAGTGTTCCTTTGACAGAAAATATTTTTTGAAAAACCGGTTTTTAACTACAGTAACAGCCAAAGACAAATTCTTGCACCAAAATCATCAGCTAGATAAATTAAAACACAATTGAATTAATAAGGTTTCATACAATTCTTATTTCTCAGAATCAAGATTATGGACGGAGAAGAATTAGCTAGTGACACTGGATACATCATTGACCACCAATTGAAAGGAGGGCGTGTTGGAGTTTTAGCTTTCTCGCAAAAAGAAATTGTTTTCTCTGACCTTCAATACAAATGTAACGGTAAGAGCTTGCCCAGCTGGCACACAACGTTGTTTCAACGTTATTCTAACGTTCACAACGTCCATTTAACGTTAGATTAACGTTAAAACAACGTTGTGTGCCAGCTGGGTGGTTTTATTCTTATTTTGTTTAATCACAACTTTTTACATAAAAACCTATTGTAGAGGAACTTATTATGTGAACACTAGAATTGGTATTGGACTGAAAAAAGTACCAAATCCTGTTTTCATGCACAACTGTTTGGTATTCTTGTTATCCCCTAAACATGTGGCAAAGGCATATATATGTGTTTTGTTTTTCTTGTAGAGGGTGCTTATCTTCTCCTCGTAGATTGCTCGATAAGTAAATAGAGCGTTTTTATAATAAAGAGTTGACACAATATCTAAGTTTCAAACTCGGAGTTTCATGGTGCTCAGGCACCAATCATCAGTGAAATGAGATATGTTTTGTTTTTCATGATATTTGAAGCCATACTTTTAACATTTATATCAATGTTCTATTTTCTAGAAAAAACACCAGAGGATTACAAACCAAACCTACCAAACTAAATATGACAACAATATTCTTCTGGCAGTGAGTTGACCAAGGAAGTTAACAAAACCAAAAACATCAATCATTCAAATACAAAAACAAATCTTGAACAAACAAACACGTATAGAATAGATAAAGTAGGAGCATTATAAACAAAACCTTCTTGTTTGAAAAATAAAGAGGAAGAACATATAATGGACTCATGGCAGAGCTAGAAACACGACATATTGACAGTTGGAAAGCTTGGGATTTCAGAAATTGTAGATCTTGAAAACTACAAGAAGACATAAAGACATTGAGTAAGAAAGTGTAAAAATGTATTTAAGACTTAAATAAATGCTAATGAACATCTAATATTCAAAACAATTTCAAAATTTTAAAATTTTCTCTTTGAGATTGATTTAAATGCAAATTTGTAAGAAAATGAAATACTAGAGCCAATACCTTTGCAGAAAGTCAAAGCCAAAAGGTGCTCCCGAATAAGTCTCTAAGTTGTTAAGTTGTAATGGAAACTCAAGGTATGTTAACTAGAAAATCTTTAAAAACATAAAAAATATTTAGAATTTTTTCATTTTATGAGAAAAATATTGTACCCTTTTTTTGTTATATTTTTTATTGGTATGTAATAATTATTCTTTTTTGTCGTAATTCTACGACTGTATATTTTAAAAAACTCTATAGAAATATTTTTTGTTCTCAATTTTTGTTTCAATATTTTAGCTTTTTTTTGTTTTATTTTAGTTTTCTTTTGTTTAGTTTACGTGCACAAATATGCTAAAATATATAATAAAGAAAAAACTATGAGCCACAGTTATCATGCTTTTAATGAGAACATTCTATACCTCATACTGTAAGTTGGTCTAATGTCGACATCCCCCTTCTAATTTTGATACCCTTCTTTAAAGATAGGAATAATTGGAAGGTCAGAATCGCTGATGGAAACTATTTTTCTTTGCCTAGCAATCAGAGAGGAAAATATCTTTTGTCTTTTGTTTAGTTTACCTGCACAAATATGCTAAACTATATAATAAAGAAAAAACTATGAGCCACAGTTATCATGCTTTTAATTGCCTAGCAATCAGAGAGGAAAATATCTTTTGTCTATAAGTGATCCTGACCTTCATATTATTCCTATCTCCAAAGAACGGTGTCGGAATTAAAAGAGTGATGTTGAAATTAGACCAACTTACGGTACATCTTATCAAAAACAATAAGCTGACCTCTTTCTTAGATTGGATTTTAAAAATTTTAAGCCAAGGTTTACTTGGGGATTCAATCTGGTGAATTATGTGATGAATAATGTTAAACAGGGATTTGCAGGGATTTGATTTACAAGAGACAGGTTGTAAATATTATAATCTTGCATAAAAATTGCTATGAGATGTTATCTATATTACCTAAATACTGATTGGTGGGCATTTAATGTGACAAATAGCTGATTTTTAAAATTCTACTTTGGATTTAAAACAAAATTTGCCAACCTTAATTAAATCAATTACTCTTGGGTACCCAATAAGCCCCCCCCCCATAATCAAATTTTTGAAAATTTTCACCCAGGACATTCTTATTCCAACCCCAAAGTTTTTATTTGACGTCAATTAGATAAGACGCTTTTGCAACGCTATTCGGAAAAATGGCTGAAAACAAACAAAAACATCAAAATTCATGAAAATAACATCAAAATGGATAAAGATCAGCCTTTCGAAGCAGCCTCACCACCTCAAGCTTGCACGCCTTCAAGATGTACCAATGACGAAGACCTGGATCGCTTGGAATGCAAAAAATGTAAAAGATCAGTTCATTATGAGTGCACACAGCTACCTTTGTATCAACTACAAATATTCGTGACATCCTATAACGATCATTACTTATGTTCAAACTGCGTCCGATTAACGAAGAACCTAAGAAATAAAGTGGGGAAAAACACTCAACATATGATGCAAAGTGAACTTAAAAAGAAAGACGACGTCATACAAAAACTTTTTCGTAGGACAATTGAATGGTCTACTTTGTCAAAAGCCTTTGAAAAATCTAGGTACACAACATCCGCATTAGCATCTTTGTCCAATATATTTAGTATCAGGTCATATTGTTCCAAAAGCTGACTCAAACATGAACGCCCGCTTCTGAATCCATGTTGATTGGGATCGAACAGATTATTTTCATTCATGTGCTTTACAATATGTGCTCTGAGTACTTTTTCAAATATCTTGATGACATGGGATGTTAGGGCTACTGGTCTATAATTTGATGCCAGTGATCTGCTACCTCCTTGTAGATTGGTGTGATTGTGCATCTTTTAAGTTCGTTTGGGACGATCCCTTTGTCCAAACTTTGTCTCCAGAGGATACAAAGAGGAATAGAAAGTTCTTCTTTGCATTGTTTGAGAAAGGTTGCAGGGAAACCATCGGGACCTGGTGCTGCAGTTTGGGACAGATCGTTGATTGCTTTTATTAAATCATCTTCTGTAACTTGTAGATCTGAAATGATATCTACGTTGACTTCATCATTTTCGTTTTTATCTTTGCTTTCTTTCTCGCATAAGCAAAGAAATATTTTGAGTTTTTCTTTATGGAATTGATTGCTATATTTTCAACATAACACTTGGAATCCCTAAATGATTTTTGTAAGTCCTTTTCAATTGTCAAAAGTTCCTTTGTTATTTTAGTCTTCTTTGATTGGGACGTGCATTTTAAAAATTGCATTGAAATTTTTCTTCTTCTTTTCGTAAGAGAGCGGCGATATCTTTCAACTTTTGATTTCTTCCTGGTATCTTTGGTTGTTCTGATTGGTATTCGTCCTCCGCATACGTCCAAACATATTTGATTGATACTTTCAAGAATTTCTTGTGGATCATCACTGTTAAGTTTCACATCCCAGTCAATTTGATTCAAATCTTCTTTTAACTTATTCCAATCAATTTCATCTGAGAAGAAATTCTAAGCGTTGAATTTGGAACGTGGTTCTGGTTTATCATCATTACTAGCAAAATTTTGAACTTTGAGCCTAGTTGATACCATAACAATGCTGTGATGTGAAGTGCTTTGTAACACTGGTAGAATTGAGCAGTCATGTATAAGATCTTCATTATTTGTGAAGACAAGGTCTAGGGTGTTCCCATCTTTGTGTGTGGGTTGATTGACATATTGGGACATGAACAACTCGTTGCAAAATCGATTTAGATCATTCAGCATTGATCTTTCTTCCATAGAGCATCCAGTTTTGGGTAGTCCATCAGGCCATGTTGACTTTGGAAGATTGAAATCGCCACCAAAAATTATGTTTGGGACAGGTTCCAAGGCGAAAAGGGCTTGTTTCGCACCTTTGAGCGGTGTAAGAAGGTCTTTAGCTGTTGATGGATTTCCATTACTCTTGTCGTCAGGCTGTCTATATATTACAAACATAGCCAAGTTTTCAGTCTTTGAGTAAACACAAAGGAGTTGTACACTTGGTGATTTATGGGAGTAGATTATTTCACATGAAGCAGCTATATCATCTCTTATGTAGAAGCAGACTCCTCCAGTTGCTCTCCCTCTTGATTTTTTCTTGCGTGATGAATCACATTTGAACAAAGTATAACCTTCTACTTTTAGTTCTGCATCTTTATGGTTGTTGAGCCATGTTTCTGATAGGCCAACAAACAGTAAACTTTTATGACATATGTTATTTTCGATAAAAGGAACTTTGCTTGGTACAGTTTGCGGGCACAGTCCTTGTACATTAAAAAAAGCAAAGTTGTTGATTATTGGAACTGAATTGGATTGAAGTTTGCTTGGTGAGGAATTTGCCTGATCATCGGTACAGTTGGCATAGGAAACTGGGGTATTTGAGAGGTTTGCGTCTGCTGAAGGTGATGAAGATGATTCTCGATCGAGGTGATCTTTTTGTCCAGTGTCTCCATGATTTCTTCCTTCATCAGACGGACAATCTCTAAAAAATGATCTGGTTCAGAGGATTTGATCTCATCCTCTTTTTCTGCCAATAGCTTGCTGTTGTTGTGAGTTACTGCGTTTTTAACCATAATGGGTTCTCTTCTAGTTCCCTTCACATGAACAAAACGGCAGGATGTTGCGAAACATTCTCCTTTTCGTATTGAGTCGAAGCACATTTTGGGATGGAAATCTTTACATTTTTTTCCAAGATTGCATCCTCTTTGTTTATTTGTGCCATGTTGAGTAAATTTTCGGCACATTTTTGGGTGCGCCAATTTGCATTCTTTTCCTTTGAATCCATACTTGCAATTGCCATTCTTGTAGAAACGACAAGTTCTATTACTGCTTCCAAAATCATCTTGTTGATTCTGGTTTTTTGTTTCTCTTGTATTAATCTCTTTATCCTTAGCATCTTGAGTTGACAGCAGGACAACATCTTCAGTGTCTGTCTCTAATAATTCTGTTGGTCTGTCTTGACTTGGGATAGATGGTGCAGCATCTTTAGTGACTTTTTTCTTTTTCCTTTTATTATCACCGTCACTGTCACTTGGGATTGTGTTAGGTTGACAAGCATGACAAATGTAGAACATGCCAGGTAGATTTAGAGGGTTATACAGGCTTTTGAAGAGATCAGCGTCGGTGTCCTCATCAATATTGGTGTTGTTTGTGGGAATCATAGCAAGATTAAACCAACATGGTTTGTGTACACCTTGACCACAAACGGCACATTCAAGGATCGGGAGCTCCATAAGACCAATTTTATATCTTCTGTTGCAGATGGAGCAATTGTCCGGTAAGAGGTTTTGTATCTTGCAGATGATCAGATGAGACAATGATCTTTTGGTTTTTTCATTATATTTTGGCACTTTCAAGAAGTTTGCAGTTTCTTTCAAGGTGTCAAGTTTTCTTTGTACATGTCATTTTCAATATCTAGTACACTTTTGCCATATTGATACTTCCGCAAACAGAATTTTACAGAATCCAAGGAGGCATAAAAGCAAAGTTCTGCTATTAGATCCTCAGTTTCCAATTCTTTGGTACATTTTTGGGACTGATCACCCTCAGGGGAATTATCACTTTGATCCATGATAAATGGAGTGCAGGAGAGTATAAAAGCAAAAGTAATTGAGAAATGTACTTCCTTTATTGTATTACAATGAAGAATCTTGTCACATTTGTAAATAGTATTAGTCACTTAGCTGAATGGCTGCACTGTTTCAAAACTCCAGAGAACTTACAATGAAGTTCTCCCAAGACATCATCGAACAGAAACCAGTGTACAAAGTTGACAACAGGGCAGCAAAGTCTGAGATCAAGAGAAAACGGAAAGAAGGAAGAACAATCATCCTCGAAAATCTCCGCAGAGAAATGACACGTCAAGAGCTGAAAGCGAACGATCTTGCTCAAGCAAAAGGTGCATCCAATTGGTTGACCACTGTACCCCTGAAATCTGAAAATTTCAACTTATCAAAAAGAGAGTTCTTCGACGCAATTGCCGTCCGATACAGATGGAACATGAAGCACCTACCATCGACATGTGCATGTGGCAAGTCGATCTCTGTCGAGCATGCACTTTCCTGCCCTAAAGGAGGGTTCATCTACCAGCGGCATAACACTTTGAGGGATACAATTGCTCAAATGTTGAATCAAGTGACACATGATGTCGCTATCGAACCAATGTTGGAGCCGATCACTGGCGAACGTTTAAACAAAGGTGCGATCACGACTGACAACGCAAGAGCTAACATCAGTGCTGGAGGCTTTTGGGTTCGTGGACAACGAGCATTTTTTGATGTAAAGGTATTCAACGCCTATGCTCTGAGATACACAGCCCAAAGCCTCAAAAGCGCTTTTGCGTCAAACGAACGGGAAAAAAAGAGAAACTACAACGAACGAATTATCAAAGTTGATCATGGATCATTCACTCTGTTGATATTTTCCATGAATGGTGGAATGGGTGTAGAGGCTGAGCACTTCTTTGGAGCGCTAGCTAATCTACTAGCTGATAAGACAGATTCTCACGCGTCTCAAACCAAAAATTGGATCAGAACAAAAATTTTGTTCGCTTTAACGAGATCAGTCGTAACATGTATTCGCGGTACACGAACACTTAAACCAAACCTTAGGTTTGATGAGATTGATTTATTAAATAACAATATTTTGAAATGTTAGCTTTTCATAGATTTTAGTACTTAATTTTTTCACCGTATTTACCCTTGCTTTTGCTTATGCTTTTGAGTTTGGCATGACCGCTAGGTTGTGCTATTTCGACAGTTTTTCGATTCAGTTTTCAGTTTTGTTTGTGTCGTGATTTCAATTTTTTCTTTTCTTTATTTAACTTTGAATTTCCTAGCTCTACGTATTTTAAGCAATTTATATATTGTAACGTTTTAATTTAATATTTAATTACTATTAAAAAAAAAAAAAAAAAAAAAAAAAAAAAGCTGTGGGATGAGTGCAGTCTGATGTTGAAGTGTCAGAGTTTATTCGATGAGGTGGTCTTCAGACTTTACATACAAACAAGCCAAGGCAGGCAGGATTGATTGTCGTTGATATCCACCAGTTGTAGCTCGCCAAACATTTGATTTTGACTTTTTCTTCTGTAATTTTTCCTTTTAATTTTACTGGCCTCTCCTGGCCTCTCCCACGTGTTTCCACACAGGTTCAGCCTTATTCACTAATTCTTAATGGAGTGAATTTTTTTATCTGTCGAAAATATAGTCCACATATGTATTTTTCGTTAATTTCATATGAAGAGTTAGGGTTTTATACCCAGACGATCTCAATCGAACGGAATCGACGATCGAACCAATCAAACCAAATCGAACGCAATCGACCGATTGAAATTTGATTGTCGAACGCAATCGAATCTCAATCGAACGTCAAAATTCTGGGTAATATTCGATTGGTTCGATTGTTGTTCGACTGGTTCGATCGTCGATTCCGTTCGATTGAGATCGTCTGGCTTTATTCTTGCAGCTTCCCAACATCCATGCTCTCAAACATCACAAGCCGAATGAAATTACTTTCGATTTCCCGTAGAAATTGTGCGATGAACAATCCGGGGGTCAATGAATCGACGATCGAACGAACGCAATCGAACGCAATCGAATATCAATTGAATCTGAAAATTGCGGTAATATTCGATTGAGATTCGATTGCGTTCGACAATCGAATTTCAATCGGTCGATTGCGTTCGATTTGGTTCGACTGGTTCGATCGTCGATTCCGTTCGATTGAGATTGTCTGGTTATACTGAAAAGGCTTGTTACTGCGTGAAAATTGAAGAAAAACTTGTGTGAATGAGTGAATGCGTGATTCTATCAGGCTTTCGTGTTTTCGTAAAGAAAAAAGTTTACTTACATGGATGATTGATAGCGAATACCTGATGTTTTTTTCTTTAGTGCTGGTTTTCTTTGTTTATAAAAACATTCGTCCGAAAAAAAACACTTTCTGGAGTGCAGAATATCTTATTTTGACGAAAGTGAAAGTAATATAGGATTCCCGCGTCATTTTACCCGCGCAAATTTCGAAGCATCGACGGGGGTTATATGAGTATTTTTGATATTTCTTAATAGTTTATTATATTCGAGTTGTCTGTTTCTTTATTCAATTGTGTACAAAGATTGGTTCATTTTTGAAATTTTCTAGAAATCAGTCTCTTGAGGAATCATCTACGCTAAACAACAGAACAGATATCCTTTTCCCAAACAATTGGAGGAATTTAACCCCCTGATTACTAGTACCCAGGCCTTATTGCCGATCAAAACAAAATCGAAAAACATCAAAAGATCAAAGGTCAACTGCACAGTCAACGCCACACTCCAGAGACAGAAGGTCGTAGGGTTTTCTTAATCCTTTTCTTATCTTTGTTAGATAATCTTCCTAGTGAAACAGACATCCAGTAAATCAATGCCAATAAGGTTGTAAGTCTTTGAATGTTTAAATTTGATTTCGACATGTCGAACATGTACGATGTATACGACGTAGTTTTATTTTGAGGAGGCAAGAAAAAAAGTCAAACTGAAACTGATAAAAAAGTACAAAGTACAAGCTATACTTCTCTTTTGCTTCTAATGATGAATGATGATGACAGGGATGTGATGAGTGAGGGTTTTATTCAGGGAAAAAAGATAAAATACATATGTTTGCTGTAAAGTGAAAGCTCTTTCACAATTTTGAAGATGACCTTTGGACTTTATATTTACATTTTTGGGATGTTTTTGCAAATGAGTGAGTAGCGTTTCTATTGGCAAATAATGATGTAATCAGTGCAAAGTACATGCTACTACACACTATTTATCTTGAGAAATTCAAGGCAGCAACCATTTTGCCATTGAATAGTAGAGCAACCTGGAAGAGTATATTTATTATTTCTCATCAAGATTTTTGATTGTGAGATCATTCAATTTTCAAGTCTTTTTACTGTCAAGATTTAACTAAAAATCAAGTGAAAATGTCTGGAGATAACAGAAGTGACATGGAAGTCGACACACTGCCAGATACACCACCAAATGAAGTGAAAAGCTTCCATGAAAGATTGTCAGAAATTCCAATGTACTCAATGACATTGTCTCAGCTCACAAGTGCTTACACATCATTGAAGGATCGTAATCAAGTTTTGAACCAAGCTTTTACCACTGGGGAAAAGTATTTTACCCAAGCTAGTGAAGTTGCAAAGCCAGTTGTTCTTTCTGCTACAGAAACTGCACTAAAAGCTGCAAAACCAATTGTTGGTGACATAACAGACCCAGGTAAAATTATTTCACAGTGATCATTGCTAAATCTTTTTTAATCCATATATACGTAAACCAGTCCCTCTCTAACTTGATTTTTCTGGAATACTTTTCCAGTCCAAACTATTTCAGAAAAGGAGAGCGAAAACATTCAATAAGGCTGGGCTTAAAAAATTGTTGGTTTGCCGTCATCTGACCCTAGATTAAGGAGGTGGGTCGGTCGGTCGAAATTTTGTTTTATTTTGGTGATTTTTGAAATTTTCGTCCATGGAAAGGTTAACAGTTTGTTTACATTTAGGTAGTTTTGAATGAAAAACAGAAGTGCTAGCAGGGAATTTACGATTCTTATGCTTGAGACAAACAAGATACAAGTTTTGATTTTTTATTGTTTGAAGTTTTTGAAGGAAAAATAATCTTCTTTAAAATGGTAATAAAATTTTTTGGGTCGGCAGGTCGGCAGGTTTCGAGGTAGGGTCGGTCGGGTGATGGCAAACCTAGTCCAGCCTAGTAAAGTTTTTATCCAGGCTACAGGAAGCCATCCAAACTCTACTGGTACTGCTCTAATTTGGGATGATTGGTCGAAACATGGGACTGGTTAATATCTGGTCTGTATTTTCACTTACTGTTAAATCTCTTTGACAACAAATTTGTTTTGATACTCCACCAAGTTATCCAATCATACTTCTTCGTTCCTCTTGGAGTGCACAGACACTCCTGGACACTCGCGCGTGTTCCACTACGGATTTTTATTTCTGGTGAAAATTTCTTAGCCACAAATAAATGACAACCAACACCACTCCCATTCGACTTTAAATGTCAAATTAACATTTTTTCGTTGCAAAGTTTGAGTTTGGATGGTTCCCCTTAAAATCCAGTTTAGCAAATATCACAATTCCACAGTGCTGCAATTTTCCAAAATGTTGTGGTTTTTCACAACACTTAAACGGAGAGCAGATTGCGATTTTACACAACACTTCTTTTTTGTGTGATATCTGCAATTAGGAATGCATAATAATTTTTTAGAAAATAAGTAAATAAATATCGTAATGGAGCAAAGTAGTGCTATTTTCAAGATCAATTATGAAAAATCCCCAGGGAAAAAATTAGCTGTTAGAGTGATCTGCCAAATGCACATAGCTTGAAACCCTGTTTGTCAGGAAAGATTCTTTCCATTAGAACAGTGTAATTTCTTAGATGATTTAACTATTTTTATGAAGGTGGCTGCAATGTGTAATGTCATTTTTCATTTTTGTTTTTATACATTTCAGCTGGAAAAATTGATCAGTGTGCATCGGAAGCATTAGCAAAAGTGCAAGAGAAACTTCCAATTGTTAATCAAACTCCCACACAGGTTTGTATTTTCATCTGAGTTTAGAACATAAAAATCAACCTGCAATAGAATTCTTGTAGGACTAGATGCCATTTTAACTCAATGACTCCAACATGAGATACTCTTAGTGTCCAACAAAAATAAAAATTAACGCACTAAGAAAGTCATACGTTATCAGTGTAGGACACTAAGATTATATATATGTAATGTTTTTGGGGTCATTAAATAGTGTTTTAGAGCTGATCTTTTTAGTCAAAACTGTATCGTTTCCTTCAAAAGGTCTATGACAAATTAAGAAATAAAGAACAGTTCTCGATTTGATTATTTTGCCTGATTCAATTATGTATTAGTTATCGCATAGTGCAGAGTGCAATATGGGATTTATTTTTTGAGTTCTTTTATTTTTTGCTTCTTATTTTCAAGGCGAGTGATAATAACAGCAAAAATAAAAGAACGAGAAAAATAAACCCCTATTGCAAGAGGTATTACTCTCGGGTACCTAATAGCCAGGGGGTTGGAATAAGCAGGGGGGTTGGAAAAAATCTCAAAATTTAATAAGCGAGGGGGGTTGGAATAAAAATGTCCTGGGTGGAAAATGTTTGAAAAGGAGGCTAATACAGTAGAATTAAGACAAAAAAGGGAACTTTCAAAAACATTTTTCCAAAAATTAATTAGCGGGGGGACGGCTATTAGGTACCCGAGAGTATGTGATAATTGGTTTATTGCAAGACTTGAAAAATCTCCTTTTTTTATTTCTCAAAGAAATTGACGTTAAAAAAATTAAGCTATTGCATTGATCAGTGCAATAAATGAAGCGCAACAGTGCAAATAAAACGAACAGTGCAATAAATGAAAATATGACGTTTATGCACTGTAATGTAACCAATCAGATTGAACATATTTTACACGTCATGCGATAAACTGTAATATTTATTGAATTAGAAACCACTTAGTTTTAATATGTTCAATGCTTTTTCACTTGACAATTAGTAAGTAAGTCTGCAACCGATAGCTATCTACCCAAAAGTAGGGAAGGTGGCCACTCCTTCTCTCTGAATTGCTGATCATTAAGCAGAGAGCAATACCATTTTGGAAATATTTGGTATGACCTGGCTGGGGGTTGAACCCACAACCTTGCGCATTGTGCTGGATGCTCTACCACTACGCAACGGTCACTTGTCAACTAAATTGGGCTGGAGTCTATTTAAGACAAAGATTTAAGGAATGATGACTCCAGTCAATAAGGCCTTGCATAATCATTTGGCCTACAGGAAGCTTCAGTTGCTGGTCCTGAGCAACACCTCCAAATTATGGATGTGTCCAAGAAGTCAACTCTTCTCAACTCAACTATTGATAGATTGATCCTAGTCCCTTCCCTTGATTTATATTTTCATTATGCCAATAAGTTCAGGGGATCAGTACTAAACTCTCTGACATATAAGTCATATAACAGTACTTTTTAAAGAGATTTTCTCGAATTTTTAGAGAAATGGTACTATTTTCCAAAGTCTTAAAGTTTGAAATCTCTAAAAATGGGTTCTGACTTGGTTCTTGAAAATAAAAAATTGTATTTGGAAGATATTTTGTGAAAATTTATTTATCATTCTAAATACTGAAAAATGGTTTTCTTGTATTTTAGATTGCTGAAAGTGCGAAGGCTTCTGCATCAGAAACTGCCAATTATTACAAAACATCAGCTCAAGAAACAGCAAACTATTACAAAACATCTGCACAAGAGACTGCAAATTATTACATCGAAAAGCTCAGTGCTTCACGCATCGGTCAGCAAACCACAACCCAACTTGATAATGCTGTTTCATTTTCGGAATTGATGGTAGAGATATGTTTTCCAACTGATGGGAGTTGTCCAGATGATTTGAAAGAACTAGAACAGGCTGAAGAAGACGAAGATAAAGGACTTTTAGTTCGAGCTGGAAACCTCAAAGAACGAGCTGTCAGACGTGGAACACGTAAAGTTATGTCTTATACACCAGTCCAAACTACCATTGACAATGTAAGTTTATTCTGCAAACCGTAAGACTGGAATTATAATTTGTATACACACTTTTTTTATAAGAATAGTGTACTTTGGATGAGGGTCAAGTATTCTTAAGGAAGTGCCAAAATTTAGGGTGAAATATTTATAACGTAATTCTTACTTTTTTAGACTTGACCTTTTTACAATCATGAGAAATGATCAATTTGAGAGTTTTGGGCTTTTGAGTGAAGATTTGGGTTAAAATTTGATTTCTTCCTCAAAGCTTAAATTTATCTCTAACAAAGGAAGCAGTTTTTTCTGTTAACCAAATACAAAATGACCGTATTCTTATCAAATTCTGTGAAATTCACCCTAGAGGGTATTCTTAGGGTATTCTTACGATTTGGCCAATTTTCACCCTGATATCTTATAGAAGATATTCTTATAAAAAAAGCGTTTACTGTTTGAAATGGCCGATATAATTGACTTTGAAAAAGTCCTCATATATATATAGGAAAAAAATTTTGATCAAACTTTCTACTTACCAAACTTTTATTTTTATTTTTCAGGTTCAATATGCACAGAAGCAAATTTCTGAAATGACCCAAAAGGTTTTACAAGGAACCAATTATGTTGCAACCAAAAGCCTTGAAGCGAAAGATCTATTGAAGGAGAACTACCCAACAATCAAAACTTTAGCTCAAGAAACTTTAGTAGAAGGTACTGAACTCATCGGCAAGAAGTGGGATCACGTCTATAAGACTAGTATGTACATTCCAAAGAAAGCTATCCAAGTGACTGGAGAAGTCTACATTAATGCCCAGGAAATCGTGTTCGCTTACAGCAAGGTATGTCTTTTTCATTTTTTGGAAACAATAGATTCTTATTTTGATTGAGATACATAAAATAGTTACAACCTAGGTTAATTACTTTTCTTGCCATTCAGTGGTACATCGGAATGAGCAATCGAAGGTGTCTCTTGTTGACTTGCTGAATCCTTAAAAGATTGTTTTTGCTCTTAGACAGTTGTATGAAAAAAACTAAGGTAATTTTTTTCTCAAATTGTGATTATAATGTGCCTTTACTTTTTCTAGGCTCACTCACTGACTGAACTTCCGCATGCAGTTGTTGAAATGGCTGAAAAGTACTACAACAATCTTGCAACAGAAGGAATGACAATAGACCAAGTCAAAGAAAAGGCTGTTGCATTTGTTTACGTCCCTGCTCAAGTTGTCTCTGAGTACCTTCGAACCTCGCGTCTCGTCCAATGGGTCGTACCGAAATCAATTCAAACCGAAAGAATTGAAATGGTCGAAGTTACACACTCCTCAAGTCCCGTTCAACCAGAAGCTTCGACTAATGGCACCTCTGATACAAGTCCAGTACATACAGCTCAAACAAATGAGAAAGAACTGATTGAATAAATAAAGATGTTCTTTAATTTTTCAATTCATTCTCCCCCCGTATAGGTTGATTAGAACTCTTTATTAAATTTCTTGGTATGATTAACAGTTTGAAGTAAACATATAAATATTGGTGAAAATTAAAGATTATAAATTCTGTAATTCTGAATGTTAGAAAATTTGTTTATTCTTATATTATTAAAAAAACCTTTTATGAAATATTGAATATTGGACAAAAAAATTTTTTAACAGTCATTTTGCAGAAGCTTAAGTGTTGTAGAGAATACTTAATCGTTCTTTTTGATGTTAATGTCATCTCGGCTCATTGGATAAAAATTTCTTCAAGTAGAATTTTTGGAAATAATGGGTTCGATTTTTTAGTAATAGAAAATTGAAAATTACTTTGAGTTATCTTTGCTAATCTTCATTAAGAATTGTAATAATATTTTCAAATTTAATAAAATCCTTATGTTTATGAGAAAATTCAATGAAATATATATTATGCATGCGCGAAGTATCTTTTTTAGAAATGATGTTATAGTTCTTGATCTTACCAGCTGGAAAAATCAGTAATTTTTTATTAGAAAAATTAGACGACTAATTAGAGGGAAAGTTTGGGAATTTTGGTACCCTTTTCTGGACTTCTTCCCGAATTTTAATTTTTTTTTCTCCTGTTTTTATAACCCATGACTGAAATTAGATTTTTCCAGAGGTTTAAGACCCTTAAGGGGATTTTGAAACATTTGAAGGTTGAAAACCGTCTTGAAGACCGACACATACCTGAATTCTCCATTTGCGTAGGTGATCCCCAGGGTATGGATTTGTACTGTAGTCTATTTTTGTTCTTTTTGCTTAATCGTTTTTATTCTATTGTCTTGTTTGTACGTCAATAAAAGAACTGATTTTTTTTTTCAGAACCCAGTTTTGCATTTTTTCAAAAGGCTCAAAAAGCCGCTGAGTGAAAACGGAAAGCTAAGGTTTTGGATGTGAAGCTTTGAAAAATGACAATTTTACCAAGCATTGCTTTTCAAGAAGTAATTTGTAATTCTCTAATGAAAGCTTGTGAAACCTTTGATAAAGTTGATCACCTATGATAACAGGTTAGGAAATGGCCTCTATATACGCTTATATAAGATCAACTTTAAATATTATATGATACTGAAATTTGACCAAAAATCTTTAAGAAAAGTTTGGGGAAAGTTTCGACAAACCTGAACCTTAGGTTTTGGAAATTACAAAGATAATGATATTAATTTTCAAGCAATTTTTAGTATAAATTAGATTATATCAAGAACAATAACTTTTTTGTCATTTTTATCCTAAAAATCTTAAAAACAGGTAAGAATCACCAAGAATCCACTGGCTTTTAAAAGAACGGACGAAGCTATCTTCATTCTTGATCAAGAAGTTTCAGGAGAGCAGTTTTTTGTAGGCAGATCTTTAACCCTTTAAGTGCCGATGTCGTATATATACGACATGGGCTATATAGGAGGGCGAAGCCCTCCTGTAATGCCCAGTTTGAGTTAGAAATCGTTATTTTTGGTCGAACTCGTAGGAATTAGATTGTCCTTTATGGTCAAGCAAAAAAAATTTCAAAAATGAGTCTTTCCAGCGAGATTTTAAGCAAAAAAGTCAAAAAAATGCAAAAAATTGACAAAAATTCACTTTTTTGAGATTCTGACCGTTTTTTGACTATTTTTGGTCAACGAGTGATCCAAGAACCTCCAAATTTGGCCCTGTTTTACTTTATTCTGTCTTCTAGTGAATTGATTTGAAGTTTTACCACTGGGCACCTTTCCATCAGTTCAGTCAGGTCCGCGCAGCGGGCCTGACTGCTTTAATTCCCCTAACGTACCCCCCCCCCTTGGCCGCCGCCCACCACGCCCTTCCTCAATCGGGCGGCGCCGAAGGCACCCAAAAGAAAGAGGAGACTCTAAGCTATCCAACGAGCTATATACGAGCTTCTAATTCTTTCTAGATCAGGTGATATAAGCCCTTAAAGTTTGAACTAGCGATTTTTAAAAAAAAACTTAGAAAAAAAGACCCTGGCACTCAAAGGGTTAAATATAGAAAAAAACACATTGCTGTCAATAAAATCAAAGCAAAACGTCATTGAATATTTCTCAATTTCTTAATCTAATATAAACAGATCATTGACGTACTTCATATGTTAATTTGGAAAAACCTAATTCACATTAAATCAGTTTAAATACAATCCACATAACAACAAGTGAATATGCCATCAAAAGTGTTTTGATCTATACTTTTGAAACTTCCTTACCTGAGACGTGGTCCTCAGTTATCTCTGTCTCATCATCAGAGCGCGCGAGAACATGCGAAAACGGTTCATGTCGTACTTAATACGAATAGAAATAACTGACTCGTTCGGCCACATTTTACCCCAAATATGAGCTCTTGAGGGGAGCCATGTTACGGACTTAATTGTGTTGGAATAGCAATTAACGCGAAGTTATAACAAAGAGTATATTTTAGCGATTTACAAAATTATTAATTATCTTAAAATTATGCTAAAATTATCCTAAAAGGAATTTTTTTGAAAACAATTACAAAAATAACAAAGAGTATATTTTAGCGATTTACAAAATTATTAATTATCATAAAATTATTTTAAAATTATCCTAAAAAGAGAACATTTTGAAAACAAAAAGTAATATAACTGATTTCTACGGATGTCAGAAAAATTGTTAAAAAATAATTTACTTTTAAAATTATCCTCTCAATATTTTACGATACAGTCGATACATCTTTTGATGTATGAAATGACATGTTTAATGGCTACTGACGGTGAGAAAAATTCAAGCAGTAAGATATTTGAAAATACCTTTAGTTTCGAAGCAAAATTTCAAGGATTTCCGATACTGAAACAATTTTAGAATTCCGAAATACCGAAGGAGTTTTACCCGATTTCAGCAATTCCGAAATACCGTACGCCCCCACTGAGTAGTGCTTCTTTTACGGCAACCGTTTTTCGTGAAATCCTATCAAATGTAACAGACATAGTTTCCAAGCTTTTAAAAACCTAAATATAAGTGCAGTAGATTAAATGCTAATACGTTTCTTAATTAATAAGAGGACTTTTCGATGAGACATGAATTCTCAACCGTTATTCATGATCAGTTTCTGATCACTTCCATGGCCATGTTGTCAACTCCTTTTTCAACATTTCCTTCAACTTGCAAAGTTTTCTTCATCAAATGTGAGGAGGTAGCAACCATCTTTTTCTTCACAATGAAAGCACTCAGGGCGAGAATGATTATTCCTAAAACAGCAATCAATGAAATTCCTTCTGGTCTTCCCAAAAATCCTTCATTCTTTTGTGCTGGTGATTGTCCTAAAATATGAAAAGTTTAAAGTTTCGTCCCCTTTATGCTGCTAAGAGAAGGATCTAGTAAATATCAGCCAGTCATGAAATTCGTGTAAGATTTGCGATTAGTGAAAATCTACATCATTCATATTTACTTATCAAGGGCTCATCAATCGTAAAGAATCCCCGAATCACACCATTACGGGAAGCAACTGGAGTAGATTCTGTTGCCAGGTTGATAGTCGAAGACAGTTCTTTTACTAGAAAGCTCCAGAGCTTAGACTCCAAATTGGGAGATATATCATTCAGTATGACAATGACCTAAACCAAAAATTCTGACCTGGCTTGTCTGGAAGGTTGATGATAAAAATAGGTTGACTGGAGATTGTTGTTTTCTCAAGAATCAATGAATCACTGACAGCTTTTCTCTTTCTTTTTGAAGTCTGACCACATCTTTTGCATTCTCCGCTTAAATCGGCAAAATCTTCATTTTTACAAATCAAAACTTCACATACGATGATGACTGCATTAGAGTTCCCAAAATATCTGAAAGCTAACATTTCCCATGAGAACCGATGGATTGCAGTTTTTGAGGAGGTGATAGCAGTTGTCTCGTCATCCTCGCATCTGAGAAAAAATTTTTCATTTTCTCCCGCCGTAACAACTGTATCGCCTCGAAAATTTTCGTCAATTCTTTTGTCATTTTTTCCCCTCGGGTACGGAAAGGGTTAAGGTGACCAAATCTTTGAACAAGATGACTCACTCATATGCCCCCCCCCCCACTTTTTGGTAGACCATGTCATGCGTTTGTAAGAGTTATTATTTTAAGCTGGTTTGAGACCAAATCAAACCACAAAAACTATTATTCTCCCCAATTAGATATCGTTTTAAGGTGTTTTGAGGGTGTAAAAAGTGAAAGAAATTTCTTCGTCGCCCAACCATGGTGGACGACATTTTTTTCCAAAATGTTGGCCCCCTCACTCAAAGGGGCTCACCGGGGCTCATGCACAGGGCACATCATGGGAAAAAAATTTGCTCTCTCGAGATGTCTGAATCAATCAAAACATGAAAATCTGTGTGTATTTTTGTTCTAGTGATCAAAACATCTTACTTAATCCATGAAAAATATAGTTTATAAGGTTAAGAATTTAAGGTATAAACTGCTTTATTGCCTGGTATAGGGGATAAGACATCATATACTATCAGTTCTTTGGAATAATTCCGGACGATTGCTCATTTGAAATACCCTTTTAAAATGTCTAACCTGTCTTTAATCAAATTATATCTTCCAGAACCATCAGCTCTGGTTGCATAACAATTTTGTGGAGAAGTTTTGACCGTATTTGGAGCATCTACAATATCTAATTGGAATTCCAATGGTTCATTAATTGTCACCATTTGTATTTCTTCGTCATTGCCTGGCTTTGTCACTTTCATCTTTAATGAAAATTCAGATGTACCGTCTAAAGTGAAAAACAAAGCGCATTAGATACTCTCCGAACGATAGAAACTCAAAAATTTGGAACACAAAGTCGTTTTTTCTTGGTTAATTATTCAAAATGAAAACTAGCCTTTCCAATCTATCTGAGAAGATTCTTTTCAATAGTTTTCAGGGACCTTTATACACCATGGTGAAACTTTTAGGTGTCCAAGCCAAATTTCGAAAATCGACCCTCTTAGAGAGTCTGAGTTTCGAAAATTTTGTCCAATTTTTGACGTTTTTGCCACCCTTAGAGAGACCATTTCCATAAACTTTAGCCAAAATTTTCAAATTTTAGACCAAATTGCTAAAATTTATATACCCAACCCGCGGAGTACAATCGCCTAAATAAATTAGGTGTTTTAGAGCCTATAAAGCCTTAATGAGTTAGTAATTCGATTTCAGGGATCAAGGCATTATGTTCTTCCATAGTTCTTTCTTATAAAAGAACGTGTAAATCTTTTCAACAAAATTTTTGCATACTTAAGAAAGGATTTGTTGTATCCCGATCTTTGACGTCGATATCCAACTTTTCGGTAAGTCGTCGGTCAAGGAAACATTGAACAGTGAAGTTATCATTAGAATGGCGATAAATCAAATCTGAATCATCTTTTGGTCCATACAAAATAATGATTTGTTTCTCGAAGACAATTTGATCACCAGAATGGTAAGCCTCGACGCCACAGTCCGTATAATTTGACGTCATCCAAAGACGGCCTGCAAAAAGAGGGAAATAAAGTTTAACAGTGTGTGTATGGGAAAAATGCATAAGAGAGGGAGGTGAAATTTCAACAATAGCAAACTGTTGACCCCGTGAAAACAAATGGAAGACTGTCTAAAAATTTTACATTAATACAATAATGACCGGTTTTGATTTTTAGAGCTTTATCCTATAAAGCGGAAATAAAGCGGAAAAAACAAATGAAATGATGTATCAACGCATTGTTCATTTTTCCTTTGAAAAGTGACGCCACAATGGATTTTCTTAACAACGGGCAACTCTGTACAGTGTAGGCCCGTCGTCATGCGAAAAGAACCAATTGCATTGAGCAAAAAACCATGTAGCCCGCTTCGAAAAAGAAAAAGTAACCGGTTAACAATGCTGAGTTATCCACGATTATCATCGACGCAATTACTTATGAAAACGAGAAATAAATACCTTTATAGATCTTGTCAGTGGAGCTCGCATTAAATATTCCGCAATCTTTATTACCAGCAAATTGAATGGAATATGATGCAGGCTTTTTGCTCAAACCTTTCATACTAAACCCAGCGGCAAAACCATATGGTTGACACGTTAGATCCATGAATTTTTCATCTGTAAATTTTGAATAATCTTTATTTTCGTTTGGTGTTTCTCAAGGGGCAGTAATGAAACGTCAAGCAATCCATAGAGAAGCCTCCATAACTCGAAAAAGCACTTGTAACTTACATTTATTTGATTTATAGATTAATTCCTAGTAGCCAGTCACGAGTTATGGTGATTTACATTTTTAAGCCCATGATATTGAAAATATAAGCTCCAGTTTAGACGGTCGAATTTGAGCCCTGTTTTTCTATTTGTTGGAGTAGTTGAAAAGTGGGCAGAAAGTTGGCAGTCAAACCTTTGCTTAAAAGATATCATTGTATTGAATAACTCTCTATCAGAATACTGTATCTATCAGAACTCATTTATTGAAGTCAAAAAGGGCAATGCATTGGCTTTAGACAACTAACTTTCTACCCATTTTAATTCACAAATAGGCAGGGCAAAAAGTGGACCAGAGCATATGCATGCTTACCTGAACAAGTCATTGGCAAAATAGCTTCAAAAGCTTCATTTTGAAAAGAGCTTAATTGATCTGGATTACTGCGATAAAAGGCCCTGGAGCCATCACCAGCAATCAAACAATCTCATTCCTACTTGGTATAATTAGATAAAGCTCCATAGCTAACAAATTTACTAAAACAAGGGTGTATTGCATTCAAAGAAGGTATTCATTTGCTATGATCTAATCTTTTCTGCAATCATGTATATTACCTGGGCTCAATGTTGTTGAAGACTACCGTGAAAAGCACAGCTCAAAATCATATATTTACGCTGTGCCGACGAATCGAGATTCTATTCATCGTGCAATCAGCGAAGACAAAAGTAACCATGACGACCATCCAAGATCTTGGATGAGCGTCATAGTCGATATTTTTATTCCCGTCGTTGAAAACACAACTTACAAAAAGTCATTAATGCTTTGTAAAAAGAGTCAGTGATAGAGAATCATAACATAAAGTCTGTCTATTATTTCGATTCAATTAAAGTGACATTTCCATAATTAAAAGTTTAGTAATTACTGTTATACATTTGGGAATCATGTAAAAGATTTCTTTCGAAATAAACTCATTTCAACTACACTTGGAGGTTTCTGGGGAATTCGTAAATAGTAAACTGCATACTGATACAGTCTGCTAGACATTAATATGGTAATATTTGCTCTTCATCTTTGATTTTTTCTACAGTGATTAGATTGACACATGCGCGATAAAATTTATATTATTTGTCTTCAGAGGTTACTATTTTCTTTGAAAACTGAACCTCTGATACTCAGGGTAGTTGAAGACATCATATAATGCGATGATAAGACATCAAAATGGTCAGTTGAGCTTGATTCGTTGAGGACTTCTTGAGATGAAGTAGTAGAGGGGAAGAGTGATGGTTGGATGGGGGATGAAGAAGGGTGTATGAAGGAAGAAGGAGAGTCAACAATGGATGTAGAAGGACTGATATATGAAGAAAGACTCGGTGATTGAGAAGGGCTTGGTGAGGGTGAGGGTGAGGGTGAGGGTGAGGGTGAGGGTGAGGTTGAGGGTGAGGGCGAGGGCGAGGGCGAGGGCGATGGGGAGGAACTCATTCTCATTTCTGGTGGCATCGACGACGATGAAGACATTTCGGATACAATTGAGGTGGATTCTAAAAAAAAGAAAGTCTTAGGTAGATATGATGTAAGCCTTTTGGTAGCTCTCTGAATGGTCTCAACCCAAAGGATAAGGAGTCATGACTGATACTGACAACCATGGATTTATTAAGGGCTCTGAGTACCTCTGACCATAGTCGGAAAATTGATTTTAGTATTTGAACATAAAAATTATATTTTAGGTTCTTTAACACTTTTAACAAAGAATTGCCTTTATAAATTGCTTTTTAATCAAATCCCTTAAGAGTAATTAGTATATGTAATCACATGATAACGAGTCCGAAAGGACGAGGAAAATTCGAAACAAAAAAATCACGAGCGCAATTTTCGAATTGTACGAGTTATTGTGTGATTACGAGCTAATCGCACAATGGCTTTCACTACTTTTTCCCAGTTACAGGAAAGTAAATTACAGAAATTACACTGAGAGTTTTATATTTTTCTCTTCTCTTTATGTCTTTCTTTTATTGTTGTTTATTGATTTTCTTTCTCACAAAATAAATTTCGAATGCAATTAAAACGTTCGATGCAAAATAAATGTAAGAAAAAGCATTAAATCAATTTAGTAAACATCGGCGCGGCATTGGAGAGTGTGATTAACGATTAATTGCTCCCTACAGGATGCAATTAACGATTAATCAGGCTAGTGAGCTCTCTTTGAGGACGTGTCAAATAAGAAAAAATAACCCATCGTGCGAATAAGAATTTAATTGCAAAAATGACGTTATGAACTTTAAAAAAACGTTAATAATATGTTGCATCACCATCACCTTCTTTTATAAAAAGTGCTAAGTTTTAATGGGTAAAAATTAACCAGTTCTTTCAAACTGTCCGAAAAGAATTGAACTGTTTTAAATTTTTCGGAAGATTTTTCTAAATTAATGCATCAAAAGTTATGGCTGGTTTTCTATGAAAAATTGGGATGGAAAATTGGTCAAAAAGCACTATTTTCAAGATTTTCAAGCAAATAAGCTTTTAGTAAAAATTTTTCGAAAAAATAATTTTAGTTCGGTAAAAGATACATCATCTACCGCAAAAGTTTTTTTTAAATGTTTTTTCTTCGCCGAAAATAAGCTCTTCAAAGTTGAAATATTCTTCTTCGCAATAGTATATTCAGTTCTTCTTCATCAATTTCTTTCATTGTGATTCTTGAATTTTCAGACTCAAGGATAATTGGCCTAACAGAAAATGTATAACATGCTATAGTTTTGTGCGCTACATCAAGTAGAAAATTGTATTTTGTAAGTGGCAAATATTAAATTTTCACTATGGTCAGAGCCCTTAAACAGTTTGAGCAAAAGAGAATTGACTTTTAAATTTCATTCTATATACAGATTATCATGAAAGACTTCAGATGTGACTTAATTTTTTGATGAGCAGTGCTACATAAATGGGGCCCTAAATGATGAGATGTATCTTTAGTTTAAATATTACCTGGACATGGAAGTGAACGAGCTTCTGTAGTATCTCTTTGAGCACTCAATTCTAGATTTTTACAACCACATGGTTTTCCAGGTGGGTTCTGACAATTTCGTTCTCTTGAGCGTTGAGCGGCTCCACAGGTGGTAGACCATGCGTTCCATTGGCTCCACGGTGAAGATGAATAGTAATCGGTTTTAACTGGTGATAAAAATGCAAGCGAAAATAACTCAGGTTAAATATTGTTATGTTTTACTGAATGTACTGACAGTTTACAGGAAAATATTCGAACCAATTGCAATTTCCTCTTTAATGCTAGCATACAAATTCCAAACGTGGTGCGTGGTCGCCTCCGAATGCGATCGCATTCTTATTACTTACTTACAAATTCCAATGTTATCAAAACACAAAAATATGAAATCCTAAAAAACGGAAGACCCTTTCGTAAGCTGGACTCAACTCTCGTATCAGTACAGGTGTAGTTCAGATCCAGATACTTTGATCTTCCATCGCACGGATCATACCACATTAGGTTGTTGCATTTATCCGCAAAATTGAATCCTAAAAAAATATCCAAAAATATTCACCAGTAAAAACTCCTTAGTTTATACTGTCATGCACAGACTATGCTATAGTCTAAGACAAATCACTATCTAAGAAATAAGGCCAAAGCCGAAGAAAAGTCGCAAACGGGCTTTTTGCCGAAAACAGTTTACAATCGATGAGTTTGCTAGTCTCCCGCCGACTTTTTTTTCTGTATACCGCCATAACGCGATACCGCCATATTTTCCCGCCTTTACTGTCATTATAACGGATGGTAACATCGTCTATGTCATGCTAAGAGTGTTTCTATTTCTGCATGATCCGTAGGTAGAGCAGCAGTTGTGATGTTGTTCGGAGGGCGTTGTAATCTGTTAGATTACCTTTGCCCAAGGTAGAGTAGGTAGAGCACTCTTGAAGAATATTCGACTTTTACAGCACAACCTTGAGAAGCTATATGCAATTCTTAGATATAACTTACCTGCTTTTAATTTACATTGTGTTTCATTGTTACAAAAAGTCTTTGCATTTTCCAATTGATAAACAGCTAATGTGGAGTTGTAACAGTCATCCACATAACCACTAGCGGTTTGGCAACCTCGGTACTGATTCTTCCCCAGAATATACCTTTAATATTCATAACACCTGCAAATAACAATAAATGTTAACAACCCATCAATAGGTTTAATTGAAGGACAAATACACAAATTTCATACCAATCTGATATTGGTAATTTTGAGAGACTTTCAAAGTGCTACGTGTTTACGCTAAAATATTAAAATACACTACAAAGTTTGCATTGACAGTAAATTTTAATATCCTCGACTTCCGAAACAAATTCTTCCAGTGTTTCAAGTGATTTCATTTGAAATGGAAGTAAAAATTCAAATAAAACTTACTTATCATATTTCAAAGAGTTATTTTACCTGATTGGCATTTGAACGTCACGGTAGATGCTGTGCATGCTCGAAAGAAACAGTCTTCATTCAATCGACATGTGTATGTACAATAACCTGATGTTCCGCAAGCTAGAAAGTATGAAAAGTGTATTCGCATCAAAATCTTACTTGGCAAATGATCTTTTTGATGTTTTATTCTTATGGCACGAGATAATTCTCTGGCGTCCATCAGTGACGTAGTGACAATGTTGAAATTTGATGTGTTTTATCGTACCTTATTCTTATAGTGACACCATAATACAATGACTTGAAAACTGAAAACACTTTTATAGTCTGACAATATATATTATGGCTAGTAATCTTTTTCTTCACGTTTTGTTGACGAATTTTCTACCGAAAACGTATTTGACAGCGAGACTAGTTAGGGTCACTTTGACCTTCTATGGATAACATAAAATGTATTAACCCTATTAGCCCCAGGGGGGGGGGTAGAATCTACCACGCTGGAGTTCTTTTGTTTATATCTCGGAGAAAAATTTTTCAAACGACTTGAAACTTTCTGACTTTTAATAAAATCTTATTAAAAGTACTTGTACAAAATTTTAGGTTCATAGGTTGTCCAGATCAGGTTTTATGACTTTATTGTGAAACATGACATAAAACCCAGCTAAAATCCTTAAAACTCAAAATTTTAAAGTGCTGATAACTTCTAAACTATTTATTCAATCATTTTCAAATTTTGACACGTGATAGGCATTGATAATACAAATTTAAAAAATCTAAAGAAAATTTTTGAAAGTGACGACGTCATCATTTATGACGTCATCAAATTTTGAAAATTTTACTCATCTTCAGCATAGATTTTAAGATTAAATCTTCATGGAAATTGCAAAACCGGCAATTATGTTAAAGAACAGTCTTTTAACTTTCAGAATCTTCAAACAGAATCGAAATATCTTTATTGGTTCGACTGTAATAGACATTTTTGTAAACCATATATTTGGGCTTTTTTCCGACAGGTGGAAATTTTGTGATGACGTCATCAGTTTTTGAATGACGTCATCAATTTTTTTTTCTTCCTGGAAAATTGTATCATGATGGAGAACATCTGTACCAAATAATTTCATGGCCATAGCTCTTCTAGATCGAAAATAATCGAGGGTGGTAGATTCTACCCCCCCCCTGGGGATACAAAAGTCAAAAAAGCTTGGGGCTAATAGGGTTAAGCAGAACATACTTTTTTGCTGTGCATCAATTTCTCCAACAAGAGCCATAAACATCATCAATAAGTACATAAAGTTAATTATTGGAAACCGCATTGTTTGAATTTTATTTGAGACTTTATAGTTATGGATCCCTGAAAGAGTTAAGTTCAATTGAAGTTAGGAGCAGAATTCCAAGGTTGAAGAAGGAAAGTTAGGATCAATAAATCATAAAGCAACATGGGACATCCATTCAAGAAATTTTTCAGCCCTTGGGGATGAAAATAACGAACCAAAACTCAATGGGGATTGATATTCCCATGTTTTTAATGGCTGCGGATCTGAATTACATTGTTTTCGAGCCCGAAAACTAAGCAGGGATTGAAAAAATAACGCAATATTTAACGCCTCGTCGGCCATTTACTCCTTCAAGGCTGTCCATCTCGGGACAAGAACACCCCACAACCCTATGTGATATCCTTCGTTAGCAATAGTGCTATGAATCTCCAAAATTCAAAATCTGATGATTTTTAAGTCGAACAATTTTTCTAATCGTTAAATAAGACTCCACGCTTCAATGGGTTCTTGCTTAAAATACAGTATTTAAGCTTGATTTACCAGTGCTATATCTATGAAGTTGAGTTTAAAAAAGTTCAAAATCCACAAAATGATTAAAATCTTTCATTCCAAACAGCTCAAACTCGCCAAATATAACGAGGGAAACGTCCCCCGTCTAATACTGCACTGGTGAACAATGAAGATCCATTTGAATAAAAAATCCGTTTGTTGATTTTACGAGATGGCTTTTGTTTTATTCTGAACATACAATAAAGCCAAGTTGCCACCGTAACAGCGTCTAGTAGCTCTATAGCTTTTAAAAATTGCTATACATTCAAATTTATTTGAATGTGCAATTCATAATAGAACTTTGTTGCCCTTCAGTTACTGCTTGACCAACCAAATCGCTTCATTTGATATTTTCAGCGAGGAAATCAAAAAATCTTGATATAACCCTGTTGTTCCTAAGGTCGCGAAATAGAACTCTTTTTAAAATATTTGTTTTATAATTCCTTTTAAACTTAGTGCTCCAAAGACGCATAATATTTTTCTAAAGACAGCCTCTGACCAGCTCTCCGTTGATAGGTAAAAGCTATGAGCTAAGTAGTAGTGGTCTGGCTAAATTTTCCCGGGGTGCTGACCATAAGTTTAGCTTTGACTTAATGTTTTAGTAGAGTTTGGTGGCATTTTTGGATTTGGTGCTCCTTTCTCTAACTCGTCATGGGGGAGTGGAACCGACTCATTTGGCTACACGCTTTTTATAAGAACGGTGTTTTTCTATTTCATCATGAATATTCTATTTCAAAAATATTCTCTGGCTGAATGAATAAAATCATAATTAAAAAGTCTGTCCAGATATAATTGGCAGTGGAAACAAAAATGCTTGTAACTTTTGATAGTCAAATATAATTATGGAAATTTTTTTTATTTGTTTTAGAGAATCAAAAGCGCTATATTTGAATGTATTTTTGGTTGAAAAATTCGCGATTTTTAGCGGTTAAATTTGCGGTTGTAAAAATTGAGCTTTTTTTCTACTTATGCTATAACGTTCATTTTTACACCAGTGGTAGTTCAACCTTAGGTTAAGAAGTTTGTTAAATTTCAAGGCGAACAGAAAAGTCCTTCGGAAGATATGGGACCCGAAATACCCCTTGGTAGCACTTTTCTGTGAAATATCAAATCTCCAACTTATTACTAAAAACGGGGGTAGTGATATGATAAAACAGTTTTTCGATCATAACACATTTTACGATCTCCTCATAGCCAAACTGTGTTTAGTGTTTTGTGAATTAGCAAAGTTCTTTTAATGACTTAAAAATAACAAAGGCAATATAAGTTCATGCTTATCTTTTCAATAAAAACAATTATACTGTGATTTCACTTCGTTTCGAAATAATCAATGATACCAATAATACCAATGCACCAACACTTAAAACACTTTCCAACTTTTAATTGCACTGTTCAAAAAAGATAACATAACCCCCGTTTTTAGTAATAAGTTGGAGATTTGATATTTCACAGAAAAGTGCTACCAAGGGGTATTTCGGGTTTCATATCTTCCGAAGGACTTTTCTGTTCGCCTTGAAATTTAACAAACTTCTTAACCTAAGGTTGAACTACCACTGGTGTAAAAATGAACGTTATAGCATAAGTAGAAAAAAAGCTCAATTTTTACAATCGCAAATTTAACCGCTAAAAATCGCGAATTTTTCAACCAAAAATACATTCAAATATAGCGCTTTTAATTCTCTAAAACAAGCAAAAAAAATTTCCATAATTATATTTGAATATCAAAAGTTACAGGCATTCTTGTTTCCACTGCCAATTATATCTGGACAGACTTTAATTATTACCTTACCTCAAAATGGTTTCCCACTTTTAAAAAGCTACAAAGAAGTTTTTTAGGAACAACTTTAGATTTGCATAGATTTCAAGCAACGGGTGGCAAATTGCTGAAAGTTATGTCTCGTAAAACAAATTAGTAAATACATGATTGTAAACATTTAGTACTGGTGTCTGTCATCTTACTGGGATCGTGTTTAAAGATGTGTAACGTTTTTTATACAAGAACAAACTATATAAGAGCATAAGGCTTTGATGACCAAAATATTAGGAACAAGTTAAGAACATTTTCTTAGGAAAATGGAAAATGGACAAAAGTACTCGCAAAATGGTGAAAATATGAACATGTTAAGAACATTTTTTTAGGACCATCAGAAGGCTTCAAAATTTTTTGATGTTCTTATAAAAAAACGCGCAACAGCAATAAAGCAATATGTACTTTTAAGTTTTATAATCCATCGATAGAAACAGTCGAACTTTATGGTATCTCAATACACTCTTCTCAAGATGCATAAATTTATTGCTGTCCTCGTTTTCAAACAGATTTCATTGCTATGAAATTATACATTTAAACCAATTTAAATTCCCAAAAGGCAAACATTAACTCTAAAACAAAAGTACTTGAAATTCAAAATGTCTCATGAGGTGTAACCAACACAATTATCATTGTGAATATGTAATTTTATAGCAATGAAATCTGTTTGAAAACGAGGACAACAATAAATTTATGCATCTCGAGAAGAGTGTATTATTTAGATTTTCGGAGAAACAAGTTTACCCTTTACAGTGTACTCTGTTGAAAGAACCCACTGTATCCATAAGGGTGGTACTCTGTGCCAGAGTATAACGTGAATATTGAAATTTCTGCAGTACTTGAAGAACGAGAAATTGTGGTTGACTAAGTTTTCTAGGTTGGCTTGAAACCTTTTTTCTAGCTAACCATTTAGATAGCTTAGCAAACTCAACAAACTTAGCCAACCAACCAACTTTAAAGCCGACCAGAAAATTTAATGAAAGTAGACTGGTTGGCTGAGGCTAGCAAAATTTTCCAAAGGCATTATAAGGGGGTATTCAATAGTCAAGCCTCGGATCTGGTAAAGGTAGTGCGACTTGCATTAAGTGGGACCTTTTTTTATGATCGTACTCAGATCTTCTTCGTCTTCCAAACACTTCAGAGGGATTCTGGGATTCTTTTTCAATAGTTCAAGAATATTTTACAACTAAACCAACATGAATTGGGGTCTGTTCATTTGCCTGCTTTGCGACAAGGAAGAAAAATATACAAACATTTTGTGGTTTTTCTCTTTGATATATACAGATTATTTTTTATCGACAAAATTGAAACCAGGAAATCCCACCATGACTACTATAGAGCCTTTGAAGTTAGTTCGTGGTTTCTATAAGTTGTATCAAATTTTCGATTTGAAACGCTTGATATCTTTATAGATTCCGTTTGGCTAAAAAAAATGGCCATGGAGCTAGGGCAAGAGTTGTGTTGAATAACACGAATCATTGTTTTTCGGGGGAAAAATCTTCAACCCATAAAGTGCCACTGGCATGAGTTCCCCTCCCTCAAGTGGTTTTACCTAAATGTGTTTTAGTTTAATTGACCATACCTGTCTATACCTCTAGAAAGAAAATTTACCAATCTACAACCGAATATCCCGGAGAAAGTCAGTCAGTGAAATCTTAATTTGGGGGAGATGGAATCTTCCCCAAAAAGACGGCAGTAAAATAGACTCTCTCTAGAAACACTCTCCGCTAGTACACGCTTTTTTTTTATAAGAATACACTTTATAAGAATGTCCATGATGAAAATGGCCAAAAAATTAAGAATATGCTAAGAATATCACCATCATGGAATTTTGCTACTCAAGCTAAGAATGTCATTTTTAGAGCATTTTAAATTATTAATTGCCAATTACCCCAAAGTAATAAGAATGCTGTTAGAATATTTTTTAAGATGATTTTCCCAAAAAAGTTAAGAATATCCATGATGAAATGGATTTACACCATTCTTATAAAAAAAAAGCGTGTACGCGATAGGCTCGTCTTGCAAATCCTACCATTGTAACACGCGTGCGTAAATTATCGCTAATTTAAACCACTTGTTGTAGTTAATTCCTGTGATAAACAAAGAGGAAGGAATCCGTGGGGGTAGTACAGTCACTTTCGGTTGAGGTTGTGGACGGCGAAATTTGTCGTTCTTTTTGAAATTTGTCATTCTTTTTGTCTATTTTTAGTCATGTAGGATTTTTTACATAGACCCCCTCTACGTATTAAAAACAAGTTTTCCGTTATTTTGTGATTAGAAAATTTCCTCGAACTATGATCTCATATTACAAGACAGCTCTCTGAGGGAGACCAAATGTGACCTTATAAGTTATGAGATATTCTATGCTCTTGTCAATACGTCAATGAATAAGGACATATTAAGTTTCCTTGAAAAGTCAACAAAAATCTGCATATTCAACCTTTTTAGCAAACCGTTGTTATTTTATGGATACAGCAAAAACTTTGATACAGTTTCATAGTGGGAAGAGTTAAAAGAGAGAGAGAGAAATAGGGAACTGATAAGAGAATAAACTTTGGAAAATAAAATCAGTTAAATTATTGGGTCATCAGATTCAGAAGTCAAGATGGCTGACCGCCATGGCCTAGTAATGATTCTTTTGCTTTTTTGCGTTTATTTGGTGATGGTTGAAGCGCAGTTTAAGAATTGCTGTAAGTTTACAATCGTCCCAAGAGGTCAAATAAGGATGCACCCTTATAACTACTTTACACTAGCAAAGTTAATGTACTAGCATGATAATACGATTATTGTTACGGGATTTAGTTTGTATAAACTAAAATTGTTCCCTCCATTACTCATTGCTTTATTTCTACTATGTCTGAATCAGTCGGCTAGCTTGCTAGACTACTATACCTATACACCTTTTCGACTGTAGCCGCCAATTACCGTGCAGGTATTTTTTTGTCTGTTTTACCACCCTTAAACCGTCCTAGTATTTCTTTGCACCTAAAGACAATAGAAAAAAGTGTAAAAAAAGGATCGGATCGAGTTTAGGGTGGCATGCAGTAGTGGCACGCGCCTGACCGTGCGACTACAGTCGAAAAGGTGTATTCTTTTCATGGAAGGTCATGTGATGAACTGCAGTGGAGTCTCCATAAGTCGAACTTCTATTACTCGAAAGAAACGCAGTCCAGTTTTGATATTTTTACTAGACAATAATAACCACATCATCTTCTAAGGTTGACCTTCCGTCTTATATTTCTTTTTTTCCAGACAGCCGTTCCCCTATGCAGTTTACAACAAATATTCCCTCACGTTTACGACAAAATCCATTCCATTTGGTTGCTAAGGGAACGGTGAAGTCTCCAATCAAAGGCCCTTTCACTATCGCTGTTGACGTACGAAAAGAATGGTTTCCAGGCTTTTGGAGTAAAATTCCGTGTGTTCATCTCGGGTATAAATCCTGGTAAGTAGTCTTTGTATATCCCTGTAAAAATTTTGTGGTGAAAAGTGACATTTTTCGAATGATAGAAGTTTGAATTAGTGCGAGAGTGCACTGTTTATGACTCTTCCGCTCGAAACTGTTTTTCAAATAAAAAAAACCTTCGGGTCTGCGTTTTAGACTTTGTTTGTAATACTGTACTCTTTGAGAACTTCTCAAAGTCAAGGGACCAATCAGATTCGTAAAATTTCGTTAGGTTGACCTTAGCGAGTTTATGTATTTGCATTTTTGAGGACGGTACAGTGGAGTGACTGAAGCGATTTGGAATAACCCAAAGTTCTGACCCGCAAAATCGCAGACGGCAAAAGTCCTGATTTACCATCGTCCTCAGTTGGTCAGGATCTAGTCAAATTAAAACCTTACCGTCTCCGTCGCAGAAAACACACATGCATAAACTCGCTATTTATACTAAAAACAGATGATATATAATTATGATAGAACCATAGTATTGTTGCCATCCAACCTTTCCATCTTTAATCAGTAGATACGAATTGAAGCAAAATGACATTGAGAAGTTCTGGGACATGAAGAAACATCAGATCACCCTTTTCGATAAGGATATCGATTTGAAAGATTTTCCTCGTGATCTACTTAAGGTAAACTTTGACACTTTGCTTTTCTCGATGTGCTATTTAACCCTTCAAACCCAAGGGGGGGGGCGTACGGGATATCGGTACATCGGTATTGGCCTTTTTTTAGATCGGTAAATCGGTACTAGAGGAAAAAATTGATCGGTAATCGGTATTTTAAGACCATCTCGGTATCGGTGAAAGACCCTTTTTTATGTCGGTATTTCGGTATTTTTGGTCAACTATCGGTATCGACCACCTCATTGGTATCGAAGATCATGAGCCATTGCTCTCCAAAACCAATTTTGGTGGAATAAATTTTAAAATCTTAGTCACCATAGAGACTTTGGATGGTGACAAACCCAAGCTTTATCGTCCACACATACCCAGCACCCATATTTGCCTAAGTACCCCCTCCGGGAGATAAGTACCTCAAAAATTGGGAAAAATTGATCGGTATCGGTATTTGAGCGAAAAATTTATCGGTATATCGGTAATTGAGAGAAAAAGTGATCGGTATATTGGTATTACGAAGGCCCGTACGCCCCCCACACCCAAGTGACGTGCATACACGTTCTAAATTTGCCAATATACCAAGTCTCAAACTTAAGGATATAACTCCTGACCACTTGATTTAAAAAGGCAAAAACGAATGCTTTTTAAAAAAAGTATAGAAATACCTTTTCAATGGTACCAAAACCATTGTCTAATTCTCAAACTACAAGCTTTTATGCTAAGTTAAAATTTTGAAGTAAAAAGAAAAAAAAGTTAGAAATTTTCACATTTTTCAAAAAATGCTGCGCTCTGGAAAGTTTAATAACTTGAATAATCAGATCGTGATTGCCTCTTGTATACCACACTGAAACTCTAAAGGGAGAGGTGTGAGAACAAACGCTCTGGCGAATATGCGATTCTTTGCAAAGGAAAATAGGAATGACAACAAAGTTGCGTGAATGTGTTTGAAAATAAGGCGCCATATCAAGTCAACAAGATTCTTGTTCCAGAATTTTCCACGGGAGTACTATTTTCCTCCGATAGTTAATTTTCAAGAGTCTTTAGAGGTTTACGGTGCATGTAAAAAAACTATGAACAACCATTATCAGGTTAGTAAAAGATTACACTGCACTCATATTTTATTTGATTTTACTATTATAGGGTCGGTACAAGGTTGTCGGTACAATCTGGAAGTTAAAACCACGCAAGAAAATGTTGGGTTGCGTTCGAGGTTATTTCTCTCTCGATGTTACTGCCTGAGCATGTACATGCTTGTGATTCAGCATCAAGAATCTTTCTTTTTTGTGAAATATAATTCTTTCATTATAGCTTCAGAATTTTTTTTTTCAGAAAAAATTACGTTATATTTCGTCAACATACCCTTCAAGTAGGCACTTCAGTCACGTGACTAAAAATCGTCACGAAGGTTTAGCGGGAAGCGTTCTTTTATAAAGACGGGATTTTGTATTTTTTCAAATACATTCTTTTATCAAAATATGGTAGGGTTTTTTTAAATGACTGCTTCCTAAAGACGAAATGATGTCAACATCCAAGTTTAGGGGGCCCTTTAGGGGGTTTTTACTTTAGATTTATAAAATCCGAAGTGCTAGATGTCGTGCTTCAAGCCATCACAGGCAAAAAAAAATTGAATATCGCAGAAAATATTGTTGCTATTTTTTTCGAAAAGCCGTGAAGCTTCTGATTAGTCAAGCACTGAAATTCTATTGTAATGTCACGTGACCTAGGTAGGATTTCATACCTAACCACGGCACACTTTTCAGCCAAACCACGACATCAGCCCTTCGGTCTTTAAAAATCCATGGTTTTTACCATTTGTTAAGGAATATATCATTCTATATGTCAATTTTTGATGCTAAATTGGTGATAGATTTTTGGAAAAACATTTAAAAAAAGTGATTTTACTAAATCTAAAACTAAAATCCAAAGTCAACTTTTTACGAAGTAAAGACTCTTCTGCTGTGATGTGAACCTTCCTATTTTTAAGGTCTTCGTATTACATGTGTGTATCTTGCTTTTTTCTGGTACAAATTTCATCCCATGTGGAAAAAATATCCTAAATTTCATTTCCTTTCATACCCATTTAAGCACCCCGTTTCTCACAGTCCCGGTAAGATTTTTTCAGCCTGTGGGGATAAAAATAATGGACTGAAACTCGATAAGGATTGATATACCAATAGTTTTCATAACCTGGGATTTCAATTCTTTGGTCAAAAATTTCAGTCCGGATGGGAAAAATAGTATAAAATTGTGCAGTGAGGATTGGTTTATTTGATTACTTTCAGTGGGGACAAAAATTGGAGGATAATTTTCCACCGGGGACGATACTTTGGACAATATTTAATGGAAAGAATTGCACTCTAAAACTATCCCCAGTGGTTTTTTTGACCTGAGAACAGTAGGATGGGTTAATATTCCTTTTATTTTTTTTTGGGGGGGGGAGGGGCTTTCAATAGAAATTTTCATTTTCATTCCCCAACTCTGAGAGAAAGTTCCTCACGGGCTGCGAGACAGGGGAGTGAATTGAATTATTGGTAGAAGAATGACAAATAAAACAATCCTTTTAAAAGATTGGCAAAAATATATGCACTCGATAGTTTGACAAATGTTTAACAAATCAGTCAATGAAGCAATCCACCATCACACTGGGAGTTTTGCCGAGAGGGGGCACCAATTCGCCACCAGTGTATCAAATGAAAACGTGGTATGGGTATGATTGACTTCTCAATAAAACCTTACTTTCAATATAATCTTTTTAAGTGGAGATAAAACATCCTAAAATATTAGATGTAAAGTACACAGTCCTGATTTAAAGTAAAACCAGAGAAAAGGGAAATATGAAACGCCTCTTTATGTCATCTCTTGTACAGTCCTGTCAACACTTATTGTTTCTTATGATTATAAACTCCGGTGGTTAAGGAGTTTCTTAAAATCAAACAATGTGCGCTCGCACTTACTAGGATATACTCTTTTAAATGTTATGTTAGATATATTAAGAAAGGCTGACCACGATAAAGATGTTTGTATAATGGTTCGCTATTCAAAAATGACAATGGGCTCTTCCAGAAAAAAATTGTACATGGGGGTGGAGGATATATTGTCCAGGGGGTAGCGAAAAATCATCAAAATTTGCCTTGTCTTTGAGGTAAATTTGCTCTGTCCGGGGGTAATTTTGGTTGTCCGGGGGGTTATCTGATGCTTGTCCTGGGGTAAAACCTATTGTCCGGGGGGCCAAAAGCCACTTTGTCCGGGGGGTAAATCACTGAAAATTGTTATATCCTCCACCCCCATGTACAATCTTTTTCTGGAAAAGCCCAATTGCCTACTTTATTCCCTTTGAAATCGATGTGAAAAGACGCTTTGTCTTTTCATTTCTTACAATTTTCCATGGACGAAAATGAGTAAACAAGACCGGTTACGTTTGTACTTTCTATTACAAAGTGGCAATAAAATTTTTTTTTCCAGGAACAAGAAAGCTTAATCAAGGACACCATCATTAAAGGGACTAAATTAACAAAAGTATATTACATCTCTGTGTCACAGCCCTGGTAAAACTTTTTCCCACAGCGGGGATGAAATTTTCCATCGTAATCCCAATTGGAATAGAGATTCTACTATTCCAAGCTTAAAAAAATCAAGTGGACATGTTTTTGGAATGCAATTTTTTACAATAAAATTTGAATGGAGATTTAATCAAAGTCAATTTGTGGGGCTGTAATTTTGAGGTACTTGTAGTACGAAGTTAGGCCAAATTTTCCAGTGAGGCTGTGGGGTCCGAGCGGGTCTGTGAATTATTGGAGTTAATCAAATGTCTACCTATATTTGCGTGGCATGGTGTTTTGTTCCGGAGAACTCGCTAACATTTTCATGATTGATCTGGACGTTGTCTTCAGCTAAAACGCCATTATTTATTTTGTCAATTTTTTTCGTCGACATCATTGTCTTTTCTATCGCCATCTTCGTCGCCATTATCGTCATAATCATCATAATCGTCAAGAAATACGTCAGCGTCGGCTTTTTCACAACAATCACGCAATCTTTCATAAATAAACAGAATTAATGTAACGGTGACAGGTATATTGACGAGTACAAGGATAAAATAATCCACAACCCTCATACATTCAGGATCAAATGGCGTTTGCAAAATTTTTCCACCCTGAACTGCGAAACAGGATCTTCGTAATTTCTTCGTAGTATATTGATACAATGCACCACCTAATCTGAGCAAAGCAGCTATTGGTAAAGCCAAAATCCTACCCAAAGATAATAGAGCGTTGCTACACAACATGCAGTTAAGATCTTTTTTGATGATTGCCAAGGCTGAACAACAACCAAAAATATTGATGCATGCAACAAAAACATCCTTCAAAACCAGAAAAAGCGTAAATGAAGTGACGTATTTTTCCAGGAAGAAATATTCTAAAAGAATCTCAGGACCGTCCTCAGCAACAAAGCTTATTAGTGTCACTGTATATTTAAGATCGCTCACGTCTTCTCTATAGAAAGATGTTTCTTCTTCTTCTTTGAATTCATTTTCCAAATATTTCAAAGTTATAATCTTTGCTATACAACCAATAATTGCGAAAATGTAGATTGAATTGTTCACATGCACATTACGATAGATTACATCATCCAACACCAAACCATTTTCAAGCTGATAAAAAATGTACACATCCAAAGTCAAGTCGACTGCATCCCAAGTAAATTTTGCAATCGGAAGAAAAACGAGAGATACAAAGGGTATCAATGGAAGCAACCATCCTTTGTTTTTACTTCTCTGGATTCTGTCCTTGATATAAGAAAAGGGTGCAATGATTTTTGAGCAAGGCTTCCAGCAATCTGTTTCTGAAGCATCCTCTTCTTCAACATCGTCAATGTGAAAATCATGGTCCGTTTCCTTGTTGTTCATATGTCGTTTTCGTTTCACTACATCTCTCCAAACTCTTATCAATTGCTTGAGTATCATTCTGACCATCCATAGAAGAATCAACCAATATATCATTACAGGTATGATCACCATCAATAATAAACTCTCTTGGCTGAGCCGTGGATTCCATTTCTCGGTCAATCCACAAAAGGTTGTATTCCCAATCGTGATTGGGAGAGTGTGGCAGAACGTTTCGTTGTTCTTCCTCGAAGTTTGGTTCATTTCGCCTTTCTTCTAGTTGATTTCTATCTGCTTGTTCATTATTTCCTCTTTTATTTTGCAAAGAGTCGTTTATACTCTTTGATAACCTTGCGTGTACTCAAGTCAAACAACAAAGACAAACTTAATTAAACGTAAAGCAGATTGGAAAGACTTAACTAGTGTTTATTTGACTTCGAGCTCAAATGATTCAAAGAGAAAGTTAATTGGATGGGTACCTTTTCATTACGATAATTGTCTCGGAGTATTCCTTTTTCAAAAGGTTCATTAAATAGATTGACAGTTAAATAATTAATTAAGTCTGCATCAAAAATTGAATCTGCTGACCTTGAAAAATACTTAATCATCATACCTACTAGATGATGTTGCAAACGTTCTATCGATATTATCGTAAGCCAAACATTTTCCGAGTACATGAAATAGTACTCGAAAAATCTTGTTTGACATACGATGATATCGTTTGCAACATCATCTAGTATAGGACAAGGAAGGGCAAAAAGTCCTTTCCTGTTCAGTCTAGTAAGACTGTGCTTTATAGCTATTCCGTTAGTCACCTAATATAACTATAAATAATACTTAGCAGAAATCTGGTTAGACTAGGGCTGAAAATCGTTGCTATCAAGGCAAAAGGGTCTAGTGTCCAAAAAGACATACATAGTTAGCACACATTCGTCCTTTTTTCTTAGTTAGAAGGGTCGAAAAGGGACCAGGCTCGAAAGTCCAGCTAAATATCCAGATTCTTAGTTAAAAAAAACAACTTTCGAGATTTGCACTTTTGTCTTAACTCCTGAGTTGCAAATTGTTTCAAAAAAATCTATCTAAAAGATAACCACTTGCGAGCAAGATATCGTCTAACTTTCTAATTCGAAGTTCAATAGAATGCAAAAACACCCCCTTCTCATAGACCCGGTAGGATTCTTTCAGCCAGTGGGGGTAAAAATAACTTTCTGAAACTCGATGGGAATTGGTATTCTATTATTTTTTATTACCGAGTATTTAAATTCTTTTGTTTTGTTATTTGTCAGCAAATTCAGTGGCAATGGGAAAAATAGCAAAATATTTTGCAGTGAGGATTGGTTTATTTGATTATTTTCAGTGGGGACAAAAATTGAAGGATAATTTTCCACCGGTGACAATATTTTGGCCTATATTTCCAGTGTGGAAAGGGTTCCCAGTGGGTCTGTCAGAGGGGAGTGTGCAAAACAACATGCCTATATGTGTTTTGTAGAAAATCAATATACATTTCATTAATTCTTACAATCGTTTTAAAATCATAAATCACAATCATGATGGCCTTATCCAATGTTATATGGACGTTGTGAACGTTAGATAACGTCGAAACAACGTTGTGTGCCAGCTGGGATTTCTCAACCATTTTGACTACGTCATTATACATTTACAATAAAAAATCTGTTTAGCTCAGATTTTACATTTGATGAGATCTACCCTCATGCACATCTGGTGTTGCCAACTTTTCGGGTAAATCCTCAAATACCTGGCTTTGATTGGAACCTCGAACTCGATCTCCTCGCCTTTGTTTGCATCTGAAATATTTGTTTTGAACAAGTGATCAACAATCAACCAATCAGAATTGTCGTCTTTCTTCCATTTAATCTCGAACTGTGTGATGAATTTATGGAATTTTGGATCTGTTTCACTTGTAGCACGTCCTTGAATTTTCAAACCTGGAAAAATAAAGATTTCTTTTTTAAGTATTTAGAAAAATTATCAAATATAAGAAATTTAAAACCATCTTTTGGATCAGGAAGCTTCATTTCCCAGCAAAGAAATTTGGTCAGAACCAACAACGATGCAAAGAAAATGCTTCTCAACAAAATGTCAATAAGCTCTGAAAGAATTGTCCTATGGCACTATAGCCACTCCTGTCTCACATCCCCGATGGGATTCTTTCCTCAGTGGGGATAGAAATTTCTATCAAAATCCTTATGGGGATAGAAATTCTATTGTTCCAAGGTTAAAAAAACCAGGTTTCGGAGTGCAATTTTCAAACATGGAATTTCAAGTGGGGATGAAATCAAAGTCAATTTTCCAGTGGGGCTGAAATTCTAAGGTATTTTCCCACTGGGGAAATGACCTTACCTGCCACAAGAGTACCATCAGTTATTTCAATTTGCAAATACTGGTCGTCAGTGTTATAAGCAGCACACCACGCACCAACACTTTGATCGTCCGATTTTGTGTCAAACACACCAAACTTTGCTTCTGACCATTTACTGTCGCTAGATGAAGCACTCAACATTTGACCTGTAGAGGGTAAAATAAAGCTATTATATTAGTACACGTTAAATGAGAAGATATTTAATCTTTTAAAAATTCCATTATAATTAAAGAAGATCCATTGATCCTTATAATTACTCAAAACTTCTTCTCCCTTCTGAGACCACGGAACTTTAATAAAACTTTTATTCAAGTTTCTTGCTCAGACAGAACATCCTGAAAGCGCTTAACATTGCATTATCAAAACAATAATCGCAAGACCGTGTTATAAAACCTTGTCCTTGTGTATATATCCCAATCTTTATTTGCTGAATACTCTTGTGTCAATCAGCAGAATACTGGATTCTCCTAAATGTTTTGATCAGTATTACAATTTTTCTTGCTCTTAATATTTTGATCGATACAGACAGATGTTGAAATCACAAAATCGAAAAATCACCCTACCTGTCAATCCATAATTTTCTTTCGCTTTGCAATCATCCGGTGTGGGTGGAGGTTCAGGAGTTCCCGGATCAACAGTGGTCGGTGGTACTGGACCATTCGTCGTCGGGATAGGTGGCACCACTGGGCCAGTGGTTGGGATAGGTGGTGGACCTTGGGTAGTTGAAGGGATGGGTGGTGTGAGGGGTTCAGAGGTGGTGGTTTGTGGTGGAAGGGTGTAACAACGTTTACTTGTCACCACCTAAACACAGAAAAAAATTAGTTTTTGACTTTTGGGAAAAGGTTTTGGAACCATGTTTTAACCAGCAAATTGTTGGAAAATAAAGCAATCAAGGACAAAACCACTTGAAATTACTGATAAAGGTCCCCCTCTCCTCCACCAAGGGCAATGTTCATTTTGTACGACTGTCTCATCGTTCATTGAACATTGCCATTGGGGGAAAGGGAGGAGACAGCTTCTAATTTGCCTCTGTCCTATCTGTCTCACCATTTTTATTCTTGATTGTAGACCTACCTTAGTACATAATTTGCAGGATTTTCTACAGTTGACGTTCATGTATCCAGGATTGGCTTGGCATTGACCACTTCTAGCCCAATATGCACAATTTCCACTGTTGTCCACACATGCTGCGAAAAAAATTAACTGACAAGTTATTCTATACTCTCTTGAAAATAATTTTTCGTATGAATACTATTTTTACAGGTTTAAGCAAATGTTTTTGTCCAGTCAAACAAAACCACCTACTGGGAAGGAGTAAGAATATCCGTATGAGATCTAATAAGAATCCCCAAATGATCACGTCGATAGATCATTCATGGATACTTTCTATTTAAATTAAATGAAATTTTTCTCTGAAAAGTTGAGCCTCGAAATGGATGTAGAGTGGAAAGTAAAAAACAATATTCTACTTACAAGACGAGCCACACAGATTACATGATTTTTTACAATTTGGTCTCATGTATCCAGGGTTTCGTCTACATTCACCGCGGCTGGCCCAGCTCGCGCAACTGGTGCTCCGATCGAAACAACTTGGATCTCTGGCATTAACCGACACTTCTCTCGTCTCAGTGATGCATTTTGTAACAGGTGGTTGCCTGGTAACAGGTGGTTGCCTGGTAACTGGTGGTTTAGCGTCGCACTTGTAGAACAGCCTTGCTTGTTTGACATCCAGGGCGCTAACGTGAACATAAGGTCCTGGAGATGGAACTTTCCTCAAAGGTCGTACCTTGAAAGTGAAAAATTGTCATTTCAAAATACGTTTGCAAATCTAATTGAACTTGATTCATTCTTTTTGAGTTCATTCGGCTCTTAAGGCGGGAAGGTTTTTTTTGAAAAATTTTTGTCTGCATACACACGGTTGTTTTCGGATAATACCGTTAAATAAACTACCGTATGTAACAGCCGACGCTTTCTAATTTGACGTTCTAATAGTCGACATGCTCAATTATTCGATAATATTAAAAGTTGCAAATTCGAACAAGAAACATTCACAAATACTCATACTCTCATATTCGATACGCTCCCGTGATAAATAGATAAGAACTCTCCGAAATGAACTCGGGATAGGTCCTACCCACGAAGGAGTAGGAATCACGGCGCTGACAGTCACTGCGACTTGACAGATGCGAACTGCCAAGCCATGGCGTATACCATGACACTCGAACGTACGACACTGGGAGAGCGATGCTCACGCGAGGCCGAGCCTTATGAGTGCCACGACACGTCACAATGTCTGTCTAATCTACCCACACTCTTGTATCAGAGTAATGGTACCTAATTCCCCTCACTGGCATGGGTTGATCTGGACGAAGGTATATTCACTTGTCAAGTGAATCATAGAGAAACGGTTGGTATCGAACTCGGGCTTTCCAGGCAAGAGTCAACCACTATACCACTACGCTCCCATCATTCCCTTGAAATTAAGTAAAAGTACTTACCGTATCACGACCAGTGGTAGAAAATGCGTTCCACGGGTAATGCATGATTGATGTATAATCATATGGTACTCCTACAACGTATGAAATAAAGTTGAAAATATCGGGAGGATTGACTTTTTCATGAATTACGTCATGAGCAATGCTTACCTCGTTTTCGAACTATTGCTATGGTAATTGATTCCCAGATGATTTGAAAAGAAATTTACTTTATTCAAAAAGTAACACTTGACGCCTCAAGGGATTTGTTCACCTTAGTAATGGTTTCAAAACGAGGCAGTCGTTGCACTCAAAATAATTTATGAGATTTGTCACTCATATTGATTTACTGAAATATTGAAGCTATGAAATTCGAAGTTATTCAAATTTTGGATTCAAAAAGCCCAATAAAAATGACATAGAGACAAATGACAGATGGGAATTCTTTTGCTGTCTCATTCCAAGACACGGTTTAGCTTTTAGACATTCAAAATATAATACTTCAAGACTGGCCTTTGAAGCTGGGGTGCCCTTCCTTTTTTCGATAAAATACCAGCATACCGGAACTGGATTACCGGAAATTCGGCCTTTCAATACCGGACACTGGTCATTATTTCGCCGAATAACATCAGGTTTTTGGAAGCCTCTTTGAAATAAACAAATGTAAAAATTTAGTGATGTTATTTCACCTAGTGAATCAATTTGATCTCTTCCATATTTTTCGAAGGCTTCACGAAAAGCATTTGGAACGTTTTCCCAAAGAATTCGAAGATAGGAATCTCGATCCGTTCTGGATTGTTCGTGCCTGAAAGATGGATTGAAAGAAGATCTTTAGAAGGAATGAAGAATATATATATGAATGGCAAATGACTCCCTAAGGTAATTTTCTAGAAATCTTTTTAGGGGAGATTTATTTCAAGGTTAAGAAATACATATAGATAACTTTTTGCATGTGGTTTTTCTTGGGGCATTGGCAGCGATCATCCATGTCTAATGCAGTAGAAAATTTATACATCTTCACTTTCGAGGACAGCGAAGTAGCTGAAACGATTTGGAACGACTTTAACATTTCTGACATGTAAAATCGAAGACAATCAAAATTGCAAACTGACCGTCTCTGTCGAGGAAAAACATTGACAAATTTAAACTGGCTTGTATAACGGATATAATGCTACAGACATTTGAAAATAACAAATTTCAGTGGATTTGATTTTGTTTTCAGTTCAGTCTTCATAATTCGAGTAAGGAGACATTCGGGTTATAGACGTTCCATTTTAAAAAAACTCCACTGTAAAAAACAGAAATCGAAATTTTTACAACATTTAACATACCAGAATCCAAGTGCATGCCCAATTTCATGAGCCATCACATTTTGCCCTTCACAGCCTGCTCCCACAGAGATTTGACTTCTACCGTTGGGCATACCTAAATGTCCCCAGCAACCGTTGCCAACGAAGAATTGGAGATAATTCTTTTCATTTGGTCTTCGTTTTCTGAAGGTGATACAGTTGGATGTTTTGGTTGTCCACTCTCTCATGGCTGCGTAAATTCCACGGTTTTTAGCTGGGCTAATTTAAGAAAAAGGAAGAAAAACAGTATTATTAATAACACTGCTTTTCTTTGAAATAACATAAGATTTTGAAGGTTTCATTTATGTTTGGGTCTTAAGCCTTAAAATATTTGGACCTCCAGTTTACATGGACTCATAAACAGATTTCAAATTACCGAAAGACCGCTTTCTGGTATGTTTTGAGAGGACACAGTACCATTAAATATTTCTGCATTTGTTAGGTGCAATAAGATTGATTCGGTATCGACAAAATTATATTACTTACTTATTAGCAATGCTGGGAGCGAATTCATACACAACCACACCATTTGTCCATGGTGGATATACGTTTGTCAAACCGAATGTTGAGGTGCCTGGAAAAAGAGAACTTAGATTGAATAGCAATTCTCATTGACTTGGCGAAGTGACAGGTTAAGTGGACTCTCGCCAATTCAAACTTTGTTTATTCGAGTTTTTCTATTATTAAAATTAATTCTTAGTCTCAGTCAAGGGGAGACCCTCGTGAAATACTTTCCTTAATTCAAATCTTTCTGCTTTTCGAGCAATTAGGGATAGTACGTATGCCCGAGCCAAAGCTAAAGAATTGACCCTGGAAGAGAGCGATTTTCACAAATAAAATTGCCCTTTTTAACGCACCCCTCCTAGAGCTAAATTTAAACCGATTGAGCCCCATTGAGCCCATCCAGAGGAGAAAAATATAAATTAAAAGTTTTTTCTTGTTATGCAAAAACAGAATCTGCAGTCTTTGGGTAGTACCAGGCCACCTCAGTCAGATACTACTCTTATGATAGATATCTACCTGAAGGTAGGAAGATTGCGTAGAAAAAGCGTGGTTGACGTCTAGTATAGGCTATTTGCGCTACGGTCGCTTGGAAATCTAAAGCGGTGAATACACCGGTTGCAAAATTAAAGTCTAAAAGGCATATCACGCTTTTACTCGAAATCTTTATGTGCTTCCTGCTAAAGCAAGTAACATGGGGATGAAATCACGTGAACTTTTTCGAGTAATCACACATTTTGACTGCATTGATATAATTTTGCAACCCGTGTATCGAGGGAGGGTAATGCCAATATGCGTTCAACTTCTAATTTGTTTCTTTATTTTTCTGTTCTGTTCATATTTGTCCCCCGCGGTTGAGAAAATCCAATACTAACAGCACAAAAATATTTTGGGGTCAAGTGTCAAGTGACGAAACCACGCTTATTTAAAGGGAGTTCAAAAATCCAAATTTAAAACAGTTTCCTCTAAAGTACATACCCCCTTCTCACAGACCCGGTAGGGTTTTATCAGCCAGTTGGGATAAAAAAACAGAAAAAAGCTCAATGGGGATTGATATTCTCAATCTCAGTATTTTTATGGCTGGGGACTTCATTTCTTTTGTTTTCAAGTCAGAAAATTTAATGGGGATGGGAAAAGTAGTAAATTATTTTGCAGTGAGGATTGGTTTATTTGATTATTTTCAGTGGGGAGAAAAAATGGAGGATGAACCAATTTCAACCGGGGACGGTATTTTGGCCAATTTTTCCAGTGGGAAGGGGTCCCAGTGGGTCTGCGAGTAGGGGGTCTTAAAGTTGTCCCAAATTTTGGCAAGCCACCACAATACTTTTTATACCTACCTTTCTTTTCTAGGATTCTGTCGACATCTTTCTTTTGTTTTTCATTCAGCTTTATGTCTCCTTCCCACAATCCAGGCTCAGAACCAATGGGAAATTTTGGTGGCGCCCCACACACCACGCCCACAAGAAACGCAAACAATATGCAGGACTGCATGACGTTATTTTCTTCTAATATTGGCTTTAAACTTTTTTTTACAGACTTTTATCAAAGTAAATTAGAGATAATATGATGGTTGTCCATCGATTATGTTTCTAGTTTCTGTTTTCTTTTCGATAACCACTACATTGGTTTGCTCACACAATTTTTTGAAACAGAACTAACAATACGAATCTCTTTATATGTCAAAAAGTAATGAAAAACTCTAAACCGGGAATAAACCGGGATTTATTGTAGCATGTCCCTGGGTACAGTTAACGCTCTCTAAACTCTACTTTCTTCGATGGCGTTCTATTCGATGAGTATTCAATTCACAGTAACGTAGCCAAGAGGGGCGCAAAATTTGTGCAGGTAGATTTTCATGACATAGTAATTACCTATTCATGGTATTAATAGATAATTACAGTGTCATAAAAATCTGCTCTCCTACACAAATTTTGCGCCCATCTTGGCTACACTACTGTAATTCTCCTTGTAAATCGAATAAAATCTCTCCGTAAATTGTCAATTGTATGATTTTAAGTACTTGTCAGAGTAACATCCTTCAAACACCACTGTACACTGTAGACTTCGAAAGCAAATCGTTTGGGTGTAACTTTATATACCAGTAAAATTTGCAGACATCATCACGTTTCCATTTTCGACTAGCTATCCAGCTGTCTTTAAGGGTGAAATATATGCACAAAAAACCGAGTGCAAAAGTTTCTAAACCAAATTTACCAGATTCGATGACATATTGACTTTATTTCATTGTTTAGTTATGAAATTTGTATTTTCATTTACCCCCGTATAATATCTGATTTGATGAATTAGGTCAATCTTTAATTAGCGTGAATGTTTACTGACTAAATATTACCAAAAGTTTCAATACAGACTTTTTACAGCTTTTTTACTGTTTCCTTATCAAAATCTATAAAGGTAGTGATAGTAAACACCAAGGTAGTAAGCACAATTTTCGTTATAATTGAGCCCAATGAAACTAAAGAACGTGGCATCAAATTTCAAATTTCATAAAGGTATTTGGTACAAGCCATTGAGACTTATCGTGGGCTTTCGTGATGTAAACATTGGATTGATATGGGAGTTGTTAGTCAGTCTCACTTGGATGTATTTTAAATATCAAGCATGTTATATGCTTACAGAAATATTTCTTATAAATAAAGATGTTTGGTAAATGTTTATGGAGTAAATATGAGAAGGTGACATAAAGTTCATATGACATAAAAGATGACGTCAAAAACCTTTCAAGCCACGCCAGGCGAGCACTTTTGCACTTTTGATGGTCAACACCTAACCCTAACACCCAAATTTCTTTTTTTTTTGGGGGGGGGAGGTTGTGGTTTGTATTATTACGGTGTGACGGGATTGGTTCTAAAGTCTATTCACGATAAGTGTGCACTCTTTTTTCATTTACCTATAACTTTTGAATGAATTCTTCAATCTTTATAAATTTGGTATCATTGGAAAGATATTAGTGAGTGGAACAATTTGAAATAAAAAAATCTTTAAAACAATTCTAAAAATGAAGATGAAAATGAAGAAGAAAAAATGAAGATCTTCTAGAAAAGTGCTATAACTATTATTTTCACTGAAGTGAATCCTTGATCATCGAACGTCATCACTGTGAAAAAATTTCTCTAAAATAATCATTCAGTCAAAAGATATCAAACAAAATTATAAGCTTATTGAAGTCTAAAAACGCTGATTTCTGCTGTTTTCTGCTGTTTTGGGGTCAATCACTTATCGACTTTGTACCATAACTTTATATATACACTTATCTTAATTTAGTACGGTATTACACGGGATTTGACGAAAAAAGAGACGGGAAAACAGTATTTTAAAATCAGACGGTGACGGTGACGGTGACGGCTCAACGGTCGTAAGGGGCTCATTTTCGGTTTTTTCAAAACTGCATGTACTTCCACCTCATAAACATACCTATTTATGAGCTTTTTTGGAGAAGCTTAATTTAGCCGACATGAATGTGTCCTGTCAGATGTCCCATAATGCACCAAACTCGAAAAAACTGGAAAATCCTTGAAAAATCCGCCATTTTGATGACGTCATTGACAGAAAAATTTGAATAAATTCAGGTAGAAAAAAGATTTCGAGCTCAAATTTCGACCAGAGACGTATATAAATATAACAAATTAGAAAATTAGAAAACAATATCGAAAAAAATGCTTATGTCAGCAAAAATGGCTGAAAAACCATTTTTGCGAAAAAATGCTGACGTCATCAAAAAAACAAAATAATTTTGATTTAAAATGCTTTTAATTTTTAAGCTGGAAATCTTTTTTCTACCTGAACTTATTCAAGTTTTTCGGTCAATGACGTCATCAAAATGGCGGATTTTTCAAGGATTTTCCCAATTTTTTCGAGTTTGGTGCATTATGGGACATCTGACAGGACACATTCATGACGGCTAAATCAAGCTTCTTCTATAAAGCCCAAAAATAGGTATGTTTATGAGGTGGAAGTACATGCAGTTTTGAAAATATCGAAAATGAGCCCCTTACGACCGTTGAGGGTGAAAGTTTTTAGCCTTATTTTTTTTAACCTCTAAAAACTGATGTGACGGTGTTGTTATTTTTTTCAATTTTCGGGATTCCGTGATTCAGCAAAAAAATTGACGGGAAAACCGTACTTCGAACCCCTAAAACCCCCTATCAATATTCTGCATCATAAATCGTTTTTATTACACCCTTGTCTCCATTACACTACAAGAAACATTTTAGCCATGGGGGTGAAATTAACATTTGAAACACCAGTGGGGGTTAGAAAATCGTCTGTTTTGATTGCGTGGGAATTTATCAAAAACTAAGTTGCAGAAGCTACACTTATAGCGTTTTTTACATATTGAGGATGACAATCCACAATCAAGTTACCAGAGTCAGTAGCACCTAAGTTGAAGTTCGAGTTTGAACAATCCAGTGATAGTTTTGCAATGTGGATGGACTTTCAAGTTAAGATTTTTTTTCGATATGAACAGAGTTAGATGAAATAGGGAAATTGGTATTGTTTCTCTGATTTGGATCTTTTCAATTTGCGTATAATTTATGCACGATAATTGAACCGGATTGTCCTAAATATTGCAAACTCGAACCTGTGATATATCATAAAGACCACTCTGGTCTGCATTTTATTCATTTTGTATAAGTATAGAGCCCATAATCTTATATCAAAAGATCAGCTTTTACATCAGACTGCCGTGCAGTCACGTCACTTTGTTACAGAACCCAGCCCCTTTCTTTGGATTTTTATGAATTTGATAGCTCCTCTCACGATTGCATCCACGTCCATCATCAAATAACTGGTGCAAGTGCCTCTTGTTACGAGATTTGTTATGTAACATTGAGAGTCTTTTCTCCAAGTGTTTTGGTCAAAATATTCATTATGATAATAATATGACAAACTTAGGCTTAAAATGTTTCTCGCCGAAACTCGTCGCGTCTACACAGCCCTGACACCACGTCGAGTAATACGTGTCTAATGGTAATGACAATAAAATTGAAAATGATAACAAACATATTATCTGATATTCTGATGGCGTATTGGAAGCCGCCCACGCTAAAGCTCTAAATGAGCGGACCAATATACCCGACCTTCAGAGCAAAGCGTATCGTAGCATATTTCCACATATGGTACCAGATAAACAAAAATAGTATCATTCAACACATGAGATCAATTTTATAAGAATAATGGCTAAAAATGCCGGAAAATAGACAATTTAAGAACAATGCTGAGCTTGGAATGGCTGAGTTTGAAGTAACTCAAAGTAGCTAAAATGGAGTATCAAAAACACATTACAGGGCCTTAGGCACGCATGGTCATTTATAGTATACGTCAAAAGGAGCTAGGATGTAGATTTCAGAACTGTCCTGTTAATAGAATTGATTTTTTGGCTTTTTATTGTCATATCCCCCAAGGAGCTTCCAATAACCGGGAGTGTACTGTCATGTGATTGAGGAACGCGTGATAAAACTCTTATACTCTGTCAACAGGTTAAATTTCAGAGAAAGCTAAAAACGAAAGCAGCCACTAGAGAAAGCTTGATTGGGATACTCGCACGGTAGGTGTTTACACCACCACGAGACGGGCAGTGCAGGCAGCGCGGGGACATAAAGGTTGATTTACGTGTTACTTGTATTAACCTTTCAAAGCCGCTCTCTTTTTTAAAAAAGGCCAAAAATTTCATCATTTTTTTCTGGAAATTTTTTCTTTCAAAGGCAATTTCTCGACCAGGACAAACGCTTCAGGTATCAACTTTGGTATCGTTGGAAAGCTCTTTCTCTCAGCTACAAAAATTAGAGGAATTTTTTTTCTCTGAATCTCAAGTGGTCAGGAGTTATGACCAAAAGACTGTGTATCGGTAAAATGGCCTTTTCAAAACGTATATATACGTATTCTGGCTTCTAAGGGTTAACATGGACTCCATTGTTTTTCATCTGTCATTTAAAATGCCTTTATCTACTTTCTCTTAGCACCAGTAGTCATTTTGGACAGTTTGAACCAGTTTTAAAGATTTAAAAAATTTTTATTAACCTTTCAAAGCCGCTCTCTTTGTTAAAAAAGGCCAAAAATTTCATCATTTTTTTCTGGAAATTTTTTCTTTCAAAGGCAATTTCTCGACCAGGACAAACGCTTCAGGTATCAACTTTGGTATCGTTGGAAAGCTCTTTCTCTCAGCTACAAAAAATAGAGGAATTTTTTTTCTCTGAATCTCAAGTGGTCAGGAGTTATGACCAAAAGACTGTGTATCGGTAAAATGGCCTTTTCAAAACGTATATATATACGTATTCTGGCTTCTAAGGGTTAATGCTGCTGACAGATTGTGCCTTTATCCGTTATCGAAAAGGTTAATAGACACCGAAGGGAAAGGCCAGCAGGAAGGACCATTTACCATTTAGCAAGCTTGCGTAGTGTACAAGGGACAGGATCTGCGCTTTTTGCATTTTGGGGGATTAAAAAAAGTTTCTCAATCACGCCCAGTATCATTTTTTCTAACGCCCACTATTTTGGCGGGAAATATTAAGCTACGAACTTGCAAATTATACGAAAATTTAGGAGAGTGGCCAGTGGCTGCAATCGACATTTTAGTTTGAAGAGCCAATTCTAACTACAATCTGCTCATGCGGTTTCCACTTTTTGAACGCAAAACGAGAGGAGCAAAATCAAAGGTTTCTCTGAGAACATTACATTGATGAAATACTGCCTTATCACCTGAATTTGGGCAGTCAATATGTGAGACATTGTTCATAGATCAGTTGGAAACTTTCAGCTTTAAATTGGTATGTTTTGCTTCGTATCTTGTAAGAATTTTAGTATGAGTTGTCACTGAAAAGTTGTTCATTATTTGTTCATGTTGTTTTTTAACAAATTTCCAATTCTAGATTTGACATCAATGAAGAATTTAAAAAATGCTGATCTGACTTTGGTTTGGTTTGTCTATCTTTTTTTCTGAATAAGTTTGAAGGAGCAGCTTGGCCAGCTAGAGCTGGAGTCCTGCGCATTTGATGCCAGGGGATGTCAATCGAACTCAATCGAATTCGATTTGGAGTCGTATTGATCGAATTCAATCGAAGTACATCGAAGTGATTGTTCGAATCAATCGAACTCAATTGAAGTGATTGATCGAACAATCGAATTCAATCAAAATGGGAAAAATATGTAAATCTTCGATTGTTCGATCGGTTGGTTGACGCTGGATGGATTGATTCTGATGTGTTTTTTCAGTAGTTTTAAAAATCTTTTAGAACTTTCTAAAGAGATTTTATGGTAGGTTAATAGTATGCGGGCAAAATTATTTTAAAGGGAACCAGAGACCTCCTTGATTTCGAAAGGATATCGTGCTTAAAGTGGAGATTGTCATTGAATGATTTTAATTTCAGAGGATGCACAATAAAAAATGCTGAAAAATGAGAGCTCATACAAGTCTGTAGCACAAGCGAAACTAAAGTTATGGCATTTTAAAGCTCAAAAACTGCCCATTTTTTCCATGAAACAGAGTGTCACCCAAAAATTTGCATTGTTAAAGTGGTTAATAAATTGACACTGACTGATGATCATGCTATCAAAGTCATGATTTTTAGCCATAGCAACTATAACACTTTGAGAAAATCAAAAAGATTTTTGGTAACACTCAACCAATTTTTTAAATTTATCATGAATGCGGTACACATGATATGAAACAGAATCGGCTGTAAAAATTTTATTTAACTTTAGAACCCTATATAGGGTTAATGGAAAGGTTTTCAAGATAGATCAAATGCTTAGATTTTGATACAAAGTTACTGTATCTGCTTAAAAAATGTTTGAGATGATATGGTTAAGTGAAAATTTCATAATTTTTATTTCAGTAAAGTAAGATAATTTTCCGTCATTCCGTAACCAAAAATGATTTCTCAATTAAAAACCAGTCTTCCCCCAATTGCAATTAATTTATGCCTGATTTGAAAGTACTCAGTAAGAGGTAGAAACTTGCCAAATATTTTACTCTAAAAATGTTTCCTTAAAACTTTACAGCATTTTTAATTTTTCCGTCATTCCGTAACCAAGATTTTCAGAAAATAAAATCCTCAATCGTTCAATCCAGGGAAGGCCAAACATCCTGTAAATGAGTTTTCTTGATCAATTGTTGGCCTATGTTGGATTTTGAACAACTAAAACTGCAGCATTCATTGTATTTTTTGTGATATGGCTGTGGCTGTTTTTTAGGCTAAAAAGCTTTAATTTCAAGGCTTTTTAGCCTAAAAAATGGCAAAATCATGTTTCAGAAGTGCTGTAGCTCTAAAACAACTGCAAACGAGTTTAAGATACTATGAGAAATGATACATATAAATTTGAAAATGTTAACTGAAAAAAAATTTTCAGCTCCCAGATGCACTTTTTGGTTCCCTTTAAAATAATTTTGCCCATGCGCCCGAGTTTGAAAAATAGTTTTTGAGCATTTATAAGTCATTATTAGTACCCAGGCCAGACGGTACTAACCAGAGGATGTCAATCAAAAACTTCGATTGTCGCACACCAATCGAATATAAGCGAAACCAATCGAAGTGATTGACCGAATCAATCGAAGCCAATCTTTGATTGACTTCAATCGTTTCAATCAATCACTTCGATTGGGTTCGATCGATTTGGCAAATCACTTTGATTGATTTCGATTATATTTGATTGGTTCAACAATCGAAATTTTCGATTGACATCCCCTTGTTGATGGCAATTTCTATTTCTATTTGGTTGAGTTGCAGGAGGCTTTGAGGCCTATTTTCGCAACTATAGACGCTTTCAATGAGCGCCCCGTCAGCACCTTGGACTGACTACCCAATTCCCCTCACATGGTATGGGTTGACCCGGGCGAAGGTTCATGCACTTGCCAAGTGAACCGCTGCGAGTGGGAATCGAACCTCAGTCGCCTGTGCAGTAACCAAGGTCAATGACCACTATACCACAGCGCCTTTAAAATGGCAATCATAACATCCTTCTTTTAGGGGTCATCGATTTTCGAAATTTTTAATGGCATTTGGCCGTTAAGGCTCTGACCCTTCCCCCCTTGACCTTAACGGCCATCAAATTCTCTAAAGTTAAAAAATTGTCAAAAATCGATGAAACTCTAAATTTTCTCCTTCACTTTCATCGTTGTTTCGTCAGCCATCTTTAATTTCGCTACGGCTTAGCTCAGTTTACATTTTAAAAATAACGGGGATAATTTCTAAACACTAAAATCATAATCAAAAGAATAGCAGCATTTCAAAGAAAGAAGATCGACCGTCTGAACAAAAGGAACACGAGATGTAAACATCGGGTCGTTTGTTTTGGTTAAAATCATTCAAAAAAATAGCGAAGTGAATACTTTAAGTAAGCGGCTTTAGCAGATCTTAGTTGATAAAAGGAGGAAAAGAAATATGGAAAGTAACATTTGTATGGAATAGACGTCTCTTTTATCTTATCTTTGAATTATCTTTGATGTGTTTCAGCAAATTCTCTGCTCACTCAACCCGTGGAGTCCGGTGTTTGACCATTTCAACAATTGAATTCGAGTCAGCCATTCTGTAAGGGAGATAGGCAGGGAGCAGTGGCTGGTTGGGAACATCTTGCAGAAATTGATCAAGTTGTTTTTTGAAGGAATTTTTGGAACATTTGGTCATGTCACGTATTTTTCTTGGTAACACATTGAATAGTCTTGGACCGGTGTCTGAAAGGCAGCTCTTCCAAATGTTCTTGTTCGTTGTATTCACTGGTCTGAGGTGGCATTTTCTTCCCAGGCGTTGGTTTGTATATGAATAAATACCGCCTTCCCCTTCACCATAGTTAAAATTTGGCACCAGTTGTTCGATTATACACCATATATAATTTGGTATCTTTCGCGTCTTCTCTCGAGACTGTACATATTGAGGTGTTTGAGCTTCTCCCAATAATTCAAATTGGGTGGAAGTTGGATCCCTTTTATAAAGGATTTTTGCAGATACTCCAGTTCTTGCATCAGGGATCGCTTTGTAGGAGACCATAGCTGGGAGCAGTATTCCAGATGTTGAAGTACCAATGTCTTCCAAAGAGTGATCATTACTGATTTATCTCTGGACTTGAAGGTTCTGTATTTCCAGGCACTTATACCCTTGACTCTGTCAGTGATCTTTTGAATGTGTATTTCATATGACAGGTTGTTTGAGAGCAGGATACCCAGGTCTTTCACTGCACTTTTCATTTCGATTGGCTGCTGTACATCTGATTTGTAGAGTGAGTGTACTTTCAGTTGTTCATTTTTTCCGTATGCAATGTGTTCAAACTTTTTTCCATTGAGCTCCATATTGTTGATGGATGTCCAGTCATAGACAACGTCTAGATCATCTTGAAGCAGACTCACATCTGCAGCGCAAGATATTGCCTTCATAAGTCTTGTGTCGTCAGCAAAAGATGAGAGGATGGAATGTTTAATCTTTTCGTTTATGTCACTGATCATTACCAGAAACAAGAGGGGGCCCAGAACTGAGCCTTGTGGAACTCCGCTTGTAACTTTCGCTTCATCTGATAGGAACGTGTTTATGGAAACTTTTTGGTATCTCTCAGTAAGGAAGGATTGTATCCAGTTCAATAGTTGTCCTTTGATTCCATTGATTTTTAGCTTGTGTAGCAAGATGTGATGGTCCACCTTGTCAAAGGCCTTGCTGAAGTCAAGGTAGATTACATCAACATTTTCATTGTTTTGTAGGTGAGATATCAGTCTTTCTACATGAGCCAATAGTTGACTCAAGCAAGATCGCCCTGGTCTGAAACCATGTTGTGTTGGATTGTATAGGTTGTTTTCTTCAAGGTGGATTTGCAATTTCTCTCTGACTATTTTCTCAAATATTTTAGTGGTAATTGATGTCAGGGCAACAGGTCGATAATTCTCTGGTAAACCTTGATCTCCTTTCTTGAATATTGGTGTAATGTGGCTTGTTTTGAGAATTTCAGGTGTGATTCCTTTGTCAAAGTTGTTTTGCCATATCATCTTAAGTGGCTTAGAAAGTGATTTCTTGCACATTTTGAAAAACTTTGCTGGCAAGCCATCTGGTCCGGCTGACGAGTTGGCTGGAATAGTGTCAATTTGTTGGATGAAATCATCTTCTGTGAAAGTAATGTGCTCAAGGGTTGAGGAGTCTTTTGTCTCATTTGAATTCAGAAAACTGTAGTCTGTTTTGGGAGTGGTAAATACTGAACAGTATTGCTCTTGTAAGATGTTTGCCATCTCTTGCGAGTCAGTTGTTAATTTGTTGGTGGTTGGATTTTTCAGTGGCTGGGCCAACTTTAGGTTTAGTTTTTGTGAATCTTTTTGCATAGGAGTAGAAGTATTTAGGATTGCTTTTGATTTTCAGTGAGGCATCCAGCTCTGCTTTATCGCATTCATTTTTGTGGGATTGCTGTAGCATCAGTTCAATGTCAATTAGTTTCTGATTTGTTTTATTGGTTTTGAAATTCTTTTTGGAGAGTCTTTTACGTTTTCTCATAAGAATACGACGATCTCTTGGAATCTTTGAAATTTTTTTTGGAGGTTTTCTCTTTGGCAAATGCTTTTTCACAATCAGAAGACATTTTTCAAGGAAGTTGGCATATTGACGATTTGGGTCATATAGATTTGTGTCCAGTTCTTGAGACCAATTAATCTCTGTTAATTCTTTGTTAATAATTTCCCAGTCAATTTTATCACTTTGGAAGTTGTAGAGGTCAAATTTGCTTATTAAGTTACGTTCTTCAGTTTCTCCGAATTGATTATCAAAATTCAGATGTGTTGTAACATCTACAACAAGATGATCTGAATAAATAGTAGGTGAGCATGTGTAATTAAATACAGTGTCTGTGTTGTTTGTGAATAGAAAGTCTAAAATATTACCATCACGGTGTGTTGATTTGTGTATCAGTTGATTAATGTGCAAGTCTGCTTTAAAAACATTTAAAACGTCCAGAAGCTGTTTATTGCAATTTCATGTTGGGGTTGAAGTCTCTTCATTAAGAGGTGTGTGTGGTATGTTAAAATCCCCAAGGATGTATGTGTCAGGTGTACAATCAGTAATACTATCAATTTTTGCTATCATTGCAGAAAGAAGTTCTTGTAATTCAGGTGCTTCAGATTTGTGGTCTGGATTGTTGGGTTGTCTGTAGATAACACAGAGAAGAATATTAAATTTTTTTGATAAAAGCATCAATGCTTCATTTACTCCATTCGAGAATTCGAAAATGGGCTCGAAGAATGGTGCAATGTCATTACGCACATAAAATGCAACGCCTCCGCTTGCTCTGCCATATTTCGATTTTACTCTGTCTCTGTTTTTCTTAAAAAAAGTGTAATTTTCAATCTCAAGTTCTCCTTTTTTGTGATTGTCCGTTAACCAGGTTTCGGTTAAGCCTAAAAACAGTTGTTTTGAGCTGTTTGTAAGATCTTTGAGGTAGGGTACAGATGAAGGTTTTGTTTGTGGGCAAAGTCCTTGTATATTGACAAACGAAAACATATTCAGTGTAGGTTTAGAAGTAGTTTTGGTAGTCGGGTCAGCATCAGTAAGGGCAGTCACTGTCCCAGTAGATTCCTTGGAAATGTTGGTTCCATTGTTGGGTGCTGGGGTGGTAGATGATGTAGGGGATGTTGACGATTGAATGTTTGTTGAGGTTGATGTGACAAATCGTGGTTCCTGAATTGTATTTGTTGGTTTTGGTTGCTGAAACAATTGTTCACAAGAGAGATTATTTCTGTGCGAAAGTTGTCCAGGATTGCGAGAAAATCCTGAGGTTCATCATTACGATTGTTTTGCTTTTTCTGATATCGTTTGGTTCCCTTAACATGCGTGAATTTGCAGTCAAGATTAAAGCATTCCCCTCTTGTAATAGATGATGAGCACATCCTCGGGTGGAAGCTTTGGCACTTGGTACCTAGGTTGCAGCCTCTTGGTTGTTTGTTGCCATATTTGAGCAATTTTGTACAGGCTTTAGGATGGATAAATTGACAGTCTCGGCCTTTCAGTCCATATTTACATTTTCCTTTTATGTAGAAGCGACATATTTGATCATTTGTCTTTGATTTGGTCTGAGATCTTGATCCAGGATATTGGGCGTGATCGTTGTTGCTGTTGTTCAAGTTGATTTCATTTGGTGGTCCGCCAGCTGTTTGGTTTATTATGTTGGAAGTATCGTGTTCTGTCATTGGTGCATTGATCTCATCGTCCTCATCTACTACACTCCAAGTAGATTTGTCCTGGGATTCAGTTGATCTTGATGTTTTGTTTGGTGGATTCGGTGTGTTACTATCATGGGTGAAAGACACAGTGTTCTCTTGGCAGGATTGACATAGGAAGATCATGCCTGGAATTTTGAAAAGTGTATTGCGTATTGCCTCATTATGATCAACTAGGTTCATATCTTTCAAAAGATTCAGGTAGCACTCTCGGTGTACTTCTTGACCACATGATGCACACTGGAGAAAGGGTTCATCATTGAGTTTGATAACATAGGACATGTTGCAGATCTGGCATACATCTGGAAAAAAGCTTTTGACTTTGAGGCAGAGCTTTTGGACAAGTTCATTCTTGTTAGCAGATTCAACTTCCTGCTTGACAGGAAGTTAAGTATGTCGTGAATTGTGTCTTTTTTGAAACTTTTGGTCAGTGTAGCGATAATGGATTTTGTAGGTTTCTCTGGATTGTACAATTGAAGACAAGATTTGATCTGGGGATCCGGTGCTTGAAGTGATAGTTCTGTTACTATTCGTTTCCAAATCTGTACGTCTTCATTTGGTTCCCCTTCTGGTTCAATTTCATCCGTTGGTTTAGTAGCCATGGATCCAAGAAATCAAATACGTGACACAAACCAGGGTTCCTTATTCGTGAGGTGCTGGGAAAACTCTTGGAAGAAAGCAGGACGAAAAGTAGAAAAAACTATACCTGGTCAGCTGCACATGTAAACCCAAGTTCTGTCATGTACAACTGTTCCTCAGGATTTAACAAGATGCCTGGGTGACCAGCCACAGGACCCTTATGCTGTGATATTGATTGTCTCAAAAATCGATATTTTCTGGTGAAAAGAATTGATATGTGGTGAGTTGACCCCTAAAGAGATTTTCGACCTTCCCTTAACAGCACATGGTCGACCCCCTCCCCCCCTTAACAGCCAAATGACGTTAAAAAATTCGAAAATCGAAAGTCGATGGCCCCTTACATGGTCTACATTATATAACACCCCTTTCCGGGGTTCCGGGGTGTGGGGTTTCTAACCCCTAATTTCCGGGGGATAATTTGTTATTCAAAATATCCAAGAGGGTTAGTGAAAAAAGTTTTTCAATACCCTTGTACAGTACAATTTTTTTACAGGATTCAGTATGCAGGCTGATTTTACTTTCGATTTCATTGGTTGCAGTTTCTATTCCAAGCCATAAAATCTTAAATCCATGGGCAAGCATGGTTACAGCCAGACGGTACTAATCGATAAATTCGATTATCGAAGTAATCGATAATGCTCAAAGTAATCGAACAACCATTTATCAATTAACAATCGAATTTGAGTACCAAAATTTCAAAAAACTTGTGAGTCTTCTATCACTTTCGACGAATCGATTACCGTTTGAGCTGGTTTGAGTACTTTGATTGTTATTGATTTCTTTTGACGGCTAGTTCGAAACACGGGTCACGGGGTATGGGTCACAGGTCACAGGGCACGGGGCATACAAATTACAGACCGGAAAGAAACATAACATTAACATAACGTACCGTGAGAGTGGGTAACTTGCATTAGTGGAGGCTAAACATACATATCCCTCAAATGAATGACCTAGCTGGTCATTAAAATAAACTATATTCAGCTCCGCTCACAGCTCTACTCTGCCATTTTTGTTTTGATTTATTAACTTTGTATTTTAATGACCAAACAGGTCATTCATTTGAGGGCTATGCATGTTAGCCTCCACTGATGTAAGTTACCTACTCTCATGGTATGATTTATAACACGTACTACATAGCACATATAATAGTACCTAGTATAGTAATGTCTGAAACAATTATATACGAATAGTATTATCATGAAAATTAAAAAAAAATATGTCAGCCACTAATATTGACAAAATGATATTAAATGACAAAGATATTGTCAAAATCATAAAATATAAGGCCTCTGAACCAATTTACAGCAAAATATTTTAAAACAATTAAATGCTGCAAGATAGTGGTTTTGGAGATATGAGTAAAATTACGTTTTATTTTTATTAAAAATTCAAAATGGTAGGTGGAAAATATTAACACATTTAAAAAGTACCATCTTTTTACGTTATTATCCATTAAAAATTATATTCATACTCAAGGTGATGGAGGGGATATAATGACATATGATTTAACAATAGCTGTACTATCATTTCCTTGAGAAAGCTTGGTTTTCAGGCGATGGGAATTGTAATATGTATATTACTTAAACGTATAACATATAACATGCATATAGCGCTATAAAAGTGTATTATTGATATTATAAGCTTGTTATAATGTATGTAATATGTTGCGGTGTTTTCTGGTCTGCATTGTACAAGACGCAAACTTCAAAAGCACGTGGTTAGATTTTGACATTTTAAATAGTCATACGTGGATAAAATACCTTAAAATTGATTTTTTGGATAATTTTTAGTGTTTTTAAAACGTTTTCTGTTTCGATAACTTTGACAACTTCGATAACCAATTGATTGCTTCGATAACCAATTACTATGATATATCTTTAAGAAAAACCAAAAAAACTGACCTAAAACCATAAGCACAAAAAGAAGACCTGCCATAAAGATTGACCTCCTTATTTCCTACCAATTTTGCCCGCCATTTTGTGTGCCTTCACCCTGGGTTTCTTCAAGTAACTCATATTGCACGTTCTGATTGATAGGAGAAAACGAAAGTGGTTTAGAAACATACTAGAAACATATTTGATAAAATCGAAGGTATTCAATATGATTGAAAGTAATCAAACAGTAATCAAAACGATCGAACGAATCCAAAATGGTCGATAAAAATGCCATAATTTGGAGTTGAGTGAGTATTCGATCACCTATAGAATCGATAAGTGGTCACTGATCACCTTAGCTTGTTATCGATCATTATTGATTACTTCGATCACAATCGAACGTTCAATTAGAACCGTCTGGTTACAGGGCTTTGTGCAAAAAAACAAACATACCGGGTGCGCCACAAAAAAGTTTCTCTCTTTGAAACTGATTTTCTCAAAATCAAAAAAATTTAAAAGGATCATTTCTATTCCATTTAAAAGAAGAAAAATTAAATTTTGATGGATCATTTAATAAATTTGGTTTATTAGATCAAAAGTTATGCTCAATTGAATAAAAGTTACTTTCAGAAAGTGCCCAAAAACGTTAAAAATCAGAACTGTAAGAAGGTTCCTCACTATCAATCTAGACTACCTTAAGGGAACTTATTTTGGCGGGAACTAATTTTGGCGGATTTGGGGAATTTAGACAAAATTCGTCAAAATTAGTTCTGCCAAAATAAATATTTTGCTCACTCGCCAAAATAAGTTGAAAATTCTAACCAACTGTACTGTTAGCCCAGGGTCCACTTAAAGTTTTTTGATAGACTGGATGGCGCGATTAAGTGGTTATGTGCTTTTGCTTAGGCGGAACAGTCCGCCAGATTTAAGTTGTTTTTTGAAGGTAAAAATAGTATAAGGTAATGTTTTTATTTGAGAATAAGGGATTGCAAATCTGTTATCGATGTTTGTTTCTCATTTTTGATTATGTCCTTCAATTCCTAGTAGTTTTATTGTTATTTGGATTTTAAACATTCTTTTTCAAAATAGCAACCTCGTCAAATGCTCCTAGTCTACTTCACTGGACTCAGCGTCGTCAAAAATCATCAAAAAGTAAAGTTTAGCCAGAGAAGTAGACTCTAGTCTACTGTACTGTAAGTTGGTCTAGTGTCAACATCCCTCATGTAATTCCGACACCCTTCTTAGAGAAAGGATTAAAAGAAAGGTTGAAATCACTGGTTGAAAAAAAAGGTTTCTCTTTGATTGTTTTTTAACCATCAACCGTTTCCCAGGTTTAAAGAAGGGTGTTGGAATTGATGAGAGATATCAACATTAGACCAACTTACAGTTATAGCTGACATTCTGACTGGAGTGAAGAATCTTGTAGTAGCAAGTGGTTTGCATCGGTTGACAAAATGCAAACACAGTTTTTTGTGATTAGGGCCTTATTTTCAGGGGAAAGTGGGTATAGGTCAGTCTTTGGTAAAACATTTGGAAGCCTGGGAATTCAAGCGTTCAACTTCGTTTAATTTTCGATGTTTTTTAATGAGTGCATAATAATGAAAAAGGCTGACTTAGCAAAACCACTTTCAATTTCACAAAAGAAAAGGAAAATGAAAATATCAGACACTCCAGAGAACCTCGAAATCCTTAAAACCCTTGAAATGCCCTTGATTTCTTTCTACCCTTGAAAATTTCCTCAAAACCCTTGAAATTCAGAAACCTGGAAGGGATTTTTGTTCATTGAGAACTTTTCAAATTCAAGATTTTCCCAACTTCGCAAAAGTAAATAACCTTAAAAATTACATGGAGAAACTAGCTCCATTGTTTTAGACAGTGTAGTGGTGACAGGAGGGGTCAAATTTCCCTGTGATATTGTTCAGCAAGTCTAGTACTATAAAGTTTTTGTAGTCTAAAGATGTGTACCTTTCCTGAGAGACGTTTTTGTTCATAATATGGCTTGTTTTGCCGTAAAAAGACCAATTTTATCTTCAGATGTAATTTTTTAAATTCTAAATTTTAAATTTAATTTTGAGGGTTTGTCAAAAAAACTTTTTCCCTTAAGGTTTTACCTTTTAGGCTTTTTAAAAAAGAAACTTGCTTTAAAGTTACTGTATACTGTTAGTTTTTAAAAATCATAATTTAAATATTTTATTTACTTTGTTCAAAAGTAACCAACATTTTGGATGTAGACATCGATGTCGATGTTTTTTTACAAGCATACGTAACGCTTATAAGCATATGAAGGCTCAGATTGGCAGATGTCCTAAGCATAACATAAGCATGTATGCCTGAAATATTTTTCAAGTTGTCAATCTTTTCTGTTCTCAACTAGAATCTGATAATGTCTGTCCAACGATGTAAAAATAATAGATAACCAACTACCTCTAGAAGGCACTTCTCCCAAGAGAACAACCATTGTTTTCCTATTGAAATGAGCACTCCTTTAAATAGCTCTGTGTGCAGTGCGTGTTATGCTTTTAGCTAGATTTTGACACACTTTTTGACATCCACTGAATTGATAGAAAATTTGAATTGTTATTTACTGCAAATTTTGGATTTTTTTTTTTTTCAAACGATACAAAAAAGGTACCAATCTTTAGACAAATTGACTACGGATCGGCCTGATACCACTTAATCTTCATCTGGATAAATAAACGCTCATAAAATGATGTTATCTGAAAAATATATGTGTGATTTGAAGTGCGCTTATTATCTCACGAATGAAAAGTGCATGAAGGTTACCTGATACAAAATAAACAGATGAATGTTTATAGAACAATAATATCTAATTAAAAAATTCCTTCTGTGAGGCTGCCTATAGGAAAATACACTTTTTGTAACCCAAATTTTGGAAAAATATACATCACGTGATCGATTCTGTCCAATAGAAGGTTGCAAATGAAGCAAGTTTTTATTTAATTGCACTTTTTACGATGCAAAATGTCATTAATATTTTTACAACCGTAACACGGATGTTTTTTGAGAATCAAGGCAAGTTGGTTATCTATTATTTTTACATCGTTGGTCTGTCTGTATGCCGCCACAAAACTTTGGGGCACGCTGGATAACGGTCGGCTTTGGCTGAAATTTTGTACAGTTACTCCTTTTTTCATTTTTATGAAAACTTTTGGGTCGTGATCACGAGTTTTCGCCAAAACGAGGCTATAGAAAATCTCCATTTTAGGTTTTACTTAGAGAAAAGTTATCTTATGCTTTGAAAGTTTTAAGCATGTACGAGCCTGAACAAGGGGCTGACACTTGCTTATAAAAAGAAGACATGTATGTGAAGTCATTTTCCTTGAACTTTATTAGGCTATAAAGATCTGAAAAGCTACAAATTTGTCAGTCAAAACTGTCATCAATAGATTATGATGAAAAAACACTCAGCTCATCTTTTGAAAGCTTTGACTCAAGGATATGCACGTTGGTGGCCAAATCTGCTCTACAAAATTAGGTTCCCTTGAGTAATGTTCCTGGTTACTTTTTCAGACGGTCAATTTGAAGGAAGCAGCATTTGGAAGCCACTTCATCCAGGTAGGGACTTCCTTTTTCAAATTGCATGTTTTCATCAATTCTTTAATGCTTTGGTTAAAAAGTATTGAACGGAAGGAAAAGGCTGAAAATTTTGGAAAAGACAAAATTACGATTTTCCTTCAAGTTTGATTCAGGTTTTGCGAACATTATGATAAAAGTAGAAACAGATAATGATCCTTAGTGAGTTGTTGTTGTTAGTGTTTTTTGTTTAAAAGACATGATTTAATCAAATAACGAATTTCACTAAATTTTATAGAAGAATCTTTTCAGTTCTAAAGTTTGTAGAAATATAAGAACTTGTGTATAAATCCACACCCCATTACTCGAACGGTTTGAGAAGTACTCGAACTTGTTTTTAAAAAATTGTAAGGAGTTCGAGTAATTTGTTTACTCGACATTTACTAAGATCGAGTAAGTTCGAGTAAAAAAAGTGGTTCGGGAAGTTCGAGTAATAATAGGGTCTGGATAATGTTGTCTTAAAGCAAGTGCACTCAAAATGGCTGTTTTCTCAGGGTTTAGGTAGATTTTACTACACGGGGGATGGTCATTGAAGGAGGAGTATACATGTCCTCTCTTCACATTATGAGCAGCAATTCGAGCTTTCATGTCAAGAAACAGGAGAAACAGATCAGATCGTGAAATAAAAAATAGATTTTGCTTAATTTCAGAAAGTTCAGAAATGAGCCCATATTTGTTACTGCTTTGACTCTCCCATCTTAGACGTATTCCGTCTCAGTCAGACTCAAAAATGCTATTCCTCCGAGAATTGAACAAAATTCAAAGCGTCTGAGTTTATCTGATCACGTCTACATACTATAAATTATAAATTACATTACAATTGAGAGCAAAGAACCATCGATTTCTGGCACAATTTTGAAACAAGCTTTGTTCTTCATAAAATGAGAGTCAAGTTTACAATTTCTTTTCTCCTCAGATCATACAAGATGCCATTCACAACAGCCAACGAGCTTCGAGAATTTAAACGAATCATTCGAAAGATCCTATTAGATGCCATCCCAGAGGTCTTGACCCTACACGATGTTTTAGGCCGATTCAAATCGTACACGAAGTCTGATTTCAAACGCTGGTTCAAAGAAAATCACCGAGACATTCCAAAATCTATACCCCTCTTTGAGACACATCTCAATGATGTGGTCATACTCGACATGAAGAGTCGAGCGCCTGATATCTTGGTCATTGGCAAAGGAGATGCTTTCAAAGCAGGTAATGTTGGCGATCGAATGCAAAGGATGTCTAGAGACAGTTGTGAAAACAACTTGAAACGATCCATACAAGCTATTCAAACAGGATCTTCAAAGGACACAGCTATTGAGGTAAATAATGTCTCCCCATGTGCAGTTGTATTCATTATATGTACCATTGCAATGTCTTTCACGGACCCAACAGCTGATTGGTTGAAAGTGACGTATTGACTGATTTTACGTCACTTACAACCAATCAGCTACTGGGTCCATGATGTGATGTCAGAATAATTGTTGAAGGTCCAATACTTCATTGACTATTTCTCTTACTATCAACCACGAATGATTTTTTGGTTCAGATATACTTGCTAAAATCAATCTGACCAAACAGGGTGAAGTACGCAGTGCTGGAGTCCAGTAAAGACGGAATTCATACACCTGCTCTGTCACCCTAATCTCCTGAGTGAATATAGTTAGACAGAAATTATTATTTCTTCACATATACATAGTTTTGTAAATTTCCGGAATCCTGTGTAGGTCAAAAACTGAGGAGCACGCAAATTGTATACGTCATGTATTGCATGCTTTTGGGGAGACAGATTTTTTATCTTCTGAAAATGATTTTTATATTGGTATAGAAGGAGATTGACAAAGTGTGGCGTTATTACAAAGTGCGTTGGCATACACACATATTATAAAGTGTTTATATCACCTCTTGTATAAATACGGCCCTAGAGAATCATGCAGGAGAAAGTTTTGGGAAAGAAACTTACCACTTTTCCAATCTTTCACACTTTTACAACTTTCCTAACCAAAACTTTGTAAATGTTTGTAAAAATGGGGGATTTTCCATGGTTGCAACATGGTAGCACGAAATAGAAAATAATTTCATAATTTTTTTCAAGTAAATGTGACCTTGGAAAATCGTAATTTATGCCCGCTATAATTTTTTCTTTCATGAAATCGAAAGTGAAAGTTCTTTATTCGATTGCTATTGGAGGATGATATGCATAATTTTCAGTCGAGTCTGGAATAATTATGACATCATAGATCCCATTTTCCCACCAAAATACCAAAACTTTGCAAATCCAAATGATTGCTGTTGTTTGCTGGGAAAGTTTGGAAAAGTCCTATTTTTCACATCTTCACAACTTTCAAGGATGCTTTTTTGAGATGGGAAAAATGGGAAGGTATTTTACAATTTTTACAAACTCTCCAACTTTTCTGGCCAAAACTTTGAGTTCCCAACGGGAGAACTGGGAGAATTAGGAGAATTATGTACCAAAACTTTCTCCTGATGGCTCAGACATTGAAGGAGTACATAAAAATTCCTTTCCTTCCACCACTGAGATTAATGATTTCAAAAGTATTATTTACGAATTGTTTTTTTTAGACATTAATTGAAATTAAAAGTATAATAGTACTGTGGAGAGTCCTGTGTTGACTGAAAGAGTCAGCTGACAAATAGGATTCAATCTTACCTGTTTTTTTAGCCAAAACCGATCGTCTTAGTCTTGACAATGTTCTATGATTGTGTTTTTAATGAAAGGAAAATGCAACTTGAATTCTTTTCTTTCTTTGAAGGTCCAAGAGGAGGAGGAGGCAGAGGAAGATTTCTTCGAGTTTGATTACGTCGACCCTAACATTCCTTTCACTGACGAGTTCAATGAACTTCTCAATGACGTCTCCAAGTTCAATAATTATCGCGATTTCCAAATGGTTCATATCGCGTACACCAAACTACGTATGGTTTTTATGTACAACCATATCGGGCGTTCATCTATTCATATTCACACCCTGATGGCGTTGTTTCGTCAATTGTTTAATGAGAGTTTCTTCCAGAACACCATTTTGAAACATTACATCACTTCAAGTGATGATCGCACTAAAAATGTGGTCACTTTCCTACAGCGTTTTTGCGGAGATTTCTTGTTCGTTAATGACGAAGGGAAAGCTATGGTCTCTCGAAGTTTAAGCACTATCTCTACAAAACTAATGCAGAATCTTGTCAAATCGATTGCAAAAATTTCGGGTCTAGGTAGACCTGGCCTTTCAATACCGCCACCGCCCAACCCGCCTCACATCAATTTCACCGGAAATCCAGCCAATGATCCACAAGCTATCGACGTACGAAGGTGTCCGGAATATACAAGTTTCTCTGCCGGCCTCAACAAGCCCATGGTGTCAAACTTTCTGGATTTTCCAGGTATAAATAAAGGACCCGAAGATAAGGGACACGTTAACCGTCCCTCAATTCACGACGTCAACGACGCCATTAATACGATACGGGCGCGAATGTGCCGAGAACACGAAGCAGTGAAGGTCCCTGAGATTATCAAGGAATTATGTAAAATGTATGGCGTTGCTTCACTAAGAGATTTGAGACCATCGCAGCATCGAGAGATTAGACGAGAATCAGATATCCCTGCTCTCAATGACATCATCAAACTACAAGGAAAGGTAAATCTAACCATTGACTATCGTGTTTTAAAGTTAAATCCTCATTCTGCTTGAAATGACTTTTTTTAAATTTTTCGCTTTTTTATTGCTCCAATTTGACTGTCCATGGATTCATGTTAGTATTACACTTTTTGGGGATATCAATCTCGCGAAAAGAAATTTCGTGCTTTTAGCAATTTTTTAAAATTTGCAAAGGTTATGATAATTACTCCCGGCAAACGTGGGGGACAAAACAAAGAACCAGAGTAAAGAAGAAACAGCCGTCAATCTTCGTTCTATATATATTCAATCTTCTTTTGCTTGTATTTATTGTCTTTCTTCTTAATTTACTCTAGGTGAACGCGTTTTCCCAAGCCTTCGGTACTTTTCGTAACGTGACAACATTGCACGAACTCGAAGAAGAATTATGTCGCATGGAATCGAAACAATGCTTTGATGACCTTCGTCTTGGTCCTTTGCAGAAACAACTCATCGTGTGGGATATCTTTCAATTCCCACCTGATAAAGATGGTATCCCGCCCATCACGACGTTCGATGTGTTTCGCCTCTTATGGAAATGTTATGATGAAAAATATAACCAGGAAAGAATAAATGCAAAGAGTGAAGGTAAGGTGTTTTGTATATATTTCTTTGCATAATGAAATAAATTTCATACCTTATCGGGGAAAACTTCGTCGGGGAAAATATTCGTCACTTGCTATGCTGGTAGTTGGTAAACGCATTAAGGCTGGGGAAAATTTTCGTCGGGGAAAAATATTCGTCACTTGGCCAAAATTTCGTCACTTTTCCCCGACGAGGTTTTCCCCGATAAGGGAGAAGTAGCTTGCATCTAAGAGAGAACCGAATTAATTCTAACGACACCTCTGATTGGCGTATTAAAAGGTCAATCTGGTTTAATTGCCATAATCTGACCTAGTCTGAATTCTCTCTACAAAACAGCAGTAGTATCTATAAGGAGCACGAATCCGTTAGTGAATGCCAACAGCTTAATGTTTACCTAACAACCATAGCGTTCTGCATCATGTCTGCTTTACTTATTTGCTCTAACAAAAAGGGGACTATTTTTATAATAATATAGTGTTTTGTACCATATGTTCATAGCGTACTTGTCTTTTCTTTTGATAAAATTTCTTTCGGAATAAGTTAGTCTCAACTTACGCCTGATTACTGAATATAGCAAAATGCAATTAACTTTCCTTCATTTAAAGGTACCTTTACGACGGCGCGTGAAATGCACGTCAAGATTCTGTTGCCGGACTTTTTGGAATACGTCAGACAGAGTTATGGTTTCAGTTTAGCGGAAGAAAGCGGTGTGAGGATTAATAACGTCGGACACGCCCTTCAGGTAACCAGCGAAATTTTTAGGGAAATTGGAAAAACAATTTTAAGTTTTCAACAAACTTTAACGAAAAATTTGTGTGGATGTTTTCTATAACCATCAAAACTACCATTTTGGAGAAGTCGTTTTGAAAGTGAAAAGACGTTCATCTTTGGATCTTTTCGTTCAAGTTTGATCCTTTTCTATTGATATTCTCAACTTCAGTTGAGCTACAATCTGACAATGTCTGTCTGTGTGTCTGTCTGTCACAAAAACTTTAGGGCAGCCTGGAGACTTCAAAAATGCTTGGATTTGGCTGAAATTTGGCACACTTGTTCCTTGGGTGAATATCTGGGGGCTTTTTTCTTATTTTTTGAAAATTTTGATTTTTGGGGCGTGGGGACGAGTTTTTCGCCAAAACGAGGCCAAAACTTTGGGGCAGCCTGGAGACTTCAAAAATTGTTCGATTTAGCAGAAATTTTGCACACTTGTTCCTTGGGTGAATATCTGGGGGTGTTTTTTTCATTTTTCAAAAATTTTGATTTTTGGGGCCTGGGGACGAGTTTTTCTCCAAAACGAGGCTAAAACTTTGGGGCAGCCTGGAGACTTCAAAAATTGTTCGATTTGGCTGAAATTTTGCACACTTGTTCCTTAGGTGATTGTCTGAGGATGTATTTCTTTTATTTTTCAAAAACTTTTAATTTTTGAGGCCTGGGGACGAGTTTTCGCCAAAACGAGGCTAAAACTTTGGGGCAGCCTGGAGACTTCAAAAATTGTTCGATTTGGCTGAAATTTTGCACACTTGTCGCTTGGGTGAATATCTGGGGCTCTACAATTGGGCCTATGCATAGTTTGAAGACACTGAAGTTGAGCCCAGTGCGTTGCGCACGTTCGACTATTACGTAGATACCAGAATTCGACAACGTTTCAATAGAGATATAGCAACAGCAACACTTTTTGGAAGAAAATTTCAAAGTCAGATATTTTGATGTTTTGTCTCATGAAAGTTTCAGCCCTCCAAATAGTATGTTAGAGCTGGCATCAAATTGTATTGTTTTTGTTTTTTTCTCAACAGGCCTGTCGTAAAGCTTGGTTCAGTGACTCACACAACGTGAATAAAAGCATGAAAAAATTCAAAGAACAATTAACAGCAGAATTCATGCAACAGTTAGAACACACAAAGAACATGTTGTTAGGTCCTCTTCTCAATCCTGAAGAAGAAGATAACGAAAATCTTCGTGAGAAATTCAAAGAAATTCCTCTAATGGATTCCTTGAGAACTGTATATGATATTCTTCAACACTTGAAACGCGAAGCTTGTAAAACACTCCCTACAACCGCCTACTTGGTCAACTTCTCCGACATTACCATGAACGCGTTAGCCGTCATCCAGAAAGATGAATTAATGTCAAAGATCTTCAACTTTATCTTCACAATCGCTCCTTTCAAAGTTGTCGGCAAAACAGATATACAAATTTTGAAGTATTTGGGTTTCCAGAAAGCCGTTGATCAAATGATGTCTGGTGTACCGGATGAAACTAAAACGGCGGTAAACATCGAAGCCGCTACGAATATGGACCCAAACGCTGTGGCTGTTAGCGCCGCCACTTCTGCAAGCGATAAAGTATCGAAAGTGTTCCCGAAGTGTAAGTCAGTTTCTTTTCAAACCTACCTATAATAAAAAGTTGTAATAGTTTGTAATAAAAAGTAATTAAATTTCATCTTCAGCCTCAAATTATGCTTGGTTATATGCTTACGTCAAAATATCCTTTGTCCCCCTCCTTATCTAATTGATCCTATTTTCAAAACAAAATTTGAATGATAAATTTATCCCAAGATCGAGATTAGTATTTGCTTCTTTTTGCAAATTTGAGTCTAAGTATGTTTGTAAACGCTATGTTTATAAAAAAGGGTGTATGTTTATTAAAGACTTTCCTTGTGATTGAACTTTCTTTCTTTTTTCATAGCAATCGTGACGTCAACGGTCAACAAATGGTTTTCAAAAGCTACGACTTTAGATCTGAAGGTTTTAGCCACCATTGAGTCCCAGATCACCTCAGAAATACACGAAGGTATTTAAGGAAAACTCAGTTATTTTTTGTTTTACATACGAGATTCTAGTATCTTCAGTTTGGAATAAAAATTTCAGCCTCTGTCGCATCTCAAGCCCGGGGGGGGGGGGGGGGGGGGGTGGGGGGACTAGGGTTGCGAGCTGACGGGGGGGGGGGGTGCCGCCCGAATTTCAACTTTGGACCCTTACCGGAACTAAAAAAGAGAAAACCAAGGAAAATTTTGGGAATTTTACGACCCTTAGCGGGACAAATTTGACCAATTTTGACAAAATTTCGATCTTTCAGGGGGTAAAAAATTGGAATTTTCCTATTTTTCCGACCCTTAGTGGGACTGAAATTTGATTTTCTGATTTTTCCGACCCTTAGCGGGACTTTGGAAGTCCACAAAAGGTACCCTTAAGGGTGGCACATACCGTACCCTCCATTTTCCTAAGTACCCCCCCCCTCCCGAGATCTCAAGTAACAGCGAGTTTCTGTATTTGCAATTTTGAGATCGTTAGAATGACTGAAGCGATTGGAAAAACTCGCAGTTCTGACCCGCAAATTCGAGGACGGTAAAATTGCTAATTTACCGTCGCCCTCAGTCAGTCAGGATGTACTGTAGACAAATTAGTACCTTACCGTCTAGGTCAAAGAAAAACACAGATACGTAAACTCTGTAACCGCACAAGTTCGCGAAGCTACAAACAAGTCTTTAGTATCTTCAGTTTAAATTATAAAAAGTTTAACCTCTGTCCAATCTAACGTCTTGAGTTGGTTATCTTATCCGTCCTCTGCCTTTTCTCAAAGCAGCATATCAGTCACATTTCCACTGGAAAAGATTCATGATATAGCCCTGACATTTGATACTAATTTTATTTGCTTCAATTTCATTAGTGGCAAACACCCGGTCTTTTTTGAGGGTGCTTCCGTGTAAATATTACGTCATAAATTTCACGTGAACTTCTATTACTATTTTTCGTATTTTTCTATAACTCGAATTAGTTACCAGTCCTCGTCAAAGAAAATCCCTCTTGAAAAACGTTTCTTGAATCTCTCTGTAATTCGAACAAATAAAATTCCTCGTTCGATGTTCGAATTAGCGAGAGTCGATTGTATTTTTGTTCTTTCCTTACAGCGGTGTCATCGTTCGATCGGTTGGGACATGGTTCGTTTTTGAAGTTCATTACAGAAAACAAGAGTTTGTTCCGCATGTTGGAGTTCGGAACAGCCACATCTGCGGAAGTTTTGGGTGCAAAAGTGACCAAGGAGGAGTTGAAACATTTTGTCATTCAGTGTGGCCAAGGAAAGAAAAAGGTATTCACATCTTTATAGTTTAATGGTTTTTAAGGCAGTATACATTCAATCAGAAAATTCACGATGAAATTTCGCCAAAAAAAATATGCTAAGAATGTCACCATCATGGAATTTGGCAGCTGATGTTATAAGAATGTCATTTTCTAGAGCACTTTTACCTGTAAATTGCAAAACATCCCCAAACAATGCTCAAGACTTTCACACAATTGGTATATTTGTTTTAAAATTTAGATTGCATTTTAATCCTAACCTTAAAATACTGTTAAGAATAATTTAGGTTGATTTCTCCAAAAAATCAACAATATCCGCGATGCAATAGAAACACGCCTTTCTCACTAAAAACCGTGTATGCCTTCTTCTTTTGAAACAATTTCTCTTTGCTCTTTTTGGACCTACCGGGAGGTCCTTTAATTTGACCGTTGTCCGTTCGTCTGTTACAAGCTTTTCTCGGGATTGGCTCATTAGTTTTTTTTAATTTTTTGCACAATGATACAAAATGGCAATGCCTGAAAAGTGACGGAGCCCGATTTTTGAAAAAAATTTCTGGGGGGCAAATTTGGGCCAAAAACTACCTAAAAATAAGGTTTTTTGGAGTTTGTGCAAAATTGCTTCATTAGTTTTTCCTGATTTTTGGCAGAAAGATAGAGTGCAACGTACCCTAAAATGTGGCTGAAGTAATTTTTCTCGGAAAATTTTTTTTCGTCGTCAAATACGGATTTTCGCAAATTTGGGCCAAAAACTACCTAAAAATAAGGTTTTTTGGACTTGGTGCAAAATTGCTTCATTAGTTTTCCTGATTTTTGGCAGAAAGATAGAGTGCAAGGTACCCTAAAATGTGGCTGAAGTAATTTTTCTTGGAAAATTTTTTTTCATTATAAAATACGGATTTTCGTTTTTTTGGGGAAATTCCCTTTTACCATTTTCCTGTTAGCAGATTTTCTCGGGATTGGCTCATTAGTTTTTTTTAATTTTTTGAACAATGATACAAAATAGCAATGCCTAAAAAGTGACGGAGCCCGATTTTTGAAAAATAATTTTTGGGGGTAAATTTGGGCCAAAAACTACCTAAAAATAAGGTTTTTTGGAGTTTGTGCAAAATTGCTTCATTAGTTTTTCCTGATTTTTGGCAGAAAGATAGAGTGCAACGTACCCTAAAATGTGGCTGAAGTAATATTTCTCGGAAAATTTTTTTTCGTCGTCAAATACGGATTTTCGCAAATTTGGGCCAAAAACTACCTAAAAATAAGGTTTTTTGGACTTGGTGCAAATTTGCTTCATTAGTTTTTCCTGATTTTTGGCAGAAAGATGGAGTGCAAGGCACCCTAAAATGTGGCTGAAGTAATTTTTCTCGGAAAAATTTTTTTCGTCGTAAAATACGAATTTTCTTTTTTGGGGGAAATTCTGTTTTACCATTTTCCTGTTAGCAGCTTTTCTCGGGATCGGCTCATTATTTTTTTTTCATTTTTTGCACAATGATACAAAATAGCAATGCCTAAAAAGTGACGGAGCCCGATTTTTGAAAAAAAATTTTTGGGGGTAAATTTGGGCCAAAAACTACCTAAAAATAAGTTTTTTGGACTTGGTGCAAAATTGCTTCATTAGTTTTTCCTGATTTTTGTCAGAAAGAGTGCAAGGTACCTTAAAATGTGGCTGAAATTTTTTTTCGTCATAAAATTTTCAAAAAAAGATGACCAAGTTACACAATGATAAAAGAAAATAAATCAGACGTTTTTGCATTGTTCTAAAACTTATTGTGTTTGCTCAATACCAATAGTAAAATGTAGAACACCTACTTTTATCTGATTTTGATCAACAGGTAGGTCCATTCAGCATGTTGCTTGTTGATTTTATTATTCAATGCAAAGATATATAGTCTTGTTGTATTGAAGGAGTTAATGATAATGTTATTGATGGACCGTGGTGGTTTGGGGAAAAGAGAAATAGCCGTGTATGTGAGGTACAGCATGTGATGGATTGTATACTTCAGGCCTCCTCATTCAAGGAAATACCAAGAAATAGCTGACTCCAGAAACTTTCACCTATACTAAAACCTTATTAGATCTCAAATAACATGGCTCGCACCCCCCCCCCCCGCCTGAGCGGGGGGAGCTACACCTAAAATTTGCCATATAAGAGGTGGGAGCTGCTTGTTTTTCCTGACAGGCGGGGGGAGCTCTATCTTGGGGGGGACCTGCATTAGTTTATGTAACTCTGGGGGCTAAATAACACTTCCTAAATATTTTTCTTTACTGTTGGTTTTGAATTTCTCTAAACCTGTCTAAACCTTTATGTTTTCAGGCAAAGTGTGAACCCTTTAAGTGCCAATGGTGTATGTATCAGACATGGGCTATGTAGGAGGGCGAAGCCAAATTTGGCCCTGAGAAACTTGATTCTGTCCTCCAGCGAATTAGTTTGAAGTTTTACCACTCGGCACCTTTCTATCATTCAGTCAGGTCCACACCTAAATCGGGCGGCGCCGAAGGCGCCTAAAAGAAAGAGGAGACTCTAAACTATCCAACGGACTATAAACGAGCTTCTAACTCCTTCTAGATCTGGAGATATAAGCCTTTAAAGTTTGAACTAGCGATTTTCTTTAAAAAACTTAGCAAAAAAATGACCGTGGCACTTAAAGGGTTAAAATGCAAAAATGAAGACATTCTATTGCATTCTCTAAAAGTGCACACACATGTAAATAGAGCTTTGTGAATGCCATAAAATGTTTCCCCTATACTGGGACCTAAAATTTTATCAGGCTGGGGGGACCTTGTTCTCAGGGGGGGACCTAAATTTGGCGGGGGGGACCTAGAACCCCAGTCGGAGCCATGAATAAAGCGTCATAACAGCTATTTCCTCCGTTTGATATATCACGCGCTATTGAAATGCAAGAAATCTAGAAATCTCTCTGACTCCCGTAACTTTGACCCTATACTAAAACTTTATTAGATCTCAAATAAAGCCTCATATCAGCTATATTCTCATTTTCCTCCGTTTGATATAGCACGCGCTATTGAAATGCAAGAAATCTAGAAATCTCTCTGACTCCCGTAACTTTGACCCTATACTAAAACTTTATTAGATTTCAAGTAAAGCCTCATATCAGCTATATTCTCATTTTCATCCGTTTGATATAGCACGCGCTATTGAAATGCAAGAAATCTAGAAATTTCTCCGACTCCAGAAAATCTGACCCTATACTAAAACTTTATTAGATTTCAAATAAAGCCTCACTTCAGCTATATTCTCATTTCTCCCGTTAGAGTGACATATCACGTGCAATTGAAATGCAATACAAGATACAGATCCAGGGCAAAAATGCAGACCAGATTCTCAAGGTGGCAGATGAGAACAGGAAAAGGCGAGAATGTCTCATCTCGTACCAACATACATATCTCGTTGGAACGGATTACCATAGAGATTGCAAAGATAACGGCAACCGAAAATCTTTCACTCAACTAGCCTTAAAGCGCATCAAAGCAGCCCCGTTCCTGGTTGACCTTGGAGAATGGATCAACTGGGATATTATGTTTTCAGCAAAGTTGGGTTCTTTAAAAGAATTCTTGAATATGAATTTCACCATCCGTGAGTCTACTTTCACCTTCATGGAACTCAATATTGGTCGATATGTCAAAGTACTGAAGTTCTGTTCTTTGGACGATTTCCGTAAAGCCCTTGACACACTAGACGCATCCAAAACATCAGCTTGTTTGGTCAACATATTGATGTCTAGCCTGACTTTGAACAATGCGCCAATCTCCATGGTCTCTAACCTGATACAGAATTCTTTTATGCAGCACATCGGGCGGGAATTTCACCCGAACAGTAGCGCAGGAAAAGATTTGATTGTTTTTGTTTTGGAATGCTTTCGATTCATCCCCTTTGAAATGCTTTGCTGTGTGGCTCAGAAGGTATAAAATTTAAATCCTTTTTCATGATTTTATTTGATAGATAATTCCTTAGGAAACAGTGCCGGTATAAAACTCCACGTCAAAGTATGGTATGTGGTCTTACAAACCTGCACTAAGAAATTATGAAGTAAAAGTTCTATAACTTAGATTTATGTCTACCCTGTCTCTTTTAAAATTTCCGAAAAATATCAATTTGATTATCATATCGTAGTCTCTTGTGTATTGAGAATTTAAAGGACAAACATATCTCTCAAGATTTGCATACACATCATAGAATAATTTGTTGTATGAACTTGAAAATTGAGAAATTCTATTGTTTATTTTGCTTCGTCGTCAGCATGAGAGGTGCGCCTTCTTTCTATATCAAAAAAAGAGTATCTTAAAATCGATGCTTTTGTTTACATATTTATAGCTCTTATCTCATAACAAATTCTTTTGGTTTCCAGTTGTTCATCAACCGGTTGGCTGCAGCGTTTGGGAATCAAAAAGTGAACGATATGATTCTTGAAATGTCTTCCCAACAATCAGATCAAACGTACAGACAAATTTTGCATGGACTCGGTTATCAACTCTCCATAACAGAATGGATAAAAGATGCTGAGCAATTCATCGCTGTTTATGAATCTCCAAGTTTCAAAAAAGGTTCGGGTCACTTTTCTGTGTGTCGTCTTGAATTTTATAATGATCTCTTAATTAGCTGTTTGTATGATACCATGTTACCCTAAGGGAACTAATCTTCGCTTTTAGGTTTTGCCAAAAAACCGCAAAAATTAGAACCCGAGAATTACAAATTTGGCCATTTTTCATTAAAAAAATTGGAAAATCTCTAGGGAAATGAAAGAAACGAGTCCAACATTGAGCAAAAAAAGTGGATTCCCGCGAAATGCGATGTTTTCGAATTTTTTTCGACCAATATTAGTTCCCGCTGAAATTACTTTCATAAGTTAGTTTGATTAAAGTGATGGGTGTCGCTTTTACGCTATAACTTCAAGCTGTCAAGCAACTAACCATCATCATGTTTTCATCGATATTGTTTCTTCCAATTTATGCAAATTTCAACGTAATTATTTTCTTCACACATTTGTTTTCAAACTTAACTCTTCAATTTTTCGTAAGTTAAAAAGAGATTCTTCTTTATTTTTTTACAGTTGACGAACCGAATGAAAAGAAAGAAGAGGTAATCTTTCTCTTAAAGTTGGTGAAAAAACAAGGGTGAACTCAAAATTACCTTGCCTTGCTAAATTTTCTATTGGGGCTGGGGCCCCAGCGGGTCTGTACCACAGGGGTGTCTGTTTTTGATTTTAAATGCGCGTACACATCTCTAAGAAAAAATGCCAATCTCGACTTATTCGGGCGGGATCAAAAAGCAGGGTGGCATGGCTTGCGGCGCTCTTTGGTCCAAACTTACCCGTACAGGAGCAAAAAAGGATCTCATTTGATTCCAAAGCACTTTATGGGTTAATGTTTAGTATATTCTTCTTTGTGTATTATCGTTTTAAAAGTTAACAAAAAAATTATTTCTTTTCTGTACAGGTTGTAGAGGAAGTGATTTCGAAAGAGAAGCCGGTACCCGCGCCCAATTATGAAGAAATAAGCGATGATGAAGATGAGCCTGTGTTAGACCAGAAGCCTGTAGATGCGAAGGAAGGTACAGTCTTTTGATCACTTATTATTTGAAATTTTCAACATGAATAAGTTTAGGGTTACTGAATTTCGTCAAGGATTTTGCTGCATGAGGCCTGAATCCCAGTCCTTATTTTGGGGGATTTTTGGGTCCAACAAAAATGTGATGAGACTTTCGTTTGATTTTTTTTCAGATGTTGAAATGAAAGGAGAAACACCTGCGAAGGAGGAAATAATCAAAGATGAATCAAATACTGTAACGGAGGGTGAAGAAAACGTCAAAGGAGAAGTGCTCGATGAAAAACCCATCACGGAGGAAGCCCCTGATGAAATGAAAGTGAAAGTGGAAGAAATCAAACCTTTGACATGCCAGGAATTCATAGAGAAAATCCGTCGTGATGAATTCGGCGTTGGAATCAAGTTCGGAGAGGAGGAGAAAAAAATCCTAGATATCCATCGCGCGCGTGAAGGTCGCTCGCTTGACCGCTTATCCCGCGAGCTTTACACCAAAGATTCGCATTTCGTGCTCGAATTGATCCAAAACGCCGATGATAACGAATACTCGGAAGAATTCTTCGACGTTGGGTCGGCGGAAAAACCGACCGTGTGTTTCATAGTGGAGCCGCAGTGTGTGACGGTGTTGAACAATGAGAAGGGGTTCACAAACGCAAATGTGAAAGCACTCTGTGATATCGGTAAAAGTACTAAAGGAATCCACAGGAAAGGTTATATCGGTAAGTTTGATGATTGTTTACGAATACTTTTTCTGTGAATTTTAACAAATTTTTACTGTTCGTTCATCTAATACATTGATGTAAAATACGTTCACATTCTGAGCAAATTGAATTTCGACTAAATTCTGTAGGAGACATTACGGGGATTGTGGCATGTGTTTCCTAATTAATACCTTCCTCTATTTTGTTCTGGTTCGGGTGATTTTTTTGTCTAATTTTCCTCTTCTAACAGAAGAAATAGACTATAGGTATATTCTTCTGATAGAAAGAAATACGAGAAACAATTTGTTATCATCCTTTACAGCTGTTTTCAATAAGCCAGATAATCTTTGCTCACTTGCTCTCCATCTAATTGATAACCTCCAGAAATTCACAAAATAAACAAGTTTGCAAGATCAAATTTAATGTGAAATCATTTCCTCGATAGGTCAAAAAGGTATCGGTTTCAAATCAGTGTTCCGGGTGACCGACAAACCGGAAGTTCATTCCAACGGATTTCATATCCGGTACGATGCTTCGTATGGACCGAACGGATATATTCTCCCTCAATGGGCGGACGAAAGACAAGAGATCGAATACGCTCTTCCAAACAGTACGAACGACAGTAATTTGTAAGGAATTTTTTTCATTATTTTGACTCTTTTGTTAAGATTTTCAACCCAACTGGCACATATCGTTGTTTTATCTAATGCTCACAATGTCCATATAACGTTAGCCTATCTCTATCCCAACACGCGATTTTTTGATCACTCTGTTGGTCTATCACTTGTTACCACTTTCGCGTTTACGGTGGAGAACTTGTCGACGCCGTGTTTCTTATAAATAAAAAAGAAAAAGCCGCGGTTGTGTGGTAAAGGTGTTAGATGAATGTTGAAACAACGTAAACCTAAATATTCTCGATATCTACATTCAACCCCCTCTAATTCGAACCTCTATAATTCGAATCTCTATAATTCGAATCTTTCTCTAATTCGAATCTTTCTGTAATTCGAACTAAAATGTTGATCCCTTTAGAGCTGGAAAGTGGTTTAAATTATTCTCTGTAATTAGAATTTTTCTCCAATTCGAAGAAAATTTTGAGCCCCATGAAGATCGAATTAGAGAGAGTCAAATTCAACTTCAAATCTCTCCTTGATCAGCACCCAACTTTACGATTCGTTCCTTATTGTCCATTCGATACAAGTAAACAAGTTGGCCTAAACTTTAGAATTTTAACTAATGTATCTCTTTCACTTCCAGAAATTGGGCGACGAAGATCGTATTACCGTTGAAAACAGAGATGCAGCACGCCAAGCTGACGTCACGTTTCCATGACATCCATCCCTCCCTATTGATGTTCTTGAATCGATTACATACCATCATTATTGATGATAAGGTAAAAGCTTGTCGTGTTTTGTAATCCCCTCTGTACGTCATAGAGAGTAGTCTATTCACAGACCCGATATCTACGGCTAATTTTCAAAATTTATTGTCGTAAAGGGTCTGTTGTCATTGTCTTTTCTGATTTGAGATTTTTCAAACCGACCTTTGCGATTTAGTTGCTATTTATAAATCATCTTTAATCGCAGAGGTTTCCGTACGGAATTTTTTTTATCCAACAGACAATACGCACAGAGTGTATTACGAATCGATAAACGTAAGAAACACACCGGTACTTAGCACATAGATAGGGTTACTAATAATTATGGGATGAGCTGGAGTTTTTACAAGATGCTTAACTGATTGGTTATTTTTAAACAATAGGGATGACGCGTTCTTTAGAAAAAGTAATAAAATCGTTTGTCTCAACATTTAACGACCAACAGAATCATCAAAGAACTTGTAAAAACTCAAGCTTGACCCATAATTATGACGTCATGTTGTATTTATTTTGTGTGTGGAAAAATCAGTAGGTCTAATGGCTACCGAAAGGTCATAATTTCATGTTTGTGACAAGCAACATGTCCAATAGTTGTAAAATGGAGGTACCTTGTTCCACCTTTGTTTTTCTCAAGTAATAAGATATGAAATCTTTCAGGCCTCGGATTAAAAATTTTGGACTAAGAAAAAGTTCTAGTTAAACGGGAAATTTTGAACCACAATTAGGTGAACATGAAGCCATGTTATCATCTAATTACATCATGATTTTCAACACAGGTTTCAGGGACAGTAAAAGTGATGAAGAAAGAAATGATTGACAAAAACTTGGTCAAACTAACTGAAAACGATCAATCTACTCTCTGGTTTGTCGTCACTAAAGAAATACCCATCGAGGTTTGAGAATAGTTTTTGTTTCTTTGAGTGGTAAACTTGTCAAACACCCTCTCTCTTTATAATGTTTGATTTTGAATTGAAGAATTGAAAAAAGTTTTGTAGACCAACCCATTCTCAACCTAATTTGTAAGCGATCTTTTTTTGTTTTCTAAACTGCTTTAATACACCTTTTCGACCGTAATAGCCGCCAATTGCCGCGCGGGCATTTTTTTGCCCGTTTTACCACCCTAAAACCGCCTATAAAAGCCTGAGCGCGCGACTACGGTCAAAAAGGTGTATACGATTGAAAGTTATCATGGCGTAGATTATAACTTTTTATGGTGATCAAGTGCCAAGCTGGTACTAGTGGTTTTAGTTAACAGTTTCAAGAGAAAAGGCCTGTCAGATGAGATGGAGTTTTTATAAGATTCTTTAATAATTGGTCATTTGAAGTATTAAAAATGACGTGTTCTTTGGAAAAAGTAACAAAATCGTTTTATTAGTGGTAAGACCAACCAAATCAAATAAGAGCTTGTAAAAACTCCGTCTCGTCCTTTAAACAGATTTTTAAGGTAATCAAACGATACTGTCATTTTCTTTTCAGTTGAAAGAGGAAGTCAAACAGACAGATATTTCCATCGCTTTCCCACTACCTGATCCCAATAAAGATCAGAACGAGGTTTGTATTGAAGGCCTTCAACGTCTCATAGACCATTTCACAGTCGAAATGAATCATGGGTAATCAGGTCTGGTTGCCCTCTAGTAACGACTACCGGTTGGCTGGACCTAAAAATCTTCAAAACTTTGGATGAATAATAATTCGTCATTAGCGCGCAGTGGTCCTGATTACCCATTACGCTTTGCGACTGTTAAATGGCCTATGCTTAAAGACTACGTCCACATGATATAAAGACATTCTATTGGTTAAATTCGAGTTTTACTTCACCTCTAACCAATAAAATGACGTCATTTCGTTTCGGAGCGAAACGGGCCGTAATCAACGACGGATTGTATCTAGTGGTTCCTTTGTTTTTGAGGACTACATTTTTTGAAATCTAGTGATAGATTTTAGTTTCAATCCCTTCGGGTTCGGAAGTCAATGGTCCTTACTCTATCAAGCTAATAGGGTACTTGCAGATTCTCTCTCATGGATAATTGTTGACCCGTCTTCTTATTAGTACCGTACTTACCTAGAACAATCCAAATATTCCCTTGTAGAAGCGAGCAAACCCTTAGGACTGAGACATATTTTATGCGACGCAACCAAATCCGGTCTATTTCAAAGAATTGAGTATATAAAAAAATTCCCGCGAGGGGGATTTTCTGATATGACCTTGACCTAAAAAATTTGTCGAAATTTTTAAGTCAACAAAACCCAAAAGCACTTCCACCAATGGAAAGTTTTCAAAAACGATATAGAGGGCTTTTAAGTGAATACAGTGGATTTCTATAAGGAGCACGAACCCTATAGTGGATGCCAGCAGCCTTTATTTTGTAGTAAGTATGAAGTAATTGGTTTGACCGTGGCTGGGGATTGTACGTAGAAGTATAAAATCGAAAATCGAAAATCTATTTTTACGTCAGTTTTCTGCGGATTTTTCAATTAACGCCGATTATCTGTTATGTATTAACCAAAACCATAGCAACACTTCTAGATCAAAAGATGCCAAAAAAAAACACGCTGACGTAGTTTTAGGTATCTACTATGGCAAATGCAGCGAAAATTTACCTAGAGCTAGAGGTGTCGTCATGACTAATTCGATTCAGAAGCCTTCATGAGTGAGGGTGGACGAACTAAAATCAGTCGCTCAAAATAAGTGCCCTAATTAAAGTGCAAGCACGGAGTAGTTTTTACATCGCATTAAACATCTTTTACACTGTTTGAAGCATTTTTTAATTGCCTTTAACCCTATTCGTACTAGGGGGGGGGCTCTTTCTGTTCGGAAGTCAAACTATTGGTAATAGCTCCTGAAATAATAGAGCTTTTGCCGTGAAATTTTCTGTAAATTCCTAACTTTTATTTTGCTTCAAAATAAAAAAAAATTTGACACCTAAATATTTTCACACCTTGAGCATGATGACATTTCTGACAGTAAGGTGTCACAAAAATTGACACTTTTCCAATACAAATTTATTTTTAATGTCAAATATATCGTTTAAACCGTAATTTATTGAATATTTAGGATAAAATAAGCATTTTAAACTCAGGCAACTTTTTTCTAAAGCCTTTGTTAGAATACAATAGCTATTTATAAGAACAATGGAAAATTTCGGTTTTTGCTCACTTTGGGCATGATGAGTGACGTCATCAAAAAAAAATTTTGTCAAAAGTTACCTTACGTGACAAGGATCTTGTGTGCCAAATTTCATCCAAAAAGACCCAATAGATCAAAAGTTAAGGGGTGGTACAGGAAAAGCCCCCCCCTAGTTCTGAACCGCCCCTAAAAGCCTAGTATGAATAGGGTTAAAGATGTTACTCGACTCGAATATTCTTCAATCGCTTCGAATATTTTTCAATCACCTCGAACAATTTTCGATCGCCTCAAACTTTTTTCAATCGCATCGAACATCTTTTAATCGCATCGAACATCTTTTAATCACATCGAATATCTTTTAATCGCATCAAACATTTCTTAATCGCCTCGAACATTTGCTGATCGCCTCGAACATTTTTTAATCGCTGTGAATTTTTTTCAATCGCCTTGAACAATTTTTGATCGCCTCGAACAATTTTTGATCGCTTCGAACAATTTTTGATCGCCTCGAACAATTTTTACTTGCATGGAACATTTTGTAATTGCATCAAGCATTTTTTACTCGCTTCGAGCATTTTAATCATAGTCTCGAATATTTTTTAATCGTTGCGATGGTTTTTTAATCGCCACGAATAAAATATGTTTGTTTCGTGCATTTGGGTGCTTGTAACAGCCATTGAAGTGTTCTTTACAAACATCCGCGTGTTCGCGTGTCCTTTTCGAACACTTTCGCACTTTCTAGTGTACATGTTTGCGTAGAAAACAAATTCTTTTATGAACTGATGTCTAAGATTTTAACACAAAGAGTAAAATACCTTAAATCTCCTTTGTGTAAAATCGAGTATTGATTGGAAGTCAAAACGTCAGTTTATACCTGTTTGAAATTATTTAAAGTTTTTTTTGGGGACACCCGGTATGATACGATTCGTCGTTAAGATCATTCTTTTTCTCCAACCAGACTTTACCAGCGCAACCAATCTTCGCATACCTCCCCTTGAGGAGTTACGGCTTCAAGTTTATCATCCAAGCTGATTTTGAAGTCCCCTCGTCTCGTGAGGACATCGATATGGACAGCGCATGGAATCAGTGCATCCTTCATTATATCCCTGAACTTGTCGCTGAAGCCTTCACCCAATTCAAGGTTTGTTTAACCATCTGTTTTTTGGGCCTCCTTAATTTTACCAACCACTTTCACCGACGAACAAAGCAGGGAAAATATTGAAAACTCAAAACCATATTAAATTTAGAGACCGTTAAAATTAAAGTGTGTCGCATGATAATGTATTTTTGAAGCAGCTATTAATAGCGGCCATGCTCCTTTTAATTTCAAAAGAATCTCCTAATCTCGAACTTTTTGTACATCTTTTCCTCGCAGATAATCGTTTCTCTTTCACTAATCCACAGGCCCATCCACACTTTACTGGTTACCAAGGAATCATCGAATACTTCAAGTTCATGGACCTCGAAGACCACGTTCTAGGCATATTTAAACAAGTCGCTCACAACGTCATTAAAGGTCTACAACGGAAGCCCTGTATCCCGTACGTCTTCACCCCACTGGAAACTAACGGAAAAGCACAGGAGAAGATGGAAGAGACACAGGCTATCGAAGGCTCGTCAACAGATGTAGAGACTAGCGAGGCAATGGCGAACGAAACACAACAAAACCAAGCCCAAATCATGTGGACTCTACCAACTTCATGCGTCGTTAGTTATTTTTTCCGACTTGTATCCAATAAGAAGCTTTTCTCGTATTTGCATAAGGGTTAACAAAGTTACATCTTCGGCCGCCTTTTTTTCCAAAAGATCATTAAAGGTCGTGAATTTTTCCGACAAATTTATTCTAAGGAATAATGGACTAACCTGTACGTTCTAGCTGGGAAATTTCCTAGCTGGGAAATTTGCTAGAACAACAAACCATCCTATTATTTGCAAACGTATTTTGTTTAAACAGTTGAGGCTCTTTAATTCGATCTAAAAGGGTCAAAGAGTTTTCTTCAAATCAAGAAGAAATTCGATTTATTTAGAGCATTTTACACTACTCTCTAGCTGAGGTGACCAAAGTTCGAATTACGGAAATATTCGAGAGAAAAATACAGAAAACTTCGAATTAGGGAGAGTCCACTGTAATGAGGGTCGAATCAATAACAACATAGATAAGTGCTTTTTCACATCACTTTAATAAACAAAGGTGGACAAAACAGTTCTTATTTATATTTCAAAAGGTTGGAACAGAAGATCTTCGAAAGACTGTCCCACCGAACATGCTTCTCAAGAACCTCGGTTTGAACTTTGTTGCTAAGGAATTACAAAACAACGTCAAAGAGAGTATTCTAGAATCGCTTGGCGTTTCAAAGATGTCTGTGGAACAGTTAGTGGACATTGCAAAAGCCTTCTTGAACGATGTTCGCGAGCGGGCAGAATCAGATGAAGAGATTTCAGTAGGCGAGCGACAAAAAAATTTCGATTGGATTGGCGAATGGTTGTCAGTCATTTTCACGACCATGCAGGAGAACTGCGATTACAGTCAAGAGACACTATCGTTGATAAAGAGTTTGAAGATTTTCGTTTTGTGCGACGGATCGTTTGTCTCGATGAACGAGCAAACCATCTTCTTCCCCATCGACCTGGATGTCACCACTAACAAGAAGAACAGTGAGTCTTTTGTTGTTCTGTTTCTACTTGAGCAATCGAACTCAAACTTAGATAACTATTTAGCCTCGCTCTGATACACGGGTTTAAAGAACTGAGTGGTCAGGGATTCCCTTGATCTTTTTGTACAGAAAAAGAATGAGGGTATTGTAAACTTCTTATTTAAAAACAAACTATGTAAGAACACGATGCTTCGATGGCTAAAATATTTAAAGAGCAAGCTAAGAACATTTTAAGGCTTTGCGGACTTTAAAACATCCGATTTCTTTGAAAAATGGACAAAAAGGCTCACAAAATGACGAAAACAAGAATATGTTAAGAACATTTTGAGGCATAAAACTATAAAAAGTTAAGAACATCAAAAGGCTTCAAAAAATTCTGGATGTTCTTATAAAAAACGTGTACCTTAAACCCGACCAGATTATCTGCAGGTTTCTGAAGCATTTCTTGTTTGTACAGAAAAACACAGGTGTGTTCTGCTTTTCGAGTTTGTCTTTACCGAGTTAATGAAGGCGTGTAAAAATGGATGTTATATACAATAATTTGGCTAGAAACAGAGCTATCTTGAGGGATAGAAACTAATTACAATTAAAGACAAACCTATTATAATTCATTTATTTGAGAATAAAAGGAAAAGAAAATGTTAAAATGTTAAATAATATTCATGATGTAATTTTTTCGTTGATTGACACTCCGAAACAAAATATTTGGCCTCTATTTTATTGGTGGCAAACTATTTGTGTTCCCCAAATGTCTTCCCGGAAAAAAAAAGAAAAGGTTATACAGAAGTCCAAATACTCTTTAATAAAAATTCTTTAATTATCTACAATAGACTTCCAAAAGATATTTAATTCCATTTTATTGCGTCACAATTTATTAAACTTTCTTTTTCGTAAATCGGCCAATTTTTTGCCACCAATAATGGCGGTAGACTATGCTATAGTCTAAGACAAGTTTCATCTAAAAAAGGAACAAACGTGAAGAGGGGAATTTTTTTACGGGAGTGGCCGTTGTCTTAGACTATATCAATTTGGTAGAAAAGCGGAAATTTTGGATTTTGGTTAGCGGTGTGATCGGCCGGCCCGGTTCGAACAAATGTAAACAAACAGTCGGGTCTGACTGGTAAATCCCGCGGCAGTTCTTGCTGTGAATACAGATTGACCCGACTGGAATAATGATTCCAAAACAGGGCGACAGAAAGTTATTGATTGATCTGTTCGTGTGGAAATGTTTTATGCAATTCTTTAGCATTTGAGTCTCTTAGCCTCCTATTAGTTAGTACTTTAGTTTGTAACTTCTTTGCAACAAGGTGTTTTATGTAAATGGTTTGTGTTGAATTTATTTTTAACAAGCAGAACTCAGATTCAAGCAAGTATCATATTTTTCAAGAGTAAAAAGAGAGAATAGGTAAGCAGTAAGGCTCTCTTTTATTTTGAAAGACTTATCTTTTTTTAATACAAACGTATCCACCAGACTTATCTCCAGTGTATAAGGCTTGCTTTGTCTGATTGCGTTAGGAAAATTTTATTAGAGTGGCATGCATTTTTCAACCACAGCTCTTTTACAAGTGTAAGTGTGATGCATATTATTTTTCTTTATCAAAATTTTTTTAATTTTTATAAAACGCATAATTGTTGGTTTTAATTTTTTCTCTACATATATACTGTTCAGGCGAGACTGACTAATTGACAGACTAATTTGTCATTTTCTTACAGGCCGCAAGCTAACGAAAAAAGAGGATCAGTTTGGTTTGCAAAAAAAGAATGAATCATACATTAGACCAATTTACGGTAGTCACTACCTTAAAGGAAGAAATTTTGGCGGAAAGAAAATTTGGCGGATTTGGCTGAAATCCGCCAAATTAAGTTCCCGCCAAAATTTCTTTTTTCCGCCATCCGCCAAATTAAATTCCCGCCAAATTAAACATTTTGAAATTATGATCTCTTTTAAGGTGTTTTTGCTATTTTTTCGCTGTTTTGACGCCATCTTAAGGTTAAATTTTTAAGCGACCGCCAAATTAAATTCCCGCCAAATTTAGTTTTTTCGTCCATCCGCCAAATTAAATTCCCTCTGAAAAAACTTTTTTGGCCATCCGCCAAATTAAATTCCCGCCAAAATTTCTTCCTTTAAGGTACTACTAGTCACACACATAGCAAATTTTTTTTTTAAATCACCATGATATTTTGGGTGAAATTACAAGATTTCTTTTTCACAATTGTAACCTTTTAAAGTGAATTATATGTGAGTTCATCTGAAAATCAAGGTATATATATACTTTTTTAGATTTTTTCCTGTGTGAATGATTGCGGCATTAATTTTGATTTTTAAAATTTTAGGTTCAGTCCGGGCCGTAAAACAACAAATCAAATTGGTCCCACCTTATGGTCTTCCAAAACCTTTCAAGTCCAACACAGAAAAAATTCAATGTAAATCATTGTATGACTTTTTAGTGGATTCGCGATGAAAAGCTTCAATTAATAATTCACGATGAAAAGGTGAAATTTAATCGTGAATTATTGTCAGATTGCAGCTTTTCACCATGAATTCACTAAAAGGCCAATTTTTTTCCTGTGCTAAGTTTTCATATACTGATTATAATTTTGATAATTATTAAATATAGAAAAGTAAATATATAATAAACATTTCCAATAATGTTGACACCAACTTCAATTGTGGACAAAATAGCAACCATTCCTAGCAAGATACTGTAGTCATTAAGAAAAGACTTTTCTTTATTCATCTTCTTATTGACTGCTATATGTTAGTAATAGTTGCTATTTTGCCCTACTATAATCAAGAGGGCATTATATAAAGACATTATATTCAATATTTATTTTTTTCATGCAAAAAAAAATGTGTATGAAATTTCTATCATATTTTTGGTTATCTTTTTTTTTAATTTTGAATAAATCAATTCATTTTTACGTGGGATTTTACAGGCTTGCCACTTGGATAATTTAAAAGGATATTTGAGTAAAGAAATTTGGTAGGTATTTTTTGATAAGCATCTGTGTTTGCAGTCAAAAATGCCTTCTCGGCCTCAGGTCTAAAATTGAAAATTTGAACCACATATTTTTTGAGGAATTTTTTTTTACAAATACATTTCAATCGTCACAGTGACCCTACATTTTAAATTTAAAGTCATTTTGATCATTGGTTCAGGAATTATGATAAATTTTTATTTTTTTACAAGATTCAAACAAAATTTGTGTTTTCACAGGATTTATAGGTGTAAAATTTTAGATGAAATTTGCAAACTATATCACAAGAAAAAAACAATTACCTTGACCTTATAGATGAATTGGCAGTGAAAAACTGTAATCTTTCAATAATTACTTGGTGATTAGCTGAGATTTCACCGTAAATTATTATAAAAGATTTCAGCGTTTCACCTTGAATTAGCCTAAAGTGAAGGGCAATTTTATATTTTGCATTCTGTGTATGGACTGATTGGGTAGCAGATAATGTTGCATTTTCCAGAAGAATTTGGAGATTTGAAGTGAAAAAAGATTCTTTTCGATAAAATTTTTCTAACATCGTAAAAATTTACGGTTCAAATTTTCAATTCATGATATGCACCATTGCAATGTCTTCCGTTCCACCCAATAGCTGATTGGTTGAAAGTGGCGTATTGACTGCTTTTACGTCACTTCCAACCAATGAGATATTGGGTGGAACGGAAGACATTGCAGTGGTGCATATCATGAATAGACCTGAGGCTTAGAAAAGCTGTTTTTGAATGAACCAGCTGCTTGCTGAAAATATAGTCTAAAAGAAACTTTTTGTTCAGATGTTTGAAGTAACTGCTCTTGTATCATAGAAGGGTCGTTGTTCAGATGTTGTGGAAAGTGTTGTTTAGATATTGTGGAGGGTTTCCTTCAGTCATAATGGAAAGTGCTGATCAGCTCACCGTGGCACCGTGGAAAGGTGTTGATCAGCCACGGTGGAAAGTGTTGTTTAGATATCGCAGAAAGTGTTGTATAGATATCGCAGAAAGTGTTGTTTAGACACTATGGAGGGTGTCGGTTTGATATCGAGAAAGGTGTTGGTTGAATTTTGTAGAAATGCATTGGTTGAAATATGCCAGATAACCGCACCATGGTTTTTAAAATATATTGCTGGTACCATATACTGTACTGTCACTCAAGTGCCAAGCTGAAAAATTGACTATCAGAAAATATAAAAAGATAGCTAAACATTAAACTCAATCAAGCCCAACAAAAATAAACAGGAAGTAAAATCTATTAAAATTTAGGCCTTTTTTCTTTAGAAGAAACTTTTCAGAGATTGAAGATTTTTGACGTGCACAAAATCATACTTGACTTGAGACAGAACTGGAAAAAGTCAATATTTCAGTCTTAACTGACACTGATTCCTGCTACCATAAAAGAAACTACAAAATCCAGTGAATATAAACCTTACCTTTAGATGCTACATCAAGTTGAATCAAAGTTAGAATTTGTTTGTGGGCCTTGAGGAAAACAATCCCTTTCTAACTAATATTGTCAAAAAAGCTAAAGAAACAGCAAATGCATTTAAGTAAGGTCTTCAGCCTTCGAATTATCCTACAATAACATTCTTCTTCACCAAAGAAAACAACCATTCTTTGGATAAAGTTCACTCCCTACTTGCATCCTTCCCTTCGATTTTGTGTTGTTTTGGTTTTCTCTACCAAGTTCGTCTATAAATCTACAGGGATTTTTCGCAAAAATCACCGACCCTTCTCCAAGGTCGGTAAGGGCAAAGATAAAATCAAGAAAAGCGCCAAATTGATATCGTCCGTAAACACAGACTCTATCCGCCGCGAAACATATTACGTTTTATAATATACAAACTATGTTATATCATAATAATATATTATACGGACGATAGCATCGTCTATAATGGCGGCAAAGTTGTAACGTCATGTCTATCGTTTCGGCACAAAGATTACATCATGAATATCATGAATACGGTGATAGGTTATAAAATGTAAAAAATATTTGTAAAATAAGACAATGTCGTTTAGGGACCAGGTAAAGACCAAATATAGGAATTTAGCTAATTACTCATTAAAAAAAAATTGAAATTAACAAAAGCCTATCCTCTCCAACTAAATTTTTTTTTCTTGTTTAGAGTTTTGTGTATTTGGTATAATGAAAATTGGTTTATTTCTACAAAAGTAAAATTTCTTCCAACAAAAAGTTACAAACTCATATATTGTTTATCCAACGTTCCTTTTTAGACCAATCAGAGCCGTTACGAGTGATCGAGAAAGACCTTCAAATCCTCACCTACGACATCTACCTCAATCTTGATCTCATTCAGAAGCAACAAGTGAGGCGGTTGTTGAAAGACTTGGGCGTGAAATCAATGACGCCCTCAGACCTGATTTACAACCACATCATTCCTCTATTTAAAGAAAAAAATTGGAAGGTGAGGTGTTCTTTAGAGATGATTTCTTTGTCTCTTGAAAGTTTCAAATTTTGAAAAGTGCAAAATCTTCGGCCATCATTCTGCTCTTAGATGAACAGTTTCGAAAATGACTCAAAATATAAAATTGTGAAATTTGTAACCAACAGACCTTATCGGAGTTTTGCATTGTGGGATTGTTTCGGGGGTTATTACAATAGAATTCCTAAGAGATTTCTATTGTAATACCCCCGAAACAATCCCACGATGCATCAATTTTTTAGAAAAATAAAAAACGTCGATAAGATCTATTACACGCTTTTTTTTTATAAGAATACACTTTATAAGAATGTCCATGATGAAAATGGCCAAAAAACTAAGAATATGATAAGAATATCACCATCATGGAATTTTGCTACTAAAGCTAAGAATGCCATTGTAAGAGCATTTTCAATTATAAATTATCAATTATCCCCAAGTTAGGCTCACTCGTTTTACAAAAGTGCCATTTTATGCTTGAGATTGAAAACAGTATTATTGAGACAGTCAAAGGAAAAGGCTAATATCGACACACCATGTACTATCTCTGGTTCTTCCGTGCCCCAGTATCCCCATAAAATCTAACAAATATTATAATAAAACTTGTTTCCAAAAAAAAATGTTACACAGATTTACATACAAATCTTATTTAAATAAATAATCAAAATGATTGCAAATTTTCCATCGTGGTAATAATCTTTAGTTACTTTACTAACTCTCCACCAATTATTGTCATCTAAGCATTCCCTGAACTTCATGCTATTTGTGGCGAATTCTGGATGGAGAAGGAACATTTTTCCACTCTTTGCCACCTTTTTATCTACCCTCTCAACAATAAAGTCGTATCCTTCTTCGTAGTAGTCGATATCGATGTGTTGTTTTAAACCAATAAATAACCACTCACGTTCACACCGCTGGACAAAGTCTTTCTTCATAAACATATACTGTTTTGTGTCGATGTTGATAATTTGTTGTTTTCCGTGTGTTAAGATCAAGCTTATACCCTGGTACCAGTCTTGATAAGACTTGTAAATGGTGTCGAGCAATTTTTTATCTTCAAAGAACGTATCAACACCCCAAGTTAACTTTTCCTGATCGGTGAAAACTCGTTTGACCGGTAAACCTGCCTGGGCTTCGTCCTCTTCCTGCCTTTGATTGTTTTTCGCTTCTAAATTTTCGATTTTGTTTCGAAGTGCTTCAATAGTCGCGTCTTTTGCCTTCGTCAATTCAACAAGTTTCAGGTTGTGATCATTTTCTAAATCTTTCATTTTCAGTTCCATATCCTTGAGTTTCACGATGTTGTTGTGTCCCAGCTCTTTGATTTGAAGTTTGAAATCGTTCTCTTTCGTTAGCATTTCCTGGTCTTTTGTCATAAACTTCATTTTGCAGTCGTTTTCCTTGGTTGCAATCTCCTTGTCTTTCTCGTTCAGTTTTGTCGTCATCTCGTTTTTCATGTCTGCAATTTCCTTGATTTTCATTGAAAGTTGTTTTTCCATTTCATTTATTTTATCTTGTAGCTCAGCATCAGCAACGATTTGTTTCGAATCTATTCCGTGAGAGTTTTTTAACTTGAACAACTCGAATTGATGAGATAAAGTTTGATTGTCTTTTTCTAACTGCATGGTTTTCAACTTTTTCTCATTTTCTGATTCAAGTTGTTGGATCTTAAACTCCATTTTGAGTTTCTCAATTTCTTTTAGATGTTCTTCTTTAAGCTTTCTGATTTGCTGGTCGTTAGTAGTATTTCTCCCGCTAGCGCTGTGAGCCAGATTTCTTTCATCGGCATGTGCAGAATCCATTTTTGATATATTGAGGTCGAGCACAATTACTTCTGACTGTAAAACTTATCGCAACACACAAACATCAAACACATCAGAAAAGCGTTCCTTTATGCTGAGACCACAACAAAAACATGGAATGCAAGAATTCTATACTATAATCTCAAATTACTTTTTTATTGCAAAATATCTTTGTAATCTTCTTTCATGTGATTATGATTTGAATGCCATGGTAACAGAGTCAAATTCTCAGAATTCTTTCTCTCTGTAAAGATGAATAAAAAATTGGGAACTATCTCTACCAAATTGCTTTATAAAAGATCAAACTTTTGCTTGTTTACATGCATAGCTCGTACATTTTCCTTTTTAAACACGCGCAGAGGAAGTAAAAATACAGAAATAATCCTTTGCATTTGATTCCATTTAAGGAATAAATTGCTCTTTAAAACCTAACTTTCGAACTGGAAACAATTGATATTTTTTAGGAAAATTTTTGCCCCAACTGAAAAGGTTCCACCGCTCCACCGTTGCACCGTGGATGTCTGAAAGAATAAGGGTTGAAGAAATGCGAATATGTGATACCTAAGTGATCCAAATTTCGAGATATTAAATCTGCCATTATCAAATATTGTTGTTAGAGCTGTTCAAAGAAGCAAGTCTAGAATCTTGTTACTAATAAAATGGGCTATTCCATTTTATATCCAAACAGGAGAGAGAGCGCTAGATCTAACTTTCGCTTGTACACGAATGATGTAGCGCCGTTTGTCGTTAGGCAAAGTTTCAAGCACTACAATGGTTTCTTCTCGGGTTCCAATTCCAAAAAAAAACTTCGATCAAAGATGGTGGATATAGCTTGGTCTAGGGATAAATAAAGGTCAGTGGGGGTAATCAGAGAAGAATTTCCAGGGGGTATGAAAAAGTATTTTTTCATTTTTCCGTTCGTCCGCTCTCACTTTTAAGATATGAAAAGAATTTTTCCAAGGATTCTTTTGCAAATGTTGACATTTTCCAGGGGGTATTCACACGCATTTCTAAAAATCTTTCTTTGCCTTGAAAAGGTTCGTCCACCCTCCCCCTTGTATGGAAATGTTATGGAACAGCCCAATCTTATGTTGTTTCCTTCATCCCAGCTGGCACACAATGTTGTTTTATAACGTTCAAGTAACGTTATTTGGACGTTATGAATGTCAGATGGACGTTGTTTTGACGGTGTGTGCCGTCTGGGATATGGTAATGTACATTAGAATTGAAAGATAATGTCTGTGAAAGAAAACCAACCTTTCACTGAAATTTAAGGCACAGTGGACTAACTATTAGGAGGACAGGGGATTGACTGAAAAATGCCAGCCGAACCAGGTTCTAAACGATCTAAAGACTAACAGTCTTTCTAAAGTAATTGTTTGAAGTGGTGCTACGATTTTTATTCAAATTTTATGATTTCTTCTTTTCAGTCGAAGTCTGAAGACCTATTAATCGCATGCGTGAGCTACCTTCGTCAGCAGATGACCGTTGGACTTTTCACGCAAATTTCTGAATTAAAAGAACACATCGTCCTCGCTACCAACAAAGGGTTGAAGTCACCTTCCGCAGATCGCATTTACATCCCTTCGGAGTATGGGAATGAACACAGGCTAAAAGAGAAATTCCCAGGTGAGATAATATCATCTTCAATCCTTTTACTTTTTGGACCTACCTGGATGTCCTATAAATTAACCTTTGTCCGTCCGTCCGTCCGTCCGTCCGTCCGTCCGTCTGTTACCAGCTTTTCTCGAGATTGGCTCATTAGTTTTTTCTGATTTTTGGCACAAATATGCAAAATGGCAATGCCCAAAATGTGACGGAGCCCGATTTTCGAAAAAAAATTATTTCCGACCGAAAATGCCGGAAATATGCCGGAAAACCGTTTTTGGCATTTTCTCAAGAATTCATCATTAGTTTTTTCTGATTTTTTGCACAAAGATGCGTATTAGCAATGCCCAAAACTTGGCCGAGTTCGATTTTTGAGAAAAAATCTCTTCCGGTCGAAAATGCCGGAAATATGCCGGAAATCGCCGTTTTTGCAGATTTTCATCGGACTTTTTCCATATATTTCGTTGTTTTTTTTTAACACAAAAACATTATTAATAGCAATGTCCACGATCAAGCATGGTTCAATTGTCAATTTAACTGATTTTTGAAGCCGCAATTTTCTAGAAATCGCCGGAACAGCCGAATTTCGCCGGAAAAACCGTATTTCTTGAAATTCTTGAGCTGTACTTTATATTTTTTTATGAAATTTTGCACACTGATGCAAAATGTCAATACCTAAATTGTAATGGAGCCCGATTTTCGAAAAAAATTCATTTCCGGCCGGAAATATGCCGGAAAAACTGTTTTTTTGGCATTTTCTCGAGATTTTATCATTAGTTTTTTCTGATTTTTTGCTCAAAGATGCGTATTAACAATGAGCAAAACATGGCCGAGTCCGATTTTTCAGAAAAAAAACTTTTCCGGTGGAAAATGCCTGAAATATGCCGGAAATCGCCGTTTTTCTAGATTTTCATTGGACTTTTCCCTTGTAATTGGTTGTTTTTTCATTCAAAAACATTATTAATAGCAATGCCCACCATCAAGCATGTTTCAATTTTCAATAAAATTGATTTTTGAAGCCGGAACTATTTTAAAAGTCACCGGAACAACCTATTTTCGCCAGAAAGACAGTATTTCTTGAATTTCTCGAGCTGTACTTTTATATTTTTATATGAAATTTTGCACATTGATGCAATATGACAATACCTAAAATGTGACGGAGCCTGATTTTCGAAAAACAATTTTTTTCCGGCCGAAAATGCCGGAAATATGCCGGAAAACCCGTTTTTTGACATTTTCTCGAATTTTCATCCTTAGTTTTTTCTGATTTTTGCAGAAAGATGCGTATTCGCAATGCTCAAAACATGACCGAGTTCGATTTTTTGAGAAAAAACTTTTTTCGGCCGAAAATGCCGGAAATCGCCGTTTTTGCAGATTTTCATTGGACTTTTTCCTAACATTTCTTTGTTTTTTCCCACCATCAAGCATGATTCGATTGTCAATAAAACTGATTTCTTCAACCGGAACTTTCTACATCTTTTTTCCTTTTTCCCCTTCCCTCTCCCCTTCCCTCTCCCCTTCCCTCTCCCCATCCCTCTCCCCATCAACATTCAATGATGAAATTTAACGCGTTATGGCTTTTCGCTAAACATTATATTTTCCAACGGATTGTTTCCGTTTTTCTCCTTATTGCTATCTAACTTTCATCATCAGGTAGGTCCATTCAGCATCTAGCTTGTTTAGTCTAGAAACTCAAACGGAGAATTTTATTTAATGATGTATTTTATGTTCGCTAATTTAGTTGATTAACGTCTAATTTATTACGATAATTGAAGTCATTCGAGATAAGCTAATTTTATCTGCTAACCCTGTAACCTTCTTTCCGTGTAACGGGTTGAAAAGGGGTTGAAGGTTTTAATGGCTGTCTCCTCTCTCCGTTGACCGTATTATTTAATGATTTTGGAAAATAATCATTTGATGTTTTTTGACGTAACTGACATCTAAACCTACTTAACTGTGAAATTGGGAGATGAGAGATTTTGAAATCACTTAATCCATTTTTTGAAACTTGTTATTGATAAATCTATTACAGCATGCGATTGGACATTGGTCAGTCCAAAATATCTCTCCGAAAACACGACAACATTACAAAAGAAATCATGGTTAGAATTTTTCCAAACAATCGGGTTGGATGTGTTCGTCAAGTTGCAGCCCAAGACCGTCGAAATGCATTCTTCAGATCTAGTAAGTTTGAAATGCTCTTTTTATCTTGTTTTTCCATTGTCTTATTTCTATGAAATTATTCAGTTGATTGTCTTCTGATCAGTATCATGGATGGCGGATAAATTTTGCGGGAATTTACTTTCACGGTTGAAGAATATTTTTGGCCAAAAACCATCTTTAAATAAGCAAAAAAACCTTTTTTAAGCCCTGGAATTGCACAAATATGGAAAATAATTGAAAATGAATCAAATTCGCCAAATTTGATTTAGCGGATGGCAAAAAAAAGTTTTGGCGAGAACTTTTTAAATTTGCAGATTTTAATATATTGTTTGGATATTCTTTCCGCCAAAATTTCTTCCTTTAAGGTACCAAAAAGATATTTATTCCAGTAACTACTGTAATCTGAACACATATAGTGATACTCAGTATATTCCTTCTTTTGCAACCAGGCACATTCAGTATGGAAAGATGTCTACACAACATGGCCAGCCACTGAAAATGGTACCTACACCATCGAAGACCTCACTCTACCCGAGTTCAATAAACTCATCGCCAGCAAACAAAGGAATGAGATTGTGGGATTCTCATATCTGATCAACAACTACTGGGAAGAGAGGTTCCAGAAACATGATCTTCAGAAAGCAAACTGTGTGGTGAAAGACACCAATGGAACTGTTTTGACCAATACCAACTCATCCTTCTTCTTGATGGTAAGTTTTATGGTTTCTTTTTACAGTGAATTACCAACTTTAGACACAGAATCTGATTCTTTTCGAAATCTAGTGGATGGTTATATTTGCTCCTTGCCGATTTAATCTTTTGAAAAATGTTAGTTTCATTAACTGTATTTCTATCACTACACTACCATTTCTTTTACAGATGCAAGAATCTAAATGGATCCCCTCCACCACAGAACAATTACACATCCCATCTGACCTGTACATAGTCAACCCTTCTGTGGAAAGGTTGTTTGCCAACAAAGTGTCTTATATACACGCCAAAATATCTAACGATGACTTTAGAGAAACTTTAGGTAAGCAACCAACAACCTTCATCCTTCAACATTCATCGGCAATTTAGAATTTATTATCGAGTTTGATGTGTTTTCTGAGGTGGGTTGTTCGAAATCGTTTTAGTCACGCCAACGCCGCCCTTTGTGAAAAAGTTACACAGGGGTCATCTATATAGTACGTACACAATAGAAATAACGTCGTTCAAACCATAGGCGTATGCTTTTGCGTTGAACCCCCGTTTTGAACCCCTCCCACTGGTGGATTTAGGACAATAGAGCAACTACTTCGGTAACATGCGAAGGAGTGCAACGCTCGTTAAAAGACAATTAAATTACAATTAAATATTTCTTCTTCTGATAAGTTCGACGTGGTCTAAAACCGTCTATGCCTCCCAACCCTTTATTGCGTACGTACAATTTGAATGATCTCTAAACTCGCTTTCATCTTCTAAGAGAATAATGACGACGTTTTTGTAACAGCCAACTATCATAAGGGTTCGAATCTCACGTGCTCTTAATTTAGAGTTGTATTCTTAGACGCACGTCTAGCAAACATATTAAAAACCAATGAGATGTGACCGAAGGCTACAAAGGAATATTCAACCTTTTCCGGACAAGCAAAAGTGATGTTTTAAGATGTACGCTGTATTTTGGTTGTCGGTTTGGACCTAGCACTTTTTGGACCTACCGCCGGGTGCCCCGGTGGAGGTTCTATAAATTAACCCATGTCCGTCCGTTCGTTCGTCCGTCCGTCCGTCCGTCTGTTACCAGCTTTTCTCAGGATTGGCTCATTAGTTTTTTCTGATTTTTTGCACAATGATGCAAAATGGCAATGCCCAGAACGTGACGGAGCCCGATTTTTGAGAAAAAATTTATTTGGGCAAATTTGGGCCAAAAACTACCTAAAAATAGGGTTTTTTGGACTTTGTGCAAAATCCTGTCATTACTTTTTTCTGATTTTTTGTACAAAGACGGAGGGCAAGATTCTCTAAAGAATGGCTGAAGTGGTTTTTCCCGGAAAATTCTTATTCGCCTTAAAAAACGGATTTTCGTATTTTGGGGGAAATTCCTTTTAACCAAATAAGAAAATATAGCTTTTCTCAATGTTGACTCGTTATTTTTTTCTGATTTTTTGCACGATGATGCAAAATGGCAATGCCTAAAATGTGTCGGAGCCCGATTTTCGAAATAAAATATAATTGGGCAAATTTGGGCCAAAAACTGCCTAAAAATAGGGTTTTTTGGACTTTGTGCAAAATTCTGTCATTACTTTTTTCTGATTTTTGTACAAAGATGGAGGGCAAGATTCTCTAAAGAATGGCTGAAGTGGTTTTTCCCGGAAAATTCTTATTCGCCTTAAAAAACGGATTTTCGTATTTTGGGGGAAATTCCCTTTAACCAAATAAGAAAATATAGCTTTTCTCAAAGTTGACTCATAATTTTTTTCTGATTTTTTGCACAATGATGCAAAATGGCAATGCCTAAAATGTGATGGAGCCCGATTTTCGAAAAAAAATATATTTGAGCAAATTTGGGCCAAAAGCTACCTAAAAATAGGGTTTTTTGGACTTTGTGCAAAATCCTGTCATTACTTTTTTCTGATTTTTTGTACAAAGATGGAGGGCAAGATTCTTTAAAGATTGGCTGAAGTGTTTTTTCCTGGAAAATTCTTATTCGCCTTAAAAGACGGATTTTCGTATTTTGGGGAAATTCCCTTTAACCAAATAAGAAAATATAGCTTTTCTCAATGTTGACTCATAATTTTTTTCTGATTTTTTGCACAATGATGCAAAATAACAATGCCCAAAATGTGACGGAGCCAGATTTTTAAGGAAAATTTTGGGGACATTCCTTTTTACCATTTTACATTATTCAACACACAAGCTTTATTTTTCCATTCTGAATTTTTGTACAATTATTGTCACTTTTTTCTTATTTTCATCTGATGTTAATCATTAGGTAGGTCCATTCAGCATGTTGCTTGTTTTGTTTTTGTCTTTTGTTTGAACAAAATACCCCTAGAATGAATGAGTTTGCTTATTGTGCATAATACATTCGTTCTGCTAAGTTGCTGGAATCTGTTGTCGGCAAATTGTCCCAGCTGGCACACAACGTTGTTTCAACGTTCGTCTAACGTTATATGGACGTTGTGAACGTTAAATAAACGTTAAAAAAACGTTGTGTGCCAGCTGGGATAAGATCGATTTTTAAAAGGCGTTTCTTCCTATGACGGTACCTGAGGTGATGAGAGAAAAAAACTAAAGAGATTCAACCGCTGCCTCCGCAAGTAGGTGGTTATATTGTAAAGATGGTTTTCTGTTCTCAAAAAACCTACTCCTAACAACATTTTACGGTATACTTTGAAATATCTACATCAAGAAATATAACTTCTTTAATTGCAGGCGTCCAACGTGAAGTCAAGATGACGAATTTCATCACGCAATTCAAACGTTGGAACGGATCAACGGAAGTTTTCACGACGACGTATGGACACGTCCAAAACATTTATCGATACGTGAGAGATGTGCTGGTGGAAGAAGCTACAGATATTATGGTGGACAAGTGTATCTTTTTACCATCTCGAGATGTTATCGCGAAGAAATTCAAAGATGATGATAAAGTCGAAGGTGAGTGTCGAACTTTGCTGAACTTTGTTTTTTGATAAATTTTGATGACGGAATAATCCTGCTGAATCCAGTGAATAATTGTGTTATCCAGTCCATCAAAAATCCTTAAGTCGACCCTAATTTTTCAATTCTACAGGAAAAGTTATCGGTGTTTTTAGAATATTTAATCCGTGTTATTGGGTTTATTGAATTATTGAACACGATGAAAAGATTAAATCCCTCTGAGAACTTTTTAAAGGATCTTGGTTTGTGTAACTTTTTCAAGGCATATATTATCTGGTTGCCACTCGCATCATGAAACTTCCCTCTCTTTTTAAGGTAATTTTTACAAGATCAAGGAAGTGTGTTGGGACGATCCGTCAGGAATTGTTGAGATCAGTAAAGATGTATACGGCACGAGGCGTATATTGAAAGGCTTCTTCGCAGACCAAATGAGAGATTTCTTTGTACAAATGTTGGGTGTGCCCATGTTTCCTACCACGTCCGAATACCTCAACGCAGCGTACAATCTGGTCAACCGTACTATTCTCCCTGACAAGGATGCGCTGAGGAAACTTTTCAAGATGTTTTGTGTACTCGGACAGAAATGTTGTATTAGTGAGAAAGTGGAGGAACTCAAAGAATGGGGATTACCAGATTCTACAAAGGTAAGAACGTAGTCGGAAGCTCTTTCGATACACGCTTTTTTTATAAGAATAGTGTTTTTTGGTTGAGGGTGAGCATTATTCTTATTTTTCTACTTGCCTATTTTTGTAACTCCGAAATCTCACCCTCATATTCTTATAGAAGTTATTCTTATAAAAAAGGCGTGTAGCTATCACCCCGGAGGTAGGGGAAGGCGTCACTCTTTCTCGTTGGATTGCTCCACTCCTTACCCTTGATCCTTATCTTTAATTGAGGAGCATTAAACAAAAAGAGACATAAAATACCATTTTGTGAATCTTCGGTATGACCACGCCAGGGATTGAAACCTTGCGCACCGTAACTGAGTGCTCTTCCTTTCCATTACGGTCTATAAATATGTATCAAAAGACATAAATTGCACTTCTAGAAAGTATCTGTTTCTTCTGAATTCTAAGGCTTTCTCTAATCTATCATAGGCTTTCTCTAATCTTCTGTTCGTTTGTTCTATGCCCTTTGACGTTCTATTTACGACCGACTTTCCTTGTTACAAATCTAAGCTAAAGCTAAAGATTTTCAAAGTGTTTTTCGTCTAAGCCTAAGGAGTCGTAGTCTTGTTTCTTTATTAAATCTTTGAGGTTTTTGTGTTCTTACATGGTGTCATTACCAGCACCACATTCCATGTACGTATCATTAAATGATTATCTCATTCAGGAACGTATCGAACTGTACCATTCACTGGAAGATTTCGTAGACCCTGACATGCGAAAAACACTTCAATCAGATCGCAACATGAAGACGAGGCTCATACCTACCTCGTCCAATGTCTTTCTGGCCATGGAGAATCGTCCCATACTTAGCATTGATCCTGAGGTATTTATGTTATTGAGTTTCGCCAGTTTAGTAATGAGTATATCCTTTTCAATATCGCACTTTAAAAATCTCCAATATTATGCCCTGGCAGTTTTGACCAATCTTTACCTTAATCTGACTTGTTAACTGAAGAGACCAACAAACTTGTGCGAGTCAAGGATGTCTCTTCGAGTTAAAGAGGCTTGGGTTATGGAGGCTCCACTTTAATACTTTTAGCGCTTCATCAAAATATTCCCTAATAGCCGGTTCTGTTCAATTCTTGTCTTCTACGACTTAATTACCTGTACTTTTTTTCTCCAGGTACACAGTGTCTATGCCAAAGATCGTCAAGTGGACGTGGCGGTGTTGAGTGATATAGCGCGTACTAACATAAACCACAAAGAAGACAAACTGCCAAGTCACCTTCGACGTTCGAAAGAGTTAGAAATCGAGAACATCACTCTCTACGTTATGCTATTCTACAAGACGTGTGGCTTAGAGCTGTTATACGATTTACAATTGAAACCAGAGATTGTAGCAATGGTTGTCACGGGAGGTTGTTACTTCTGGGAGTTGGTTCTCCATAATATCGTGCCAGCTGTCCAGCGCTACATGATGGTTTATCTCCCTGATATCTATGACGATCTTCAGAAACAAAACTTCGCACAGTTCTTACTTGACACGGAAATCAACATGTGTGCGAAACTAGAGGTATGTTTTACCTTAGTAATCTTTATGACCCAAAGCGTAATGGGAAGAGGGGGTAAAAATACAACACAAACAATGCTGAAACAATGATAATACAATAGCAAATAAATAATACCAAACGAAACTGTACGAGTTGTGGAGACGTTCGATCTAATGAGCATTAGATCGAACGTCTCCACAACTCGTACAGTTTCGTTTGGTCCTCTGAAAGTCATAAAAACATTTCCAAAATCTGCCAAAATTGATACAAGTTTTTTCATTCCCTAGGCGAAAGGAAGTTAGAAATTGTTTGCATTTTTTTAAGATATTTATTATTAGAGTCTCACAACACTTCAATTCAAATATAATATGAAGGTACAATGATGTCCTTCGTGATGTTAATTCGATTTTTCAAGTTAAAAGCATTTAAAGAAAAGCAGAACTTTTAAATGACCTAGATATCCGCTACTGGCTATAGTGAACTCTCGCTAATTCGAACCTATCTCTTTTTATAATTCGAACTGAAGTTTTGTTTCCCTTAGCTGGGAAGTGGTATAAATTATCTCTGTCATTCGAATCTTTCTCTAACTCGAGTGAAATGTTTCGTTTCTTGAAGATTGAATTATAGAGAGTCAACTGTATTTCTTTCACTCGCTTACCTTTCCATAATCAGGTTCTGCACCACTTGAAGAATCGAACGTTAGACATTCATCAAGACAAAATCGCCGTCGTTCAATTCGTGGAAGATGAAAATAAAGCAATCGTTTACGTCAACAAGACTTTCGGTGAAGGTAAATGGGAACAAAACGTTTTTTTTTTTTTTTTGTACCGAAAATCTTATCTCATCAAGGCTTATTTCCATTTCGATGTATGGTTTATTCTTCTATTTCTTGTGCTTGAAACTATTGAGACGATTTAAAATATTTCTTCGCCCTTAAGGGTACCTTTTTTGGATTTCCAAAGTCCTGCTAAGGGTCGGAAAAATCAGAAAATTAAATTTCATATAGGAGAAATAGGAAAATTTCAACTTTTTACCCCCAGAAAGATAAAAAATTAGTCAAATCTGTCCCGGTAAGGGTCGTAAAATTTACAAACTTTCCAACTTTCCTTTATTTTCTCCTTTTTAGTCCCGGTAAGGGTCCGAGGGTCGAAAGTCGGGCGGCACCCCCCCCCCCTTCAGCTCGCAACCCTAGTGCCCCCCGGGATTTGTCACATGGGAAACATAGCGAATACCTCGTCAAAGCCCGGGATTTTTCCTTCTGTTTCTTTGTAAGTTCCACATGATCTTCTGGCATAAAAAGCCTTAAAAGTGTCCTGTCGCAAATTCGATTTTTTTCCCTTCTACAAGAGCTTTGAAAGTTGACGTCAAAAAATCGAACATTTAGAGAAGGTCAATTTTGGTTATCCAAACATTCGAAAAAGTTGCAATGTGGAATAGACTTAACTGCGTAGAAATTAGCCGTGTCGTTTTAGTATACAGCACCTGACCCCGAGAATGTAGGTGAATTTTGAATCAGACCTGAAAGATGTAGATTTGCATTTTAGAAAACATTGAATGTTTTCAACGAAATTTTGAACTCCCAAAATCCTTTCCCAGGGGTTAGTTTCATTACTTGTGATAGATAGGCTAATTGTTTTGGTCCTTGAAGTTGACTCCCATTTTCGTTATAACCCCCAGAATGTAGGTACGGTTTTATGGCTTTAAATCTAGTAATAGTAAAATGTTGATATTTTTTCAATTTGATTAATTATAACAGCAAATTTTAGAAATATTTTGTGCCAAAACAATATTCTACAGAGCACTTTGTTATTCTGAAAATTGAATTTTTTCGCTTTTTAACCCCCAGAATGTAGGTGAAAAGATTTGGTTGTTGAGATCGGAATTTTAGTATTCATCGGAAATTATTGTTCCCTAAGTGAAATTAATGATTAATAAATATACCCTGACAAAAGTTTAGCAAAGATATTAATTTTATTGTGCTACAAATGAGGAAAAGTAAAACAAACCACGAAAAGAAGAGACATGAAAATTGTTTTTATTTTGTAGGTTGAAAATTTTGTGTTAAAATATGTAAATAATGTAACAAAACCCCTGCCTCACAGCCCCAGTGGAACTTTTTTCCACAGCGGGACAAAAATTTCTACTAAAGCCCCAATGGGGATGGAAATTCTATTGTTCCAAACTTCAGATTGGGCTTGGGTCCCAGTAGGTCTGGGACACGTCGTAAAAGCTCAAAATGTCAACATTAATCATCTCTCGGGTAGTACTTTCATGTAATGAAAGTACAAGAAACAAGTTTTATATAATTTGACAGACTTTTCATGTCAGGTTATGAAGGCCCCCAAATTGTAGGTCAACTAACCCCAAAAGGTAGGTCAAACATTTTCGTCAAAAATATCTAACTTAGAACAATAAAATTAAAATGGACTATTTTCCCCATTTCCTTAGTTCATTAGGAATAAGAAAATACCCTATCATCGTAACTTAATTCCAATAGATTTCGATTTAGAGAGGATTTCTTTAAAAAATGTCTCAATTCGGGTAGTATTCAATCAACTTCGATTCAGATTTCCGTTGGAAAAAATTAATTCAAGTTAAAATTTCATGTCTAGAAATAATAAGTAATATGTAACAGTATGCCCTGAAACAACTTTTTATGAAGTTGAACTATCGTTAAGGCTACAATGCTTGAAAATGAGAAACCTACATTCTCGGGGTTTACTACATTCTCGGGGTCAGGTGCTGTAGGTCAGTTAAAACAATATGATGTTTTTTCAGGTTTCCAGCAAGGAGAAGTAGTTCTCCGTGAGATGATGTCCATCTTTGCTGGCATTGACAAGAAAGCCATCGAAATGCTTTCCGACTTCATTCTGACTTACACAACTGTGCTGAACAAAGAAGCCTACATGAGAAGAAAAAGATTACTTCCAATCCCTGAGGGTGAGAAGGTAAGGAGTAACCATCAAGTTTTTGGTTAAAAAAATTGCGTTAAAAGCAATACACAGGTTACAAAATTCAAGTCTGAAGGCAAATCACGCTTTTACTCTAAATTTTTATGAGCTTGTTACATGACATTTATTTCTGATTGGTTCGAATTTATTGACACTAATAAAGTTATCAGCTGTAAATTGTAAAGCAAGCAACATGGTAATAAAATCACGTGAAACTTTTCGATAAATAATCAGTAATGTTTTGACTACACTGATATAATTTTGCAACCCGTGTATTTTCTACGCCGTTAATTTTAAATCAAATCCGAATACGACCAAAATTTGACATTATGGCCCTCGGAATTATTTTCAAAATGTCTAAATATCTAGATATCAGGTTATAGTCAAATGCTGATATTGAAGCGAAATGAGATTGTCACAGTTACTACTTACTCCTTCCAACCCTTTCTTTTATCTTTCCACAGGTATGGGAGTTTAAGAAGCCAGAAGATCCATTTCCAACCGACATTGAAGACGTACCTTCCAAAGGATCTGGTGACAAGAAGAAGAAAGATGGTAGTCGGAAGAAGATTGATCGAGGAGATGTCTTGATGAAAGATAAACAACCCAAAGATAAGGATGGTGAGAAAGTGGATTTGTTCGAAGGAGTTGCAGATGGTCTGTATGATGACGGTGAAGAGATTGAAGAATTCGGTACAGGAACGGACGGCAAGAAAGATCGAAGCGGTGAACCGAAAAGTAAACGAGCAAGAAGGGACTCTGGTGTTGATGAAGAGGTAATGGAAATTGGTGCTCTAAATCTAATTATTGGCATTCCTAAAGGAAGAAATTTTGGCGGGGATTTAATTTGGCGGATGGCCGAAAAAGTTTTTTCAGACGGAATTTAATTTGGAATTTCGCACATGGCCTTATACACCCATTCAAGGAGCTGCGTCATTTTGCCTTCATGTTCAGCCATTGGTTACTTTCTGTCGGTTAATGTGATCTAAAAATTATTGTAACTTTCACGTTTTTGACTAGACGATGTTATGCTCCGTTACAGTGATAGCAAAGGCGGGAAAATATGGCGGTACGACGTTATGGCGGTATATAGTGGAAAAAATCGCCGGGAGACTTTCGAAGACTGGCAAACTCTACCGACTATAAACACTTTTCGGACAAAAAACCGTTTGCGACTTTTCTTCGGCTTTAGGCTTATTTCTTAGATGGTGATTTGTTTTAGACTATAGCATATAGACTATAGTCTAGCTTTTGACATGTCCACATCTTACCTGGTCAACTTCTGATTCCGCTTGAAATGATCTTTGAGGGCATAAAAGTGAGATGTAGAATAAAGCTTGATCTCGATTTTGCTTTATTACAAAACAATAAAGTCGAAATGACAGATTAATTGCTGCGACTACTTTAGGCATACAAAGTTTCGCGAGCAGAAACTTTCGCAATTTCCGCGAAAGTAAATGTCTTTAAAAATTCTAAGAAGGGCCATTCGCGAAAGTTTATGCTCGCGAAAATTCTTGACAAAATAGAAAATCTGTAAAACTTCAAACTTTGAATAAAATGTAACTTTTATGGCACTTTTTAGCCTGCTAAAAGACTAATCAGTCAAAGGACAAATGTTTCAAGCCAATCCAAGAAGTATTTGTCCCTCTAAGCCATTTTTTCATGTAAAAATTCTCAATTATACGTCTTGATTCGAGAAAGTTTATGCTTGCGAAAAATATTTTTCCGTTAAATTCGCGAAAGTAAATGTCTTGAATTTTGCGATTTTTTGTCCTCGCGAAAGTTTATGCTCGCAAAAGTTTGTACAGTGGAACCTCTAATTAGCGGACACCATCGGGGAAAGGGGTTAGTGTCCGCTAATTAGAAGTGTCCGCCTTTTAGAAACTTTTGATCTCGAAGCTCCAATTTTGAAATTAGGCCATCCCAGGGTGTCAAAAATACAAAATTGGGGTCTAAAGTACTTATCTGCAGACACTAGGCCATAGAAGAACAAGAGAAAGGTTATAAAACGCAACAATTTAGTTTTTAACAAATAAAAGAAAATCTAGAAATATAACACCAAAATTGAAAATACAATTCGTTGAATGGGTCAAGGGAAAACTGGAAATTTGTAGAAATAATTTGAATAATAAAACTAATAAGTGCTTGAAATAAAAATATCTAAAAATATTTTTTTCGATTTTGGACGTCTGTGACCCGTTTGATATTCAATGTCCGCTAATTGGAGAGTTAAAATAGGGGTTTTGGCCATTTCGTGCGAAAAAATTTGCCCGCTAATCAGAGGGTCCGCTAATTGAGTGTCCGCCTTTTAGAAACTTTTTTATGAGGAATTGACTAGGAAACGGCCGGGGAAAATGAAATTGTCCGCTAATCAGAGGTGTCCGCCTTTTAGAGTGTCCGTTAATTAGAGGTTTTACTGTACGCCTAAAGTAGGATATGGTTTTACTTGTTTCAATTCATATTTCAGGATCCTGAGGAGGAAGAAGGCGGACGAAAGAAACGAAGGAGAGTTCTTCCACGGCAAACGAAAGAAGGAGGAGAGAAGTCATCACAAGCAGAGGAGGGTGAAGAAGAAGAAAAAGACACCGAGAGGGAGGGAGAAATTGAAACAGAAGAGGTCGTAATGGGCGTTGATGTTCCTCCACCCCCACCACCAGATCTTCCTTCTAAAGACGCACCACCACCGCCTGAGGGTGAGGAAGCGGTCGATTTTGAAGTCAAAGGGCGAGAAGAAGATGAGCGGCCGACTGACCCGCGCTTACGGAAACGGAAATTAGATGACTCTGATGGAGAAATCGAGGATGGAGAGGTTAAGGAAGGAAATTCGTGGTTCAATGATTTCAATGCTGCGATGAGATACAACGCTTTGAAACCAACCAAAAAGTTTTTGAAGAATATAGTGGATCTTAAAGAGCAATATGAAGATGTTCCAATGGATTCGAAAGAGGGTAAGGCAGGTGGAGAGAAGGGTATTGATCTTGATCGATTGATGGTTGAGAAAGACCCTGGGCACGAGGTTGGTATGATGGGTGAGGAGATTGTGTATAAACACCTTTGTCACTTGTACGCTGATGAGCTGAAAAAGGAGACAGTGAATATCGAATGGTTGAACGAAGATGAAGAGTTTGGATTACCGTATGATATGAAACTGACGTTCTTCGATGAACGACAACCTCCCGTACTCTATATTGAAGTCAAAACAACTTTTAGGGATGAGAAAAAAGAATTCGAGATCTCCTCCAATCAGATTAGATTTGCGTTCGAGCAAGGTGAACGGTTTCAATTGTATCGGTTAACGGGTATCAGAAGCCCGAAAGAAATGAAATTAAGGAGACTGGCTAACTTAGCTACCTACCTTAATAACAAGAGTGTGAAGCTCTTTATGGTGCTATAAAAGAGAAATGAGACACATTTTTAGTCTATGTTATGTTAAAACGAAAAACTTAAGATGTACGCTGCTAGATTAGCAGCTGTTTCAAATTTGATAGGTTGGCAATGTTTTTAAGACTTTTATGCAGGAATGTTGCCAGAATATTGCAATCAACGGTTTGTAAATTATGAGCAAATGATTATGTAAGAGTTTATCGCGTTAGAAGTAGAATCGAATCTTTAACCTTTCTCAGGCAAGAAAAAGTGAAGCCTTCAAACATGCGCCGAATTTTTGACGACAGATTGAATCTAGCAATTCTTTTGTTTTCGAGTAATATTTTTTTTCGAAGTTTAGCGTTAAATTTTAGTTTCAATCTGCCATTTGTGTAAAAACACCAAGCGGGCCGCGCTAGGACGCGCAACTTTTGGTTACGGTCCGTCGTGTTTTGTGGATTAGTTTTTTATTTTATTTTTATTTTTTTCGCTAACATAGATTTTTATTGCGTCATTTTCTAAAGATTTACTACAGATAATATTCCGTATGATTGGTCCTTTATTTTTATCTGTTTCATTGCAGTCTAAACTAAAATACCTTGGCATAATACGTCTTAAAACGGGTAAGTGCAGATGGGTTGAATAAACTAGATCCCCTTACCGTGAAAAGCATAGACCGAAATCATATATCGACCTGTGTCGACCAATCGAGATTCTATTCAGCGCGCAATCAACGCAGAGAAAAGTAACCATGACGACAATCCAAGATCTTGGACTAAGTTCAAAGTTGATATTTTTTTCGGGTCGTTGAAAACACAACTCAGAAATGTCATCAACGCTTTTAAAAAAGGCCAGTAATAGAGAATCATAAGATAAAGATTCGTCTTTATTTCGATTCCACTGAAGTAACATAACCATAATTAATAGTTTAGTAATTTGGGAATCATATACCTTAAGTGTATTAATTTTGGCGTGTACTTAATTTTGCGGTTGAGCGACAGGCTAATTTTGGCGGGTATTTAATCTGGCGGTTGATCAATTTTGGAAATTTTGGCGAGGATTTAATTTGGCGAATTGGAAATTTTGTCACACTGAAATGGGTGAAAATTACTCAAAAATACTAAAAAGTTGTGATTCTTCACATAATTCGATTTTTGTTAATTTTGGCGGGTATTTAATTTGGCGGATTTCGCCTAAAACCGCCAAATCCGCCAAATTTAATCCCCGCCAAAATTAATACACTTAAGGTGGACACGTGAAATACAAATCCATGAGGAGATTGACGGAATTGAAAGATCTTCAGAAATACGACATGATCAGTATAACAGATGATTTGACTAAAATGGAGAGGGATAGTAAAAGAGTTAAGAAAGATGGCTGATGTGAGAAATAAAGCACTGTCGTCGGACAGTGATTATAAATGGAGAGTGCGAGGCAGTCCTCGTGATAAATTGTACATTAAAAAAGATTTACAGTATCATTCGACCAGTTTAGAGAGAACCTACATGGGCCTGAAACCGTATTCTTTATAATAATATGAATAATAATAACAATAATAATATTGATACAATCTGCTAGACATTGATATGGTAATATTTGCTCTTCATCTTTGATTCTTTATCTACTGTGATTAGATTGACACATGCGCGATTAAGTTTCTATCGTTGGTCTTCAGAGGTTGATATACTCTTTGAAAACTCAACATCTGATACTCAGGGTAAGAGCCCCCTGTGTAGACAGCTATTAGTAGGGGAATTTTGTTCGATTTTTGACGTCGTGCGAATTTTTTAGTCAAAGCACTTGTGATACACTTTAGGAAAGTACATCAATGAAGGAGTTTTGAAAGAAATTGTACATTTTGGTGATTTGTACATTCTGGTCTGTAAAATACACCAGTGTCCGAAAGAAATTTGGGACCCTTAAAATTCGGACTCCTTTTTTGATGTACTTTCGAAAAAGTTATAACAAGTGCTTTGACTAAAAAAATCGCACGATTTTACAAAATGACGTTTTTGAAGTGCACTAAAACATCGGTGGAAAGAAAAGTGTAAACTACTACAGTACAGTAGCGAATTTTCTTCGGCTTTGGGCTAGGGGTAACTATCCCAAAATATGAAATTCAATTAAAGGAAAACTAAAAAAAACCACGTCGTTATTTCTTTTTGGACCTACCCCGGTGGAGGTCCTATAAATTAACCTTTGTCCGTTCGTTCGTTCGTTCGTTCGTTTGTTATTAGCTTTCCTCATGATTGGCTCATTAGTTTTTTCTGATTTTTTGCACAAAGATGCATAACTATAAACCCTCGAATGTGACGGAGCCCGATTTTCAAAAAAAAAATTTTTAGGCAAATTTGGGCCAAAAAACGGCTAAAAAACGAGCTTTTTGGACTTTGTGAAAAATTAAGTCGTTAATTTTTTCTGATTTTTTGCATGAAAGTAGGGTACCATCGTAGGTAAAAGATGGCTTAAGCAGATTTTTGCAAAAAAATTTTAATGGCTCAAAAAACGCATGTTTATCTATAAGAATCACTATTAATAAGCATACATCAATGTTCTTAGTCAAATTACTCAATTTTTTGATGAGATAGATGTTTTTTTTGCTCAGGAGGGCTTACTATTAAAAAATATGTGTGTTTAGACATGAAATTTTGGTTGCTTGGCGTGTTTTTATAGGAAAATAGGCCAAATTCGATATTCTTTTATAAGCACATTATCAATTACTTAGGTATTAGCTTTTCTCGAGATTGGCTCTTTCATTCTTTATGATTTTTTGAGCAAAGATGCATAACTATAAACCCTCGAATGTGAGGGAGCCCGATTTTCGAAAAAACAAATTTAGGGGTAAATTTTAGCTAAAAAAACGGCTAAAAAAAGGGTTTTTTGGACTTTATGAAATATTGGATCATTGTTTTTTCTGAATTTTTGCATGAAAGTAGGTAAAAGATGGCTCAAGCAGATTTTTGTAAAAAAAGGATTTTTCAGCTCAAAAAACGCATCTTTATCTATAAGAATCACTATTAATAAGCATACATCAATGTTCTTGAAATTACTGAATTTTTTGATGAGATATGTTTTTTTGCTCTCGAAGTCTTGAATATTAAAGAATATTTCAAGAGCATGAAATTTTGGTTTCTAAACTTTTTTTTTATAAGAAACAAACGACTAATTTTAATAGATCGTCACTATTTGTGTTCTGAATGATTGCTTCATGGTCATGCTTATGTACATATCAATTATATATGTGTTAAATGCATAACCAGGTAGGTCCATAAAAGTATCACTTGTTGAACTTGACTTCCTTAAGTTAAAGGGTCCTGCAACATGTCCGATGAGAAAGAACGATGTAAAAAATATTAAAATCTCAATTTTGAAGAAACTGGTACCCCATCTAGAGTATTATTAACGATTAATTGCTTTCTCGAAAGCGCGCCAAATAAGAAAAAATAATCCATCGTGCGATTACATATACTAAGCATTTGATATTTTAATGAATAGCTTGACAATTATACAGAGTATGAAAGGTTTATCAAGTCATGTACAGTTTGTATGCACTTTAAAAATGGATTTAAAATGGATTTCTTTTGTATGCACGTATAAAAGACATGGCTGGATAGTTATTTAGTTATTTTAATACTCTCTTTTTTTCAGTCATGTTTAATCTCTCTAGATAGCAGATAATTCAAAGGAGAAAGCCATTCTTTTAAAAATAACTTGCATTTATTTTCTCTGATCCGGATACCTTCGAACCATCAACATTTTGTGTAATAGCTAAGTTTCGCATTTAGAAAGAAATTATTGCTGTGTGGATGTTTTGGGAACAAAACTCAGTATAGCGTTGATGTTCTGTTTTTATCATTGCTGGTGTTTGAACGGCGTTTTGGATAATTTATTCTTGGTAGAAAAAAAACACAGCTTTGCATAAAAGTAAGAATAGTTCATATTTGATGGGCACCAAAATCTTTCATCCGACACGCTAAAGCTCTGAGGTCGGAAAATTTTTAAACATCTGGAAAAGGTTTAGATTACGGAATTTTGCAAAACTGCGTCAAGGATTTTGCAGTGGGAGGCATTTCTTAGAAAATTGCACAAAATGATAAAATTAAGAACATTTTGGGAACATTTTTAGCCTTGAACTCAAAAAAGTTTAGGACATCCGAAGGCTTCAAAAATATTGTAAGTTCTTATGAAAATATGAGTAATCGTGTCACTTGGAACCAATTATGCACATCCATATTTTATTGAAAAGAGCATTTCCAAACAAAAATCCTAATTGAAATTAAATTTGAATACGAAACCAAACGATCAATTAACACATCACTAACTTCCAGCAATCAAATTCTGAGAAGAAATTAACAAGTAGCCGTCCAATGCAGTTTTATTATACAGATTAGTCAGCACAAAATGATTGATCAGAAAAAACGATTTCTCCTTCCAAATAATCCAAATTATATGAGGAACACGTTTATAGGAAACTCGAGGCTGAAAATGGTCCGAAAAATAAGGGATTGTTGAGGAACTGCTCAGGCTCAGAATATGAAATCAAGTTATAGAACAGCAAGATATAAATTTGAACTCACAAACTCTAATTAAAAAGATGATACACTACTGTGTTTTTTATGTTCATCTAAAAATGATAAAATATTACTGAAACGGCAATCAGTGTCAAAAGAGATAATATACAGTTTTACTTATCCATAAGTTACATACTTAGCAAATCCAAACATTTTGGCCACAGATGGAAGCCTTATGTCTTTATATAGTTTGTTCTTTTAAAAAATTGTACCTAACAATATTTAATCACCCGTCGAATAAAGCACCAAATAATTTGATCTTTTTTGTTCATAGGCGAAATCCAAGATGCCAAAATTTGGGGAGGTTCACCGCAAGCTAACAGAGTAAGTGAATTGTTTTTTAAGGATAATTTCTTTCATAACATTTCTATCCCAAACTAAGGATGTTGTTCTGAATGTTTTACCTAGTTGTTCTTTGATGTTTTTTACTTTTCCACGTACCATACAACAGGGGGTGGTTTCACGGTTGGCAGAATTTTTGACAAAAGCCTTGAATTTCAAAGAAATTTTCGGTGGCGGAATTTCGGTCCTTTTTAGACGGTCTGACGGAAATCGGGGGAATAATTGGTGGAATACGGAATCGGGTATACCCCCTGAAACCCCCCTCCACAATAGTCACAAATAATTATAGAGGTTAAATCTTTATTCATCAGTAAGCTCGTTTTAAATAGGTTTAGAACGCCTTTTAACGCTAACCAAAGAAATATAAGACTGGGGGAGGGGTACCGCTGAAGTTCGGGAAATTGACATTGTAAGTTTCCAACTTTCAGCAAACTACCTTTTCAGAAGTTTGAAATTTTGGGGAAATAGTCAAAAAAACGTCAAAAATGTCGGAAATTTCGAAATTCAGACCCTCTAAGGATCGATTTTCGAGCTTTAGCTCGGACATAACCGTCATTTCGCAAACCTAGTATCCCCCGGGTAAGATGCGAAAAATACCAAATTCTACCCTGAAAAGTGCATGTAGTATGGCTGAAAGTCGACTCTAATATTTGTACTATCTGATATTTTCAGACCCTAAAAACCCTGGTCAGTGGCACGTTTTTCCGTTTTTTTATCAATTTTGTCAACTGCATATTTTTGCAAGTGGAGCACATTCTTTCATGAAACCACAAAACTGTCTACTTTCAGCTTTCAATTGACCACCGTCTAATCAATTTTTGAAACTATAATAAGGACAAGTTAAGAACATTTTAAGACTTTGTGGACTCAAAAACACACTTTTTCTTAGGAAAATAGCCAAAAATACTCAAAAATGGTATAAGGATATGTTAAAAACATTTTTTGGTTTAGAACTAAAAAAGTTAAGAACTTCCCAAGACTTCTAAAACTTTGGATGTTCTTATAAAAAGAGACGTGTACTCCATAATGACGTCAGTGTATATCACTGTATCTAAGGGGTGTGAAATTGTTGTTTTAAACCTGCATCAAGCTTTGAGTCCTTCATCACTTTTGAACAAATCTAAAACTTTATCTTGTGTCCTGCTGGCCCTAGGGCTCGAGAAAGCGCACATTTCTTGATATTTTGAAACGGGAAACAGGGCTAGAGATTGAGGAACTTGGTACTGCAATGGCTGATTGAGAGCTGTGGAGGGAGGGTTATTGTTTGTTTCCTAGGTCTAAGGATGATGATGACGAAAACTTTATCACTCCTTGTCTACAGCAGCGAACTACTACAGTATTAGCAAACAAAGTCGCTAAATGTCATTCTTCCTAATCAATAAAAATTCCTTTAAGTCGTCGAAATGTTCTTTATTTGTGCTTGCCAAATATCTATAACATATCAAGCTTTCTGAGAATTCGGTCATTTTTGTCAACAAGTTTCATGTCATCACATGACTTGATCACATTGCCTAGAACTACAATCATGGTCGAAATATATTTAGATTTTAGTGTATTTTAACCACGTTTTTCAGAATTCGAGAGTTGGGGAGAGAATTTCTATTTTTAGTACTTCCACTTTCTTAAATTGAATATTTCATTGAATATATTTGAGGGGTTCGGTGGCCTCCCACTTATATTCCAAGCCTTATTAGAACAAATTTAAGCTTTTAAATCATGAGATCCTATGGTCCTGCTAAGTCAGAGTTAAAACTCTACTTTCCGAGTAGTTTGACGCGCTTAAAAATCATTTGTGGTGTTTAAAATTTCGCAGGAAAATCCCCTTTGTCTCAAAAATTTCTCCATGATTTTAGAAGATTTTCAATCCATAGAAACGTTATGAACGTTAAATGGACGTTCAAGTTTGAACAGAATTTTGAGGCCAGTGGTTAAATAAAAATAGGGATAGGGTTTTTCACACCTATGGTTTACAGCTCAAAAATGCAGTTTTTTCCCAGTCGGGTGAAGGTTCATTGCAGTTTTCACTAAGGAGGATTTTAAGCCGAATTTTCGAGCGATCTCTGAATTTGTAACATGGGATATGATTTTTTTTAATAAAGGGATTATAAATCCATTTTATTCTACTAACCGGCCTTTTCATTGCTGTTGAACAAGCTAAGATGCAGCACACCTTAATGAACGTATTTTTCTTACTTTGTTTACTCTCTAGATCAAAAATAAACAAATTTTATTTTTGTTTTGACGTTTTTCTTTCTTCCCATTTGTCAGTTCAAATTACACGGATTCCGTTATAAGCAACAATGTCTGCTCGATAGATGTTTCATAATTATTCCGTGAGAGGTTTTACCACTAGTATATACGACGCTAGAGCTTTCGATTGATTTTTAAAGGAAAAAGCAAAGACGACTTAGCTGTGATGCTTTACACCTTACATAAAGAGCAACAGAAAGTTTTCCAAATCCAAAATACAAGAATTGTACTATTCGGGTCTTTAATTTAGTTAACTACTTCATAAATTAGCTAACACCATCAAGTTAAGTTTCTTATATCAAAAAGCTATGATCTTATCCGTCAAGGTACACTTTAAGTTGGAGGAGATGCTATAAAAGATAATATTATTATGATTATTGGCCTTCATTGAGTGAAGTTAGATGAATTTTCTATGTCATATGTCTGTGTCACATGTTTTTAATGAATTTAGTTTGCTATGTGTAGTGTTGGTAACAAGATGTGGGTTTAAACTAATTAATCAGATTTGTCATGAAATTATTATAGCATCTTTTTCGATGTCATTCGCACGATAACTGCTTAAAGATACTTTGCAAACTGGTTTGGCTGATCGAATTTTTTTTCTTTTAACAAGGTTACCATTCTGGGTTTGTTCTTGGTTGATGGATTTGATTCTGTTGGTCTATTTGATAGCCCATTGTAGATGATTCTGACATCTTTGAGTTTTGAGGGGTGAAGTTTCATTGATTTATTTGGTGTATATATTGCTTGATTGTATAAGTAAAGGGGTGTGGCATGAAATAGCGAAATCAAAATTTTGTGCCAACCTTAGATTGTATTCAGCTATTGTGGAAATAATATACTTTAGGCGTACAAAATTTCACGAGCAGTAACTTTCGTGAGGTCAAAATATTGCGAAATTCACGACATTTACGTTCACAAATTTGAAGAAAAACTTTTTTCGCGAGCATAAACTTTCGCGAATGGTCCTTTTGAGAATTTTCAAAGACATTTACTTTCGCGAAAATCGTGAAAGTTTTTGCTGGCGAATGTTTGTACGCCTAAAGTAGTTTACGTTATAGATTTGCTAGAAAAACTTCAAAATCTTTTTCGCATGATTCTTGACTGAAATAATGATACACGTTTAAAGATGTTCGTTTTTTTAATGATAGAAAGGAGGCAGGTCTCTTATGCTGACATTGCAGAATTATCAAGAATCTTTCAAAAGTTTTGCTTGCTTTGTGCATTATATCTTTAAGATGAATCATTCTTCACTCGATACAACTCAGCTAGTATGACAGGCCAGGGATTGCTCACACTCTACTTCAGACCAGCGTGTTTGATTTCTTTCAGAAGCTCTAAATCCATTTCTGAGAAGGTTGAAAGGACCGCGTATAGTTACGAGTTCGAAAGTAGATAGAATTTTGAGATAAGGCGCCCGCGAATTAGGTTAGTTTGGCAAAACTTTTTATGACTAAAAGAGTGACGTTACAACAGGCAAAGCCCTTAACCCCAAAACTTTAAGATAGACCTAAAGATTCGCCTAAAGATAGGTGCAGATATAATGATGAATACCATCGAATAGAACATGAAATTCGGAGCAAAATGATAGACTACAACATACAAGTCATGTGTTCACCCAGCTGGCACACAAGGTTGTTTCAACGTTTATTTAACGTTCACAGCGTCCATGTAATGTTAGATAAACGTTGAAACAACGTTGTGTGCCAGCTGGATAAGCACATAAATAAATATGGTTATTTGAAGTTCGAAATTGTGGCACTCATATGGTCCGACTTACGTCATGTGCCGCACTTTTCCACATTGTTTAGACATCTCTGGCTCACTTTCAGGTGGCTTCAGAAAAATAAGATATGAAATCAAACTACACTGTAAGGGTCAGGAAAGATAGGTAAAATGCACTGTAAAGGGTATCGTTTCACTGCTCAAGGGCTGCATTGGAAGGGTCTGATTTTGAAAGCCATTTTTTTGGCGGTATTATGCCGTCGTTTAGAAATCGAGTACCCCTCCCCCCGGGAAATTCTCTCAGGTATTTTGCTCATTTTGATAAAGGTATTATTAGGCTTTCGTACCCTTTTTTGAAAACCTAGAGAAAAGTAAAAAATATAGCAAAAATTTAGGCACGGTTTATCTGCTAAAGGTCAGCTTTCTAAAAGATCAGGGTAAGAGTACTGCAGGGTACCTTATTGGTATTAAATTTCGCGGGTTACAAAATCGCGCGTGTATTGAATTTCGCGATTCACTGAAATTAAGTACCCACGAAATTTTGTAACCCGCAAAATTTAATACCAATAATGTGTCTTTTTCATAGGATTCCTGAGGCTTCGTATGTTACAGGGATTGGTATGGTTCCAGAAGAGATAGATGACCCTCGATACAGAATGTGTTCTCGTAGAAGAGGGTAAAAACTCGTCCTTTGAAATCATGTTAATGCACGTCTAGTTTAATGCACTCCACCATTCGATGGCAAAAATGCTAGGACCAAGTTAAGAACAATTTAAGGCTTTGTGGACTCAAAACCACCCGATTTTTAAGGAAAATGGGTAAAAATGCTCACAAAAGGTTGAAAATAAGAACACTTTAAGAACATAGTTAGGCTTGAAACAAGTTATGAACGTCTGAAGTTTTCAAAAATTTTGGATGCTCTTATAAAAAAATGCGTATTTTACTTTTGCCTGGGGAAGGATGAAGATTCCTGTTAAGCAACTGGCTATGCCTTAAAGTTAGCGAGGCTCGCATTTTTCATGAACCTTTTTTCTTGAAAGGAGGAGCTATACGAATTTCGTTGAAAGTAAATATTTCGCATTACTCGCTTGATGACGTGATTACTAAATCACTTCTGATAATTGTCAAACTGTCAATTTTGTAAAAAAAATGAATTGGAAAAATTAAATAGCTCAGCGGTGATGCAATGTCAATATCCTTTCTAAATGAAGACTTCTTAAAAAAGACTCTGTTAGCATATATATGGTTGAATTAAGCTTTTTGTGAACCCATTACCTGGAGGGGGTACTGACCTTGAGTTAGAGCAATATCCGATTTTCACCCTGAAAAGTGGCATAAATGACCAAAAGTAGTCAAAAAATTGAAAAATTAGTAAATTTGGGAGCCGATATCTTCTGTGCCTAAAAGGGAACCCCGACCCTATACAAAGCCAAGACTATGCTATCGGTAGTAAACACAAGAATATAAAGAAAAACGAAATCTACAGCCCAAATGACCGTACACATGAACACCCCTGTCTCACAGCCCCAGTGGAACCTTTTTTCAAAATATTTGCTAAATTTTCTAGTGGGGCTGGGGTCCCAACGGATCTGTGACACAGGGGTGTACATGGGAAAAATAAGTAGTGGTAGAGTTTAGGACTACGCTGTAATTATACCTTCGTTGCTGTCTACACTCCAGGCTGTATCTTCGTTTTTAGAATTATTTGCAATAATTCTTAGTGTCATTGTGTACGACAGACAGAATAGTCCCTTCCCCCAAGAGTGTACACTTTTTAACCCTTTTCTGGGGGAATGAGGAAGTTGGCTTATAAAGCATGTACACGTTTTTTTATAAGAACAATTTTAACAGATTATTAACAACTTTGAGGCTTTATGGACTCCAAAACACCCGATTTCTTAAAAAAAAAGGAAAAATAGTGCTAACAAAATGGTGAGTATTTTTTATAAAAATATTTATGATGAAATCGGCAAAGAAATTAAGAATATGGTAAGAATACCACACCATCATGGAATTTGGCAACTGAACCTAATAATGCTATTTTTAGACCATTTTACCATCAAATTGGCAATTATTCCCCAGCAACTCCGAAAGGTTCCACGAAAATGCCAAATTATACCTTGGGGTATACATTATATTTCGGCTGGCTTTGGATTCAAAGCTAAGAATACCGTGAGAATATTTCAGGATAATTTTTTATGAATTGAAAAAAAAAACACCATTCTTATAAAAAAAGCCTGTATAGTAAGAACATGCTAAAAACATTTTTAAGCTTAAAACTCAAAAAGTTAAGAACATGATCCAAAGGTTTCAAAAAGTTTTGGATATTCTTATAAAAAAACGTGTATTTCATATAAGCTTTCTTATAAAACGCATCATTTAATCTATTCCTGCTAAGCTTCTCCTTTAAATTGCTTCACATCTAAACAGTTGTAATCCATCTTGTAATTCATCCGATTCCGTAAAGTCTTTTAACATTTTGATATCAAAATTGCCTGAAAAGATTGGATTTTTAATTTTTAGTAGCTCCTCAAATTTCATTTCATTTTCACGTCTATCAAGAGCAGAAGTTTTAATTATTTCTAGTTCCTCAGGACGGCTTCATTTAGCCTTGTAATTGGATTCCTGTCAAAGTCAGCAAATTATTTTTGAGTGGTTGCACATATTTATTTAATGAGAGTTTTTTTAAGGGTTATTTGCAGATTTGTAGATATTTTACGTTTTTTTTTTTGGATTACATTGTATTGATTGTGCTATATATTTTGTGCATAAAGATGGCGGGTAGAGACAAAGTATTGGCAAAAAAAGTACAAATGATTCGAGCAGAGTAAGGTTTTTAAATCTTCAGACACCTTTTCGACCGTAGTGCCACTTATTTATTTAAGTATCCCCCTAAACTCGATCCAATCCTTTTTTGACACACATTTCTATTGTCTGTAGGTGCAAAAAAAGGACTGGGGCGGGTTTAGTGGGATAAAGCAGACAAAAAAATGCCCGCGCGGAAATTGACGGCTACGGTCAAAAAGGTGTATTGCGGTAGGCCTTTTTGTAAATCATTTGGCTGGCTCGTTTCGAAACCATTACCAAGGTGATTGAATCCTCAAGTGTTACTTTTAAATAGAGTAAACTTCTTATAAACTTCTCTGGGAATCGATTACTATAGCCATATTTTGAAAACGAGGTAAGCGTTACTGGTACGTCACCTTCCTTTGAAATCATTTGAGATCCGTTACAAGTTTGACGTCACTTATTCTCTACCTGACACAACTTTGACGTCACTTATTCTCTACCTGACACAACTTTGACGTCACTTATTCTCTACCTGACATAACTTTGACGTCACTTATTCTCTACCTGACACAACTTTGACGTCACTTATTCTCTACCTGACACAACTTTGACGTCACTCATTCTCTACCTGACACAACTTTGACGTCACTTATTCTCTACCTGACACAACTTTGACGTCACTTATTCTCTACCTGACACAACTTTGACGTCACTTATTCTCTACCTGACACAACTTTGACGTCACTTATTCTCTACCTGACACAACTTTGACGTCACTTATTCTCTACCTGACACAACTTTGACGTCACTTATTCTCTACCTGACACAACTTTGACGTCACTCATTCTCTACCTGACACAACTTTGACGTCACTTATTCTCTACCTGACACAACTTTGACGTCACTTATTCTCTACCTGACACAACTTTGACGTCACTTATTCTCTACCTGACACAACTTTGACGTCACTCATTCTCTACCTGACACAACTTTGACGTCACTTATTCTCTACCTGACACAACTTTGACGTCACTTATTCTCTACCTGACACAACTTTGACGTCACTCATTCTCTACCTGACACAACTTTGACGTCACTTATTCTCTACCTGACACAACTTTGACGTCACTTATTCTCTACCTGATACAACTTTGAACTCCAAATGACTGAATTTCTCTTTTTGTTTGAGCACGCGAGACGGGGTGTCAGCAATGAAGTATAAGCCTGAAGGGCTAGAAGAAGCCATAAAATCCTACCAAAATCACGTGGCCTAGCGCGGTCCACGTGGATTTCACACAAATACGCGATTAAATGTAAAATTTACCGCTAGGTTTTTAAAAATGAACCACTCAAAAGCAAAGAAATCGCTAGACAGATTCAACCTTTAATAAAAAATACGGCGCACATTTTTAAGGCTTCATTTTTTTTGCCTGAGAAAGGTTAAAGATTCACTTCTAGCCTTTCGGGCTTATATTTCCTTGGCTGTCAATTACTATTTTTGCTAAACTTTTGCTGATTCGTGAAATTTTTCAAAATGTCGAATCTCGAAAACAAATTCAAAAATGTTTCCGATACTGATTAATTGGATTAAAGTTACCTGACCTTACTAGTAGACGTGCAGTAATTATGAATTCCTGGTTATATATAACACGAAGACTTTTTATCATAGCTTTTTACCATTTGCCTTAAAGTGACTGAATTAACTGAAGGAATCTTTAGAAAGAGCAGGAAAATACTTTCTAATAATAAAGACATTCTAATAATAAAGACATCCATTCATTTTTAATTTCCCAGCGATAGATCTACCAAAGGGATGGATGAAACCGATTTCTCGGACATCTCTAAAGCCGCTCTGAAGCCGTACAATCAAAACAAGCGCTCTGTACAATGGGTCAAATCAACCATCAAAGCTTACGAGGAGCCTGGCAAAGCAATCAAAACCAACAGCTTTGGAGAATGTCACTTCTTAGGTGCTACAAGAAAAGCCAAAGGAAAGGTAGCAATTTTTCGAACATGTGATATTACTGCAAGAATAAGTATACCAGGATAATCGCAACGACGTATAAAAATTATAATTGGCTAGTCAAAATACAAGCTTTGATTGGGTGAAGCTCACTAGCCTGTCGCCGTGATTGTACCGATTTACTTAACGTAACTATTGTTATGATATCTTACCAACTTTTTCTTTTCGAGTAGCAAAGCGATGGCAATTTATTACTGCCTTTTTTTGTCTCAGCTACAGATTATATTGAGACAGGCTTGAATACTATTAGTTACATGGTCTCTTCTTTTCTCGGCTAGCCTCGCCACCAATACGGTTTTTATTGACCCTTGTATATCCCCTATCCCACCTCGAGACGACCGTGCAACGCATTTATCCCGTTGAAGTCCCTTTGCATGTTTTCAAAAAGCACGAACAATTTTCAGAACTCTCCAAGCAGCTACTTACATTAAAGAGCAAACTGTAAAAGCGGGATATGCGAAAGTGACATTTTATAGCATCACAAAGTCTTGCTTATAATCCATATCATCCGGGGGGAGGGGGGGTACTAGGGCAAGATGGGTTACGAGGATGCTCCGCTGGTCAGGGTACCTTTTTTAACCTCCACGAGTCCCAGGTAGGGTCGCAAAAACACCAAAATAGAAAAATCAGTCCCTCGTAGGGTGTCTATTTTTGGAAAATTTTGGGAAAAAGTAGAAAATTTGAGAACATTTTGGAATTTCAGTCCCATTCAGGGTCACTTTTTTCGCAAATTTCGAGTCCCACGTAGGGTCCATTTTTCGAACCTCAGCAGAGCACCCCCGTCGGTCGACAAGGGTAGTACGCCCCCCGGGCCATATCAACCCAAGAATAAACAAAATCAAAATATATCCCACCTCCACCTGATGTCTTTTGACCAATGAAATCGCGAGAATCTTACTGATGCAGGATAATATGCTAGAAAGGTCTTCAAAACACTTTACGATATTTGATGTTTTCTTTCCACCGCACAGTTCATCCGTATTGCGCATGACACATCCATGGAGGATACTTTCAGTTTGCTTACTGAACATTGGAAGATTGACGAGCCACAATTGTTAATATCTGTCACAGGAGGCGCCAAAAGCTTCAATATGGACCCAAGATTGAAACAGCAGTTTGCATCTGGTTTAGTTAAGGTATAACGGTTTATGAGTGATAAAAGTTTGTTTTTATTAAGTCTACTTGGACGTTATTTTGTCCTAACTTCACAACATTTTGCTGCAAAATCTTGAAGTTTAAAGGTTTTATTTTTGAATAAGTGATTCCGTTTCATATCAGACACATATTTCATATGAGGACAGTGTTTGCCTATTGTTATATTATGCTGATATAAGCAAAAAATGTTTTTCTTTTCCTCTTTCTGACCATTCTTGCTCCACATCTGTGTCAATTCAATATGAAAAAGCTTGTAAAATAAAATTGATTAGTAAGCAAACGATCTCATTCTTATTTAAAAACAAAACCTTTAAAATAAGATGAACTTTTAAACAACATTGTACTCCAGCAGAGTGAGAAAAGGATTCATGCAGAGGAATGTAAAGAGATGGAAAAACAGCTTCTTGAAAACAATGTAAAAAAAGGCTTATATACCAGGTCTCTTGCCCTTGAGGGAGTTTATGTCGAGTAAATAGGTTTCTTTTGTTGTCGCTATAAAAAATCTGCATAGTTAGTGTGTTGTGACAAAATTCTTTTGTTTCAAGCCTGATTATGCGCAAACTTTGGCAATTTCGCAATGTATGTAGACCTGAAATCGTCGGGTTTTCACTAACGTCAAATTCGAAATTGACGGACTTTCACGTCTAACATTTCCAAAGCGTCTGACGTGCATGCATTGTTATATCTAAACAATTCGTCAAAGTCTTCACTTCAATTTCGTAAATTGACTGACTTTCAAGTCTTACTTTTCCGAAACGTCAAACGTACATTATGCTTTATTTCTATGCGCTCTCATTACACTTGTAATCTAACAATTCAAAATAGGTCTCCTTGGTCGTGCAAGATAACGCAAGTCTCCAAGCAAAGTCACTTAATAAAACAAGGCCTGTAAAGGAAGACACTCTCAGGGATAGTGAAAATCGGTCTCCTTGGTCGCGCTAGGTAACACAAGTCTCCAAGCAACGTCACTTAATACATTAAGGCCTGTATAGATAGACACTCTCAGAGACAGTGAAATATCGGTCTCCTTGGTCGCGCAAGGTAACACAAGTCTCCAAGCAAAGTCACTTAATATATTAAGGCCTGTATAGATAGACACTCTCAGAGACGGTGAAATATCGGTCTCCTGGGTCGCACAAGGTAACGCAAGTCTCTAAGCAAACTCACTTAATAAGTTAAGGCCTGTATAGATAGACACTCTCATGGATAGTGAAATATCGGTCTCCTGGGTCACGCAAGGTAACACAAGTCTCCAAGCAAAGTCACTTAATAAGTTAAGGCCTGTATAGATAGACACTCTCAGAGACAGTGAAATATCGGTCTCCTGGGTCGCACGAGGTAACACAAGTCTCCAAGCAAAGTCACTTAATAAGTTAAGGCATGTATAGATAGACACTCTCAGGGACAGTGAAATATCGGTCTCCTGGGTCGCACGAGGTAACACAAGTCTCCAAGCAAAGTCACTTAATAAGTTAAGGCCTGTATAGATAGACACTCTCAGGGATAGTGAAATATCGGTCTCCTTGTGTTACCTTGTGCGACCCAATACAGGCCTTGTTTTATTAAGTGACTTTGCTTGGAGACTTGTGTTACCTTGCGCGACCAAGGAGACCGATATTTCACTGTCTCTGAGAGTGTCTATCTATACAGGTCTTAATATATTAAGTGACGTTGCTTGGAGACTTGTGTTACCTTGCGTGACCAAGGAGACCGATATTTCACTATCCCTGAGAGTGTCTATCTATGCAGGTCTTAATATATTAAGTGATGTTGCTTGGAGACTTGTGTTACCTTGCGCGACCCAGGAGACCGATTTTCACTGTCTCTGAGAGTGTCTATCTATACAGGCCTTAACTTATTAAGTGACTTTGCTTGGAGACTTGTGTTACCTTGTGCGACCCAGGAGACCGATATTTCACCGTCTCTGAGAGTGTCTATCTATACAGGCCTTAATATATTAAGTGACTTTGCTTGGAGACTTGTGTTACCTTGCGCGACCAAGGAGACCGATATTTCACTGTCTCTGAGAGTGTCTATCTATACAGGCCTTAATGTATTAAGTGACTTTGCTTGGAGACTTGCGATTCCTTGTGTAACCCAGGAGACCGATATTTCACTGTCCCTGAGAGTGTCTATCTATACATGCCTTAATATATTAAGTGACTTTGCTTGGAGACTTGTGTTACCTTGCGCGACCAAGGAGACCGATATTTCACTGTCCCTGAGAGTGTCTATCTATACATGCCTTAATATATTAAGTGACGTTGCTTGGAGACTTGTGTTACCTTGCGCGACCCAGGAGACCGATATTTCACTGTCCCTGAGAGTGTCTATCTATACAGGCCTTAATATATTAAGTGACTTTGCTTGGAGACTTGTGTTACCTTGCGCGACCAAGGAGACCTATTTTGAATTGTTAGATTACAAGTGTAATGAGAGCGCATAGAAATAAAGCATAATGCACGTCTGACGTTTCGGAAAAGTAAGACTTGAAAGTCAGTCAATTTACGAAATTTACCACAGTGAAACCTTGACGAATTGTTTAGATCTAACAATGCATGCACGTCAGACGCTTCGGAAATGTTGGACGTGAAAGTCCATCAATTTCGAATTTGACGGTAGTGAAAACCCGACGATTTCAGGTCTACATATATTGCGAACTTGCCCAAACTTTTAGGGCTTATATTTTGGGTACACCTCTCCTTTACGAAAAGGTACCTATATCTTCTTGCGATTCTACTGATATAACCGCATCATGATCGCACCATAATATGGAAAGCTAGAGCTCGAGAAAATTATAACTTCATCTTGATTCTAGTCGACTTCTGACAGTTTTACAAGAACCAATTTAATATCATTGCGTTAAGAATTTCTTTTACTATACATTGGTAAAAATATTACTCCTTATTCTTAAAAATTGAATCAGTAATCGGCAAAAAAGGAAAAAAAAAAATTCATTCTTATCGTCAAATCATGTAGAAACCGTCCAACTTGTATGGCGAGCCGTCTTTTCTGGACTTTCATTTAATGACCTAATCAACGTTTTTACAATAGAATTTTCAATAGAAGTGATCGTTGAACTTTGAGTAACCAGAAAAGCTGTTTTTCCATCTCTTTACATTCCTCTGATTCATGTTACATCTATTTCCAGGTTGCGAACACCCCAGGGGCGTGGGTTATCACTGGCGGAACAAACACAGGCGTAATGAAACACGTTGGCGAGGCGTTACAAGGAGCCACCAAATGTCTTATTGGCATTGCAACTTATGGTATCGTTACTAACAAAGACCATCTTTTGGAAAGCGAGAGAAATAATTTTGGCGGCAAATTCAAATATAATGTAGCGAGTAGCCTGGTAGAACAGGGTATGAAATTATTAATATTTACGAGATATTTAGAGTCGATATTTTACGTGGATAGCCCAGTAATCTAGGACTTTTGGACAGTCTTTCGGTTGTTTTTAAGGGGTCCACGGCCAGCCGACGCGGCTATCTATGAACTGAACGAAATATTGGAAGGAGCGGGGATTCGAACCACGAATCCCTGGTTTGAGACGTTGACACCTTTGACCACTTGGCCATCGCTCCTAAATTTGTTTTCGTGGTCAGCGCAGGATGTTGCTCTATAAGCTCATAGAAGTCATTAAGCGGCAAATTATCTGATGACTTCACAAATTTGATAACTTTGTGGCCGGGTAGCTTAATCGGTAGAGAATTCGCCTTACACTCTAAGTGTTGTGGGGTCGATCCCCGGTAACAGCCAAGTGACCGAATGAGTAGCTTAGATTGGGTAATCTAATCTATCGGGTAAATTACTGTGATGTCCCTCCCAGGTCTAGCGTAAATAAGAAAGGGGGTAGCCACTACAAATCATGGTCGAAATCTATTGAGAATTAAGCTTATTTCCTCGTCGATTTTGGGCCATCTCTTAAATTCAATCGCGGATATTTCAATTTGGCTCGGGTTTATAGACTTCCAGGCTATATTATAAGCCTTATTGGACCATTTTTGAAATTTTGGATCTTGAGTCTCATGTTAAAACTCATTAGAACTCTATCCTTCCAACCTAAGTTAGAGCGCTTCCATATCGATTGTGGCTATATACGATATTGTGGGAATTTCCCTTTTTTCTCAAATATTACGACCATGATTGTAGATGAATACAATTTTCTTAGGTGCATTCTTGGATCACAATCATACCCATTTCTTGCTGGTGGACAATGGAACGACCGGGAAATTTGGTGTTGAAATTCCATTCCGATCAGCGCTTGAAGAATACATCGTGCAAGGTAAACGGAGCCTATATCCATTTCTAGAGAAACGGCCAGTTCTGTAGAATTAGGTTACGTTTTTACCTGGAAAAACATCTTTGTCTTAAATTTGAAACAAAACTTCCTTATGACCACTAGAAAATAATTAAAAAAACTGTTGACCCTATATGGCTATTTATTGATGACACAAATCAAATTTTTCTACCGGAAAGACGTTTTAAAACACGTACTTTAAGCTCCCGAATAGCAGTGGAGTTCCGAATAAAAAAGGGGGTTCGAATTTTTTATAAATCTAATAAACGCGTGCTGGGAGAGGGGTCTAAAATTGTATCCGAAAACTCCCAACATAAGGTAATTATAAACTAAAACCCGGCTATTGAGAGCAATTCAGCTTGTGATAGCTGAATTTTTTTTCAAAAATAAATTAACGGGGGTCCTAATAAGAATGGGTGGGAGGAATGTTGTTCTGAAAAATATTCCAAAACTGATAAGCGGTGGAGACGTTTATTCGGGACGTTAGAGTAGGACACATCTGATTTGCACCTTTACTAAATCAAGAAAGTCTTTTATAGCTAATTCTGCCGGACTTTTATTTGTGATATTCCTGGTATCAAGGCCGGTATCCACTTTCACGCAAACCAATGACCTTACAAAAACGTCGTTAGAGATTTTCCACTATAGAAAACAAATTGTCAGTTTTCTAGTCTTTTCGAACTAAGAGATTGCCATCTTAAGGGGACATATTGATCATAGTCCGTACACTATCATAGCTTATGAACAATTTGTTTTCCATAGTGGAGAATCTCTAAAGATTAACTAGAGGATAGTGGTTATACGGTACTTCGTCAAGCTCACATTTTGAAATGTTCAAGATGTGGAATTATTATATAATCTTTACATTATTTTGATTTATTCCAGAGAAAGTCCCTTCAGTTCTGTTAGTACTGGAAGGCGGTGTAGGAACAATCGGTACCGTCCTTGGGTCACTCAAAAGCGGTGTACCAGCTGTTATCATCAAAGACAGTGGAAGAGCTGCAGATTTGTTAGGTAGGTTGATTTAACGGTGTTCATGAACATTTCATAAGGATTCTTAGACTGGATTATCTAATTTTCCGCAAGAATAACGATTTATCCGTCGAATGCCTGATCTTACGGAGGGTCCTGTTTTGCTATCTTCCGCAAGAATAACGATTTGTTAGTCTCGCGGAGTGTTCAACATCGATTTGTTAGTCTTGCGGATGGAACACCAATTTGTTAGTCTTGCAGAGGGTTGATTTAAATCAAAATCGTTAGTGATCCCTCAGACCTCAGTAGCTTGTTATGAACTTCAATATGCTCAACTTGCTTTCCAACAAATAGCAATTTTTGAATATTTATTTGATAAAAGAACACAACAGATTTTGTGGCCCCTATTTTCAGAAAGTGTTAAAGGAGTGTTGCTTCAAATAGATATTTTAACAGCAAATACCTTATCGGGGAAAAAAGTGTTGGGGGAAAGTGACGAATTTGAAATTTTGCTCGGGGGAAAGTGACGAAAATGCCTCTTGGTGACGAAATTTTCCCCCGACGAAAATAAAAAACCGACTAAATAAAACTACGACATTTTTTCCCCGATAAGGTATATGACAGTTGAAGTAGAATTTCCAAAACAAATCAGATAAAAAACTCCCTTTTATCAGGTTACGGATTAGACACGTTCACTGAAGAAGAAATCGATGAAATTTGTTCCAATTTTGATCATCAAAACGAAGCACTTCGGGAAAAAGTTGAGCAAACTTTCCCAGAGGTGAATAATCCACGCAAAAGCGCTGAAGAAATTGAAGAAGGTTTCAAAAAAGCATATGAAAATGTCGCTTTATGTTTGAAGGAACGGAAATTGGTAAGATATGTTTAGTTGAAATCGTGGACTTTAATATTTGAGAAAAACACTTGCAAATGCTGGAAAAACAATGGAATGCCCCCCCCCCTCTTCCCCCCAGTGGCAATGTTTAGTGCGAACAACCTTCCCACCGACTTTTCCAATGCCCTTAAACATCACCACTGGTGGAGGGGGCCTTGCAGCTTATACTCTACTCTTGTCTCACAACTTTGTCCATGATTGTATACGTACTTTGATTACACGTTGACTGAGTGCTTTATGGCATAATTGTGCACAACAAACCACGCGTTTCTCTCGCAGATTTATAAAGCCTGAAGGGCTAGATGTCGTGCTTTAAGCCATCGTAGGCAAAGAAAATTGAATATCGGAAAAAATATTATTGCTATTGTTTTCGAAAACCCGCAAAGCTTCTGATTGGTCAAGCGCTGAAATTCTATTGTAATGTCACATAAACTAGGTAGGATTTCCTACCTAACAGCGGCACACTTTTCAGCACGACATCTAGCCCTTTGGGCTTTATAACTCTATGGTTTCGATCCTTAAATGTTTAATTTAGTTCATTGATAGCCGGTTGGCGTGAACCCCACGAAAACAATCGATGAGAACAGATCTAATTTATATCATGCATTACCCAAATTCAAGTTGTTTCAAGCCTTAAAAACAGGTGTTTTTTTTGTGTAACTCCACTTTTATATTCCTGGAGACTCAATTCCTAGAAAGGCACCGGAACCAACAAAATAACTTGCAAGAAGAATATTACTGCAAATCCACCGGTAATATGTCACATGTTCGACAACCCATTTGTTCGACAACTCACTTGTTCGACTAGACTAGCAAACTAGTCTGTTAATTAATCATGTCAGAGGGCGGGAACATAAAGGCGGTGGGCGTTTGCTAAAATAGGAGCTGCGTAGGAGAACGAGCAAAAGTTGGTGGGAGGCTGCTGATTAACTAACAAAGCTTTCAGCCCTTGCCGCCGACAAAATTTCTTCCTACGCTTACCTAACTCCTACGCTCACTTTTCCCGCGTGATACCGTTCCAGCCCGAATGGCGTGCCAGTCTATTGTTCGACAAATTGATGAACAAGTAGGATTTCCCCAATCCACCCTCTTCACCTTTTTCTAACACTTCCTTTTAGATTCACGTATTTGAAATGGGTGGTAGTTCAGATCTTGATGAAGCAATCCTCACCGCTTTATTGAACAGTAAGTTTCCAAGATTCTACATCTAACACATAGAAGCTTTAAGTGGATTAATTTTCGTGTGAACTTCTACAATTTTGCATAGTTTCAAATCCGACCGACCTCTTGCTGTTCCAGGCAGTATTTACTCAGATTTCAAAACATTACTGGAAATGATATATGGTAGACTTTCTGTAACTCAAAATCTATGAATTGAATACAACCTAATCTAAAAACATGGATCATGATCTAAAAACATACTAACTTTCAGAAAACATTATAAGCTAAATCTTCACAACTAGAAATAATTTGCTATAGAGTTATGGGTACCTTAAAGAAGAAGTTTTCCAACGAAAAGAAAATTCGGTGGATATAGCCATACGTAGCAAATTAATTCTCGTCAAATTCAATATTTCCTGTCGTCCACCAAATTTTCCGCCAAATTTGAACTATTGTATATTCATTTCCCGAATGTGTTAAAACAGGTTTTTTTCTTGTTAGATAAGGTTTTTTTTGGTCAAAAAATTCTTCATCCGCCAAATTAAATTCCCATCAAAACTTTTTCTCGTTAAGATAGGAGTAAATGTATTTTTCAGACGCGAAAGTTGTTTTCTTCTCGCTTAGTATCAACAAGTATGAGCTTTGTCCGCCTTCATTGAAAATCTAAATTTAGCAAATATCTCTTTTACAATATGAAAAAAATCTATACGTCACATTTTACAGCTACAGAACCTGAAAGACAATTGAATTTGACTTTGCTTTGGGATCGTGCTGACCTTGCAGAAAACAAAATTTTATCCCAAATCGGACGTCGGTGGACGGTAAGTGTACCATTCAACGTTGTTTTGACGTCCGTCTAATGTTATTTTATTGATTCTTAATAAACAAATCAAACTAACCAATGTTCGATGAACGTTTTTGTTGATTTCCAGTTGTGGGGCGACCGCGCGTACCTCACCCAAAACAACCGGAATTTTTTCATTCTGTTTCTTGTTGAGTTACACTTTGATGACTTTCGATAAAAGAAGTCTTTCAAGTGCATTGACGCATTTTCTTGACGATTTCTTTCCTTCTGCAGAGCTTCAAATGTTTAAACGACGTCAAAAAATCGAGTGTTTCAAGCCCGAAAATCTAGGCTCGAAACATTCGAAAAAGTCGCAGAGTGGAATAAATGTTATTGCGTAGAAAAAAAGTCGTGACGTTTAGTATACTAAAGACTAGTGTGGGTGTTGATGAAGTAATTTTTAGTTTACATGTTTTTTTATAAGAATATCCGAAATTTTTGAAGCCTTGGGATGTTCTTAACATGTTCAAATTTTTTTCCATTTTGTGAGTATTTTTCTTCACTTTCTCAAGAAATCGGGCGTTTTAGAATTCCCAAAGCCGTAAAATGTTCTTAACTTGTTCTTAACATTTTATCAGAGCCTTATGCTCTTATATAGTTTGTTCTTATAAAAACCCGTCTTTTCATTTATTTTCGACATCTTCATCATTTTAGGACGACCAACTTCATTACGCCATGTTAATGGCCCTGGCAGAAGATCGCGTTGACTTCGTTCGTTTATTCTTATCATACGGTGTCAGTGTACCAAAAGTGGTGGATCAAAAAACATTAGAATTCTTATATGCTTACAGGTCTGAGCAATCTACTCTCAGGTTTGATCGACGCTCAACCAATGCTTCTTTTACTGAAGTGACCAATCCTCTGGTGAAAAGATATTGTCAAGAAAATGATGTGGACTTGAGAATTATCACCATGGATCGTATTCTAATGTTTATTGATGAGCTGACATCAGATATGCGACATGGAACGCCAATGCTCTCTAGTGACGTAGGTTCTCTTTTGTTAACCTTGCCGGCCGACGTGGGTTTACCGCTGAGGTTCTTTACCCAGCTGGCACTCAACGTTGTTTTAACGTTTATTTAACGTTCACAACGTACAAATAACGTTAGATAAAAAAGGTTTTTGGCCAAGTAAACTTTTCGTTGTAACATTTTGTATTTTTGTGACATTAGAAGACGGTCTTTTTAAAAATTATCAGTGGTTCCTTTTGTTAAATAATCCCTAATTGTTTAATTTATCTGTCTTAATTTATCAAGCAGTGGCGGAGACGTTTACAGGTGTTTACAGTTTTGTTCCAAAACTCTACCGCCACTTTTTTCCGTAAACCGCCCTGACGCTCTAACTCTTTCCCGCGTTTACTGACCTTTACGTCTAATAAAACTCAAACTAGAAATCGCATATTGGTGCTAACACCGTTTTAAAGATATCAAATATTCTCTCTTTCAGGTATCAGTCGAGAACGATCCCTACCTACATCTTTTCTTGTGGGCAGTACTCAATGGTCAACATCAAATGGCTCTTTATCTCTGGGAATTCGGCGAAGAAGGACTTGCCAAGTCTTTAGTGGCCATTGAAATAAATGGGAAATTGGCGGCCAAAGCAGAGAAAATATCCAATCTTCCGGACGAAGTAGCTTCAGATCTTAAAGATTATTCGGAGTAAGTTAATGACATAATAACTAGCACGTCCCGGGGAGGGGGGGGGCACTCCAGGTAAGTGACCTACCGGAAGTGCAGCCCTTAAGGGTAGGTTTTTTGGACTTTGGAAAGGGCACTGTAAGGGTTCGTTTATGAGCAAGTGGTAAAAATTGCACTGTAAGGGTGTAAAATTTGAGAAAATACCAAATTTTGAGGTAAAATTTGAGAAATTTCGAAAAATTGCACTGTAAGGGTCAATTTTCAGCCCAATTTTTCCTGCACTGTAAGGGTCCGATTTTAGAGACCTGATTTTTGGCCGAGCGTACGGTCCTTTTCAAAATCGAGTGCCCCCCTCCCCCAGGTAGCACGTACAGTAAACTCTCTATCTATATCTCGACCTCGTAAGAAAACAAGCATTTTGTTCGAGCTCTTGCATTATAATCATATAACACCATGAAAAATATGAAAAAAAGTTGGACAAAAATAGTCGGCCGTTAATATATTGACATTTTGGTCTAAGAAATAAGCTCTAAAAAAGCTAAATTTGTTATGTGTCTTGCCCGACACCTCGTACTCACCATGCGTGTTTAAGTTACTTCAATTCATAAAGATTACTCTACGCAGTCCTGAAAATTTTGCCTTCTTCTTACAGTTCCTTTTTGATACCATTTGACTGGACTTAGGCAATTGACCTTTACATAAAGTAAAAGTATTCGAGGAAAAGTAGATGCATTTACACCACTATTGAGTAGTGCTTCCATTAGGTTACCACTTTCCAAAAAACTTCGATTAAAGATTTTGCTTGGCTGTGATCGGGAAAATTTGTCCAGGGTATTTAAATGTCAGTGATTTTAGCTGTCACACACTTTTGCAACACACTTTTTTGACCGTAGCCGCGTGGTCAGGCGTGTGCCGCTTAATTGTTTAACTATCCCACTAAGCTCGATCCAATTCTTTTTTACCACATTTTTCTATTGTCTAAAGGCGCGAAAAAAGAACTGGGACGGTTATAGTGGGATAAAGCGGACAAAAAAATACCCGCGCAAAAATTGGTCGAAAAGGTGTATTTTAAAAATCTCATTCATATTCATTTGGTTTTTTCAGTGAGTTCAGAACCCTATCTCACGATTTATTGGATAAATGCTACCGTGATTGTGAAAGCAAAACATTGAAATTGATTACTGAACAATCGGAACAATTTAACAAACGAACCTCCATTGATATGGCAGTCAGTATGATGCATTTGGAATTTGTATCACATAGTTGTGTACAAGCTCTTTTGAACGATGTGTGGACAGGTATGAAATATTTTAAAATTCACAACCCCATGGACCCAGTGGGCCCGGGGGGGGGGGGTACTACCCTTGTCGACCGACGGGGGTGCTCCACTGAGATTGGAAAAATGGACCCTACGTGGGACTGGAAATTTGCAAAAAAAGTGACCCTGAATGGGACTGAAATTCCAAAATTTTCTAAAATTTTCTACTTTTTCCCCAAATTTTCCAAAAATAGGCACCCTACGAGGGACTGATTTTTCTATTTTGGTGTTTTTGCGACCCTACCTGGGACTCGTGGAGGTTAAAAAAGGTACCCACCAGCGGAGCATCCCCGTAACCCATCTTGCCCAAGTACCCCCCCCCCCCACCGGGCCAGTGGGATTCTTGCCCAGGGGATACTAGGTTTGCGAGATGACGAATATGAGCTTAAGTTCTAAAATCGACCCTTAGAGAGACTGAATTTTGAAATTATTGTCCATTTTTTGACGTTTTTTTCCACCCTTAGAGAGACCCAAAATTTCAGCTATTTCAAATTTCAGCTATTTCAAATTTCAAGGGTTTCTGACCCTTTGAGGGAGTTGGTTTTTTATTTTTGTAATTTTTGAGTCCTTACAGGGACTCAATTGCTTTTTAATGGTTTTCGTACCTATTTGAGGGACTTGCTTTGAGGGTGTGAAAAGGTTAGATTTTTTAGTTTTTTCGGTTTTTCGCGAAAATGAAGTCGTAAACAATTAGGTAATACCCCTACAGGGAAGCTTCATCATGGTATCTTTCGTAGTAAATCATTAGATTGCTCATTTTCTGCCGGCTAATAGTCTTAAAAAATTATGGTAATTTTCAGGTTTTTCAGACATGCCATAACTTACCTAAGGGGGGCCTTATGGTTCTCGCATACATAGTACCCGCTCCCTTCCCAGACCCTTACCCACTAGAAAAAAGGTCAACTTTCGTCTCATAAATAACACTGGAGTCTCATTTCCACTGTGTATCCCATTGAAAAAAGTTCAAAATTCCTACTGGATTATTTTAGCTGTAAATAAGTACCGTGAAAAGCACAGGTCGAAATCATATATCGACGCTGTACCGACCAATCCAGATTCTATTCAGCGCGCAATCAACGCAAAGAAAAGTAACCATGACGACCATCCAAGATCTTGGATGAAGCTCAAAGTTGATATTTTTATTCCCGTCGTTGAAAACACAATTTAAAATGTCATCAATGCTTTTCAAAAAGAGTCAGTGATAGACAATCATAACATAAAGTCTGTCTATTATTTCGATTCAATTAAAGTGACATTTCCATAATAAAAAGTTTAGTAATTTGGGGATCATGTAAAAAATGTTTTTTGCTCATTTCAATTACACTTGGGGAGGTTACACTTGAGGTTTCTGGGGGAATTTGTAAATAGTAAACTGCATACTGATACAGTCTGCTAAACATTAATATGGTAATATTTGCTCTTCATCTTTGATTTTTTTCTACAGTGATTAGATTGACACATGCGCGATAAGATTTCTATTATTGGTCTTCAGAAGTTGAAATATTCTCAACCTCTGATACTCTAGGCTGCTGGCATCCACTAACAGATTCGTGCTCCTTATACTACCTGTGGTTTTGTAGAGGTCTGCGATTCTCAACCTCTGATACTCAGGGTAGTAAATAAGAGAATTTGAAACCCAAACTGCTAGAATAATAATTACATGGAATTGTAGTTCCTTAATACTTTCAACCAAACTTTTAAAATTAAGAAAACAAAATTTAAAACAATTTTTTTTAATGAAAATTCACTTACCGTATATTTCCTAAAATAAGAGCCGCGGGGCTTTTTAAATTTGAAAGATTCGCCGCGCTGCGACGCCTTTTGGAGTTTTTTAAACTTCTTTAACTTTGGAAAGACAGTCATATACCTTTAGCACCAAATCTCGATTGTTTAAGGTTATATCAAGGATTCGGATATCACCACTCGTGATTTCTTGTTGACAATGTTATTCCCGCCATATTTAACAACCTTTGATTTCCGAACTGAAAACGAGATGAAAGATATGATCCAGATGGCTGAAGACGAAGACTCAGGGCCACCTACGATTCAAGCCATAACTATGGGTTTACCACTAGCCTCTAAGACGAAAAATGAGGAAAATGAAAACGAGCAGGAGCTAGAATCGTAAGTAAATTATTACTTTTAGGGTCTAAAAAAAGGGTCCCGGGGGTACTGTAATTTCACAATGGTGGATATGCAATGATGACTGAACTTAAAAAAAAACGGGCCAAATTTAGTTGCAGCGTATAGTCAAAAAGTAACTTTATTTCACTGGTATTAGAAGAATTAGAAATTGGTTTGCCATTTTGTTGCTTTTATGTTTAAAAAAAACGTTTAAAGGTGTAAGTTGCAACATACAGATAGCGGATGCTGTTCTGGGGTACATCTGTTCTGTTAGACGGTGGAAGGCTGATCTCTCTTAATCTCTGTTTCCTCTCCAGTGATTCAAATGGAAGTTCAATGAAATTGGTACAGTCGAAAGGACCACAGAAAAGCTACCAATCAACACAAGACACTTCATCACCATCGTACAGCAACCAGGATGAAACTCTTTCTGCTCAAAGAGATAAGGAACTCTCGTTTTGTGGCAAAATGTATTTGTTTTATGCCAAAACACCTGCTGTAAAATTCTACTTAAATCTTGTAAGAAAAATTTCTGTATCCCAATTAGAACTATACCATATCCATGCCTATCACTCTTAAAAAATAGGTGGGGGAAAAGATTTGACCAAGTTTTAGGGATACTTGGATACGTGGATACTTTTTTTAAAAGAGTCGAACATCTAAAAGATTGTTAAGTAAAATTTGTTTATTCAGCCTAATCATTTTTAACTAATTTCTTTCATTTTCTTAGGGATTTTTGCAAATTTTTTACGAGGAATAAATTTCGCGAAAACGCTCAAATTTCGCAAAAATTAATCCAATTAAGTCCACTCAAGTTAAGTATCAGTTAAACTATCTGTTCCTTATATAGTCTAAAATATTAATTATTTCGATTCCAACTTTAGGTGTCTTACATAGTGTTCTTGTGTATCTACGCGTATGTGGCAATCAAAGAGAAAGTTCCAGGCTCAACACCAAGTGTCACAGAGTATGTTGTGTTGGCTTTCGTCGTCTCTTTTACTACTGAAGAAATACATCAGGTATTATCACTGACCTTTCCATAGCTTGAAATATCTTTTTGAAATCCAAAATTTCAAACCAGCAGAAAAGCTTGTAAGGGGGGGGGGGTTTGTAGGGGTTCGAAATACCGTTTTTCCGTCAAACTTTTGCTGAATACCGGAATCCCGAAAATTGAAAAAAATGACAACACCGTCACACCGGTTTGTACAGGTTCAAATACCGGCAAAATGACAAAAAATAAGGCCAAATACCGTCACCGTCTGATTTTAAAATACCGTTTTCCCGTCTTTTTTTTCGTCAGATCCCGTAATACCGTACTAAAAAAGGGCCAATCCCGTCACACCGTAAAAGTACAAACCCCCCCTTGTAACTTGAAAAGTAAGACTATGGTTTTGGTATTATTATTTTGATACTATTTATACTCTTTCTAAAAGCATTCTGTTTATGCCCTTCAGGTGGTTCCCAGCTGCACACAACGTTTTTTCAACGTTTATCTAAAGTTTGAAGGGTTATAAGGAGCTATCAAACCTTTAGTGGCCTTTTAGGTTGGGCAAGGCTGGAAAATTCGCCATTATGGAAGAAAGCTTTTCGTGGTTTTCTAAAAATAGCCCAGTAGTAGACTGTTTTTTTTGGGGGGGAATCATAGCAATACAATGTCTTCTCTTATTGAATAATATCGCCATCACAGCCAAAAAAATTGAATATCGGAAAAAATATTGTTGCTATTGTTTTCGAAAACCCGCGAAGCTTCTTATTGGTCAAGCACTGAAATTCGATTGTAATATCACGCGTGATCTAGGTAGGGTTTCTTACCTTATCAAGGCACACTTTTCGGCCAAAGCACAACATCTAGCCTTTCGGGCAAAGAAGTCTGTGATTAAAACGGGTTCCTTTTGATACTTTTCTCATTTTCACTTCTTACTATCATTATAAATGTAATTTCCAACTTTTCACTCCTCTTTTTTCTTATTTTATAGCTGGTACAAACTGAATACTCAACTTTCCGTGCTAAGATACTAGACTATTTATCAAGTTATTGGAATCTGGTGGATATAGTAGCAATCATCACATACTTTACTGGTTTTGCGCTTCGATGCTTTTCCTCGACTACACATGTTGGACATTTGATCTTAGCTCTCAATGCTGGCATTTGGATTCTTAGATTGTTACACGTGTTTTATGTGCACAGGATTATGGGACCCTATGTTGTTATGATTTACAGAATGGTAAGTTGTGGTTAAGGCCTACCTTTCCGCGCCCTATCTAGAGAAAGGATGTTATGTTACTCCATAAAAGCCCTTTTATCTTGTCTATCGGATGTTCACTATCGTGTCTATTGAAAAGGCTTGTATCAGGCAGACCTAAGAAGGTCTTGTTTCAAACGCGTGATTGAGACCTTTAGAAGTGTTGAATAAGACCGTTTCCAAGAACAGACCATGAAGGTCTTATTTCGAAAATACAAAGGAGACCTTTTTGGTGTATAGAACAAGACCTTGCTTGAATGGAAACCTTGCAAGGTCTCAATCGGCCACACAAGAGTTTCAATTCAGACCTTTCATGATATACTGACATCTAAGTAAAAATTAGACCGGCTAAGGTCTCAAAACTAAACCTAAAAGGTTTGAATTCAGACTGATAAGGTCTTTCTTCAAATTAGCATCTAAAAGGTTTCATATAAAACCCTAAAAACTGAGAGTGTAGGTCTTAGACCATGTTCAGACGTTACGGTTCCGTTCCGAAACGACACAGTTCCGAAACAAGTGTGAACGTCAAAATTCGAAGCGTCAAAAAAGAAGACGTTACAAGGAAAAACAGATCGAAACGATTTCGCTCCACTTTTTTCATCGAAACAGAGCTGTTCCGTTTTCTTGCTCCGAAACGTTCCGAAACCAATATGAACAACGAAAATCATACCGCTACCGGAGCGAAACGGAACAGTGACGTGTGAACATGGTCTTAGATTGGCTTAGTTTTCACAATCTGTAAAAGTTGGGAACGCTTAGCTCTATGGCGTTGGACAGTAAACTTTTCACCCAAGTTTTTAATTTGTCCATAAAGGTTAAGGCCAATATTGAAGCCTCGTATTTTTATGAGATTGCTCTTTTAAAATAAGGTGTAGCTATTTTAAAGTTTCTTCTTTTTTTCCTTTCTTCAGTTCATAGATATGATGTACTTTTTGACCATCCTGTTCGTTTTCATGGTTGCATACGGTGTCTGCTCAACTGCTATCCTCGTCCCGCAAAAAGCGTCCTGGAAAATGTTTATTGATGTTATCTTTCACCCTTATTACAATATCTATGGTGAATTGTTTATTGACCGAGATCCAGAAGGCTGTAAGTTGTTTTTGTAAAGCTTTTAAGTTCGATAAGGGTACATTTAATGTTAGTATTCCTTTTCAAAAAACATACGATTAATATGTTTGTTGAGTAGGATCTAAAGCAGTGGGTGAGATGGTGGCGATAGTGGCGCCCTCCCCTACCTTCGAATAGATATGTCGCGTCTGACTGCGGTCGCAGACTTACATATATCTTTTTAGAAGCAACTCCAATTTTCATGTCAGGGCTTCGGATACTTAGCATTCTAGCCCTGAAATTATACCATATTTATGTTTATTGGGTTAAGGGCTATCATTGCCATGGTTAGATTATCTTAGAAGCTTTTTAAAATTCGGCTAATTTCAGGGCTCGAGCCTTAGCAACCTGGTTGCTTATATATAAAAAACGTGTACACATGAAAAGTTATATTTACAATCTCTCCATAGCACAAACCACACGATTTGGAACTGACGTCATCAATAGTTACGCTGAACCGATCAGTTGGATCATGTTGGCTTTGTACCTTTTGATTGCTAATGTTCTTTTGTTGAATCTTTTGATCGCTATCTTTGGGTACGTACATACAATAAAGCTACTTAAAGGGCAGAAACTTTCGCGGGCAGAAACTTTCGCGTTTTTCGCGATTTTGATCTTTTTCCGCGAAAGTTTCTGCCAGGTAAGAAATTAAACTTGAAAAACGCGAAAGTTACTTTCCTTCTCAGTTTTGCACTGTTTGCTAAATTTTTGCGTGTTTTATGAGTTTTTGTTACCAAAAAAGGTAAATTTTATATGAATTCGCGAAAGTTCTATCTGTGAAATTTCGGATAAAACCATAATTCGCGAAACTTAAGTTCGCTAAATTTCGCGACTTTTAGACTTCGCGAAACTTTCTGCCCGCGAAACTTTCTGCCCTTAAAGAAGTCGTAGTTAGACACCCCTGTCTCACAGCCCCGGTTTAAGGTGGTAGTCTACCGCCAGATTTCAAAAGTCAAAAAATCACATTTTTTGCAATAACTCAAGAACTTCTTTACATTTCGTAATGAAATTTTCAGGAAATGTATATCAACTATTAACATTTCTAAAAATAAAAAAAAATTCTAAAAATAACCAAAGACGGGGGTAAAATCAGTCAGGGGGTAAAATACTTTATTTTGCTTGTGTCAGGTTTTCTGAATAGTCGGCTTGACCTATGAAGTTAGTTTTTTTTTTAAATGACTAAATTTTTTTCCAGGGGGTAAGAAACTGAAAAAAACGCTTTTTTGAGATTAAAAATCAGGAAACCAATTTTAAAACTTTTTAATCCATTCATTCAATACACAATCATGTAAGGAAACTTCCCTGAAAATTTCAAGTCTGTAGCTACTCTCAATCCTAAGATATTTCTGACAAGGTGAATGCAAACCCCCGGAAACGCGTTTTGAGAAAATCAAAGAAAAAGGCAAAAGTCTGCAAAAATGGGTATTATTTTAAGTTGGAAAGCTCTTTTCAAAAAATTTCTTCACTGAATACTCATCCAACCAGTCAGGTTTCAAAAGTTAAAGTAAAACATTTCACAAAAATTGATAAAATATCCAAAAATCAACAAAAACATGTTGCGCTAAAGTCATGTATACATAGCAAAGTTTGCGGTAATCTTGCGATAACATCAAATTTGGGTGAAAACAGCCACATAAGTGTGTCAAAATGTTCATTGAAAGTCCAGCATAACTCTCTGTAGGCATGAAAACTTTTTGTGTGCATATTTTTATTCACATAGACTAGATGACAATGAGCAATGAGCTGGCTTCTTGACCGAAGGAAGGCTGTTATGAGTGGCAGGTGTCAGATGAGAATGTGCGTCTCCAGAAGTTAGGTCCAGTTCATTATAATGCACATTTCCATCTCTGTTACATCATGTTGTGCTTGGAAATATCTCAGTTGCATTTAAATCCACTACAAAACATTATGTGAGCCACCAAAAAGCACACACCGCCTCTCACCGCCTATAATATGCTCCTCAAAACAAAATGGCGGCAACTTAAATGTTTTTCGTAGAAATCCAGCAACATAACCAATGTACAGCAACTTTATGGCTTCTGTAGAGTCTATTCTTCATTTAAACAAATCATTTCCATCAAAGAAATTAAGTTTTGATCTAAAACCTGCCAAGAAATCTGCAGAATCATGCTAACAGCTTGCTTTTCAGCTTGTTTTGATGTGTTACACTACTGAAGCTACCATCTTTAATTTTAAGGATGACGTAATGCCACGGAAAATAATATTTTGACGCTCGAAAAGGGCGTAAAAAGAGCTTTCTTTTGGCGTATCACATTGCTATGTTTCGGCCGAGATTGAAAAAATAAGTCCTTAGCAACGGGATTTTTTCCGTTGCTAGGGCGATTTTTCAAGCACCCAGCAGGACAAAAATGCTCACTGCGACCTGAAAAATAAAGATATCTCTCTGAAATTTCCAGGAGATGTTCAGAAAGACCTAAGGACCTCAAAACACCCAAAAACCAAAATTCGACAATTTTTTCGATGATTTTCCATTTCTCGGTAGACTACCACCTTAACCTTTTACCACAGCAAAGATTTCTACCGAAGTCCCAATGGGGATATAACTTCTATTGTTTAAAGCTTAAAAAATGCAATTTTTTACATTGAAGTGCAAATGGGGACGAAATCAAAGTCAATCTCCAAGTAGGGCTGAAATTATAGGGTATCTTTCCCAACGGAGAAGAAATGGGATGTAGTTAGGACATTTTGGAAATCCAAGTATTCGAGGAGTGCAATCTCTTCCCCATTTATCTCCAAAGCTGCAGTGTTGCAAATCTTATGTAATACCAGCAGCTCTGCAGTGGGAAGTGAGTTTTCCACAGTTTTTCATTCAGCCAATGCTATATAATTCTAAAACTTAAAAGGGTCAAACTCTTATGAGCAATGCCAGAGCAAAGATTTAGGCGAATAGCTGATGAAATTTAAGTCAATTATGGCCATTTATAACGTTGAAGAAGATTTCTAATTCCTAAAGTTGAAAACTGAAAAATATTAATATGCTTATTTTTCGAAGAAGACCCTTTGAGTAGCCTTTGTGTAATTTTTATACAGTTTAACATCAAAAACATCATCTTCTTTTATTTTGATAGAGATACCATTTTCCAGTGTCCAAGAAGACTCGGCACAAATCTGGAAATATTTTTTGCTAATTTCGAAATTCCGCAAAATTTTCGGCTAAATTCCTGTTTTTCGCACTAAAATTGTCAAATTTTTTGTCTCCGACGCTCGAAAAAGGGCCGGTTTCGATCCGCTCTCTCGTAAACCCCCTTTGTTTTATGGCCTCTAAATAGTTTACAAAGAATTTCAAGGGACATAAAAGTACTGACGAAATTTGTAAACAAACTGTATGCAGCGGGATACAAAATCAAAACAAATATCACATGTCAAAATCAAAAATCAAAACAAATATGGCTGATTTTGATTGTTTCAATTATTTTACAAGTTGGTTTTGGTCACGTGATTTTAATTGTTCTCTTTAATGACACGTGGTTCACGCAATGTTTACATTTTACTACTTTCATGTCCCTTTAACATCAAAAATCTTCTTTTATTTTGATAGAGATACATTTTCAAGCGTGCAAGAAAACTCGGCCCAAATCTGGAAATATCAACGTTACGGACTTATCCTTGAATATGCAGCACGCCCAGCTCTTATCCCGCCATTCACCCTTTTCGTGCATATCTATTTGTTTGTGAGATGGATCTGGGATTGTTGTTGTTGTAAGAAACATGATGAAGAAGGAGTCGTCGGATTGAGTAAGCCTTTTTTATATTTTTATGTTTTGTCATGCACGTTTTTTTTATTAGAACGTCCTTATGTTCTTAAGTTTCTGAGTTTTAAGCATATTTTAGACTCAGGGAACCTTTTAAAAGCCTTTAATAGAATACAATAGCTATTTACAAGAACAAAGAAAATGTTCGGTTTTTGCTCTCTTTGTGCATGATAAGTGACGTCATTAAAAAAATTCTTTTTGTTAGATCTTGCGTGTCAAATTTCATTCAAAAAGATCCACTAGATCCAAAAGTTAAGGGGTGGTACAGGAAAAGCCCCCTCCCCTAGTTTTGAACCGCCCTTAAAAGCCTAGTATGAATAGGGTTAAAAGACGAATTTTCAGGTCAGTAATGTTTCTCTCTTTTTCACCCGCTCTAACTCGATTGTGCTTTCATTTGTTTTCAAAGCGACGAAACTTGACGAATATGAAAAGGAAGAGATGAACGAATTCGAATCAGACTCTGTGGCATCATATGTTCGTTCTGTACGATCACAGGCTAATGACAATACAACAGAGAATGAATCAGTTCAAGAGCTTCTTGAAAGGTTTGTTCATTTTTGTTTGGTGAATTCTGGCCTTTGTATATTGCAGTCCGACGGGTATGTGCGGCGGTTAAGGGTATGTTTTTCAAAATGTCAGAAATGCACTGTAAGGGTGGACTTTTGATAAATGCACTGTATGGTTGGAAATTTTAGCAAATCTAGGAAAAGTTTTTGCTCGAAAATCTTGATTTTTTTGCTGTAAAAGAGTTTAAAATTTGAAAAAATTCACTGTAAGGGTTTGAATTTCACCAATTTTATCTGCACTGTAAGGGTGCGATTCTAAAAGCCATTTTTTTTTTCGCCGCACATACCAATTCCGTCCGGGATTATTAAGGTTCAATTTGAAACAACCCTTCTAATCTCTTGATATCGGGTCGGAATTATTAAATTTAACATTTGAAATTGTTCAACTTTCAACCTGAAGTGGCACACTGCATGACTCTCTCCTCTCAAAGGTTAATGTCCAATTTTCTAATATAATGATTGAAATGTAAAATTGTAAATTTGAAAACTTGAACTTCCGCTGCTTTTTTACACTTTTTTTAAGATATTGACCTTTTTTCATTCCATTGCAGGGTAAAACACTTAACAAAGATTTGTACAACCATGGAAGGGCGCTTGAAAGCATGCGAAGACAAAAATTAAATTTCGAAAGGTTCTTCCAGCAATATGCAGTTCTGGCTCCAGGACACTATACCAAATAGTATGGGGAAATTCCTTTTTTTTTTTTGAGGTCGCTCGATTGTTTTGGTCAAAGCATTTTTGGAAAGCTAAAGGGTAAGGGAATCAAATAACTTAGGTTCAAATTTGTTCCGGACACTTTAGTGTGATTTTCGGACAAATTTGACTCAAGCAAAAATCATAGGGTAGAAAATCACACTAAAGTGTCCGAAAAAAAATTGGAACCTAAGTTATTTTGATTCCCCTACCCTTAAGCTTTCCAAAAATGTATAACAAGTGCTTTGGCCAAAAAAATCGAGCGATTTTACAAAATGCCCTCTACTAAAAGTTTGTTCTTTAGAATTTAAAGCTTATTTATGAGAACTAATGAAACTTGGCTAAGCCTCGCTTCGGTTCTTATTCTTTCAACATTTTCAGCGTTTTCAGCCTCAAATGTTCCCACTAAGATATTTTTGGTGTGATGAGTTTCTTCACTGCAATGGCTTAAAAGTCTGACCTTAGAATCAAGATCTCCTTAGAAATTCCTGAAATCTGCCGATCCAGCTTATTCTATTATTGTTCTTAAGTTTAGTTTAATTTTCAATGTTCGTATGGAGATCGCTCTTATAAAATATATTATTCTTTTAGTTTTATTTTAAATATGCATATGCACTCTTTAGATAGATAATCGACAATCGATTATAGACACTATTGAATTAAGTACCAATTTTTATAGAATTTTTGTACCTTTTTTGAAAATCTATAATATTTTTGATATTTTTGTATTATTTTCTTCATCTTCTTTTTTGATAATTTTTATTGCATTTGATGATTATGAATAATTTGAATTATTGGATATAATTGTAACATAAATTGAATTAGAAATACACAAACAAAAGTTATATTTCATGAGAAAAACAAATCTCAAACCTTTGTCTTTATTTTAACATTCGGTTAGACCGGAGTCATCTAAAATACGATGAAATCTATCCAACTGAAACTCCCAAGGACACAAAGTTTCTTAAGGGAACTTATTTAAGCGAGAACTAATTTCGGCGAAATTGGTGAGCGAACTTGAAATATTCGCCAAATATAGTTCCCACCAAAATTAATTTTTTATCTTAATAATTCGCGAAATTAAGTTTTCGCCAAAACTTAAGATTTTTGTATTTTGCCTAAATAACTTCTTGAGTTCACAAAAAAGCTTCAAATAAGACAAAATAGTACAGATTTACGCTGTCATTCGTCAAAATAAGTTCTCGCCAAAATTAAAAAAATTGTGTTGATTCGCCAAAATAAGCTCTCACCAAAAAAAGTTCCCTTAATTAAAAGGTAGATAAAGAAAGATTAAATATGAGGATATCTGCTCTCCATCTTTTACTCTTTTAATAACCTTAGTATAAGGGCCTACAAGAATGCCGCGGCTGGAATATGTACCGTATATTGTTTTTTTTATGAAATAGTGGTTTTTAAGGGGGGTATGGTATAATATTAAAAAAATCCCTCGTATATTACGAGGTTTTCAAAATACCGAATAATTTTGTCAAAATTTCCGAAATTCCGTAAAAAAAAATTGCAATTCCGATACCGATTTTTTTGGGTATTTTTCCTCGTTCGACTAATGTTTCTCATCTTGATTTTTCATGTATGAATTCCGAAAAAAGGGGATAAAAACTTGAAAAATTACGCATGTGTGTTTACAATGCAGGATTCTTCAAAGGAACAGACTGTTGACAAAATTGGTAATATGCCATATTTCCCGAGTTATTTTTTCCGAGTTAAAAAACCGAGTTAACCCTATTCAGCCTAGGGGGACGGGGCTGTTTCTGTTCGGAGGTCAAATTATTGGTAATAGCTCCTGAAATAATAGAACTTTTGCCATGAAATTTTCTGTAAATTCCTAACTTTTATTTAGCTTCAAAATAAAAAAAATTTTGACTTCTAAAAAATTTCACACCTTGAGCATGATGACATTTCTGACAGTAGGGTGTCATAAAAGTTGACACTTTTACAATACAAATTTATGATTTATGTCAAATATATCGTTTAAACCGTAATTTATTGAATATTTAGGATAAAATAAGCCTTTCCAACTCAGGCAACCTTTTTCTAAAGCCTTTTTGTTAGAATACAATAGCTATTTATAAGAGCAAAGGAAATTTTCGGTTTTTGCTCACTTTGGGCATGATGAGTGACGACATCAAAAAAATTTTTTGTCAAAAGTTACCTTGTGTGGTGACAAGAGAATCTTATGTGCCATAAATTTCATCCAAAAAGACCCACTAGATCAAAAGTTTAAGGGTTGGGTACAGGAAAAGCCCCCCTAGGTTTGGACCGCCCCTAAAAGCCTAGGTTGGATACTCTCGGATACCTAATAGCCGGGGGGGTTGGAATAAGCAGGGGGGTTGGAAAAAATCTCAAAATTTAATAAGCGGGGGGTTGGAATAGAAATGTCCTGGGTAGAAAATGTTTGAAAAAGAGGCTAATACAGCAGAATTAAGACAAAAAAAGGGAACTTTCAAAAACATTTTCCCAAAAATTAATAAGTGGGGGTTGGTATAAGAATGTGCTGGGTGGAAAATTTTCGAAAAATTAATTAGCGGGGGGAACGGCTATTAGGTAACCCGAGAGTAGACTATGATATAGTCTAAGACGAATCACTATCTAAGAAAAAAGCCCAAGGCCGAAGAAAATTCGCAAACGGGTTTTTTTTGCCGAAAAGAGTTTACAGTCGGTAGAGTTGCTAGTCTTTTTATGCCAAAGAGTTATCGTCCGTTTCTTCGAAACTCTCCCGCCGATTTTTTTCCGTATATCGCCATAACGCCATACCGCCATTTTTCCCGCCTTTACTATCACTGTAACGGACGATAACATCGTCTACCTGAGAGTATATAGCAGGGTAATTCAGAATAAAGGGCGGACCAACTTTCTTAATGGGCGGACGCCCTCGTTGTTTAGATTTAGCCTCCAATAATAAATCTAGACTGTCCTGCTGAAAGGAAGCTCGTGGAAAATGGAAAATGGCGCGCATGGTCGGTTTTGAATTGTTTTCTTGAAACTATTTCAAGAGCAGCCACCGGCTAGGAAATACAAAATAGCTGTTCCAAAGGCCGGTTTCTCCTGGAAAAACCCGTCTGTTCTATGCAAGGGTACTCCTGGATTAAAGCAGCTGTTCCGAAAAAAAAATTGGATTCCTGGAAAATATATATCTGTTCTGATAAAAATTTGTTGCTCCTGGAAAAAAATAGCTGTTCTTAATAAAAATTGGTTGCTCCTGGAAAAAAATAGCTGTTCTTAAGATACTCTGGCTGGAAAAAAAATTGTGCGTCTCCTAGAAAGAAAAAAAAATTGAGTCTCCTGGAAAAAAAAAATTTAGGTCTCCTGGAAAAAATTATCTGGAAAAACTTCAGAAAACTTCAACAACATTCAACAACATTGAGAAAATTTCTCAATTTGTCGGGTATAAGCAAGGACCATTATATAGCTATATAATGGTCCTTTCCTTGGTATAAGTATAATTAATTTTCACCCTCGAAACATACGGGGCAGTTGAACCCGACTGGTTTTTTCGGCTGCGCGCCAACAAAAAGTTTCAAGCAATAATCCGCCATTTTTCGCCATTACGTAATCCTTTTTACATCATAAACTCTACGGGTGCCGTAACTTTCCTTCTTTTCAAGTCCACGTGAAGAGAGAAGAGCTGCTGAAAGACTTTGTGGATTTTTTTCTTGTTTTAAAAATTAATTAAAAATGAACAAGCTCATGTGGAAAGTTTCAAAGGATTGAACATCAGATTATCAGGTACTATCTTTTCTTACAACTTGATCCTTCCCTTTCGTGCTGTTTCTAGGATATGGGAGTAAAATAAAAGTATTAAGGTTATGACTCTGATGACTAGCCTTTGCTAAAAAGTCTTGAAAAGGCAGGAAACATATAGAGTCGATATTCTACGTGGATAGCCCAGTAATCTAAGACTTTAAGACAGACTTTCAATTTTTTTAATGGTGTCCACAGCCTGACAACTTGACTATCTAATGAACAAACCTTAGCGGAACATGGACCATGGGGGATGAGGGGAAGAGACGAGGAGAAGTGGAGAAGTGGTTCGAAACTTGGATCCCTCCCTCCTGGATTTGACACTAATGCCTTAGCCTACTCGTCAATCTCTCCTCAAAGATATAAATTATAGGTTTGAAGGCTACCAAAGTTCAGAAAGTTAAAACATAAGATGAAGATGTTTGGCTATAGAAAGCATTATTGGTAAGGTGTAAAATAATGATTAGTTTATAAATATTGGTTCAGCTGATTAGGAATGGGACTTTATCTGGGTTCTTGACAATCTTGACTGCTTGTCTTGAGACTGTAACTTTGATTTTTTCCCTGGCATTTGTTTTAAGTCTTGTTTTTCGATTTGTCCATTTTTGTGGTGGTGGTGGGGGCTGTCGACAAACGGTTTTCCTTTCTTTTTAATGGTTTTTGGCCGTAAGGGGTGGGAGGGGGGTCACTGCAATCCCGTTAAAAAAGTTTAAAAAAAAGGGAAAGTCTCACTTACAAATTTCATCAGTCCAAAAAGTAGAAACATGTGAAGAAAGGCTAAGACCAAAGAAACCACACGACATTCACCTTATTCCCGATCACCAATTAATGCTTCAACGAGAAAAATGACTAATCACATGACTAAAGACATCAATTTTTTCCTCCGACTCAGTTGACTCCTTGCTCCACCCATCCCACCCTGACTTGCAGCGGGGCTTGGAGTTTCAAAATTGAAAGGTCACGACTCAAAACCACATGTCTATTCCGTGGGAAAAGAAGAACTTTGAGGATTACGAATTGCAAGAACATGGCGGCCATGGACCAGTGAAAGTTTTTTACTTTTGAAGAATTTTTTTGGCTGCTAAGACAAGGGGGGGAGGGGTCTGAACCCTAACAGCCTAAGGCCGTTTTAAAAAAGGAAAGTCATTTGTCGACAACGCCTTGATTCAATTGCCTTCAAATTTGAATGATTTTATTGATTGACTATTTAATTTTCAACTTTTTCAGTTAAGTTTGACCCCTGATTTATGTGTGATCTTCTGAGGAAGAAAAATATTTACGGACACATCCCAGATTTTTAAAGCCGAATACCATTTGTGAACTATACAAATCAAACTTTTCCTGAATTTCTAAGTGTGGTAACTGTTGATTTTACCCAATCTCACGATTGTTTGTTGTAATATTTTGACTTTTTTCAAATATTAATTTTTTTGATTTGAAATTTTTTTTTTACTTTTTTGAGAAATATTTTGATTTTTTTGAAGACAAAACTTCCAAAATGGTCAAGAAGTGTGTGATGAAAATCAAAGGACAAAAGCTTCTGACTCCATCATTGATAGTTTGCTTGAATGATCAATCAAATCAATCAATGTGTTTCAATCACAATCAACTAACTACTATTAGTTAGAAATTAACTTTTCTTTTACAGCATTGAGCAAGTTCATATTGTCATCAAGTTGGGAGGGTTAATATACTCTTTATTTTGTTGTGAGCATTCAGAATATAGCTTTCAGTCAAAACAATAGTAAGCCAGTATTAAAGGAATTACAAAATACTCAAATTGCACCGGTCTGAACTACTTCATAATTTTAGATCCCATACTACTTCACACAGAATTGAATACAATTGGTTCCGTGGTAGCATTATGCGGCCATGTGCCTTTTGTACTCAACTCTGTGTGATAAGAGTTCTATGTGATCGCCCATCTAAAATAGAACCAACACAAATCGCACTGGTCTGAACTACTTCATAATTTTAGATCCCATACTACTTCACACAGAGTTGAATACAATTGGTTCCGTGGTAGCATTATGCGGCCATGTGCCTTTTGTACTCAACTCTGTTTGGTAAAAGTTCTATGTGATCGCCCATCTAAAATAGAACCAAGGCAGATTGCACTGGTCTGAACTACTTCATAATTTTAGATCCCATACTACTTCACACAGAGTTGAATACAATTGGTTCCGTGGTAGCATTATGCGGCCATGTGCCTTTTGTACTCAACTATGTGTGATAAAAGTTCTATGTGATCGCCAATCTAAAATAGAACCAACACAAATCGCACTGGTCTGAACTACTTCATAATTTTAGATCCCATACTACTTCACACAGAGTTGAATACAATTGGTTCCGTGGTAGCATTATGCGGCCATGTGCCTTTTGTACTCAACTCTGTTTGGTAAAAGTTCTATGTGATCGCCCATCTAAAATAGAACCAAGGCAGATTGCACTGGTCTGAACTACTTCATAATTTTAGATCCCATACTACTTCACACAGAGTTGAATACAATTGGTTCCGTGGTAGCATTATGCGGCCATGTGCCTTTTGTACTCAACTCTGTGTGATAAAAGTTCTATGTGATCGCCAATCTAAAATAGAACCAACACAAATCGCACTGGTCTGAACTACTTCATAATTTTAGATCCCATACTACTTCACACAGAGTTGAATACAATTGGTTCCGTGGTAGCATTATGCGGCCATGTGCCTTTTGTACTCAACTCTGTTTGGTAAAAGTTCTATGTGATCGCCCATCTAAAATAGAACCAAGGCAGATTGCACTGGTCTGAACTACTTCATAATTTTAGATCCCATACTACTTCACACAGAGTTGAATACAATTGGTTCCGTGGTAGCATTATGCGGCCATGTGCCTTTTGTACTCAACTCTGTGTGATAAAAGTTCTATGTGATCGCCAATCTAAAATAGAACCAACACAAATCGCACTGGTCTGAACTACTTCATAATTTTAGATCCCATACTACTTCACACAGAGTTGAATACAATTGGTTCCGTGGTAGCATTATGCGGCCATGTGCCTTTTGTACTCAACTCTGTTTGGTAAAAGTTCTATGTGATCGCCCATCTAAAATAGAACCAAGGCAGATTGCACTGGTCTGAACTACTTCATAATTTTAGATCCCATACTACTTCACACAGAGTTGAATACAATTGGTTCCGTGGTAGCATTATGCGGCCATGTGCCTTTTGTACTCAACTCTGTGTGATAAAAGTTCTATGTGATCGCCAATCTAAAATAGAACCAACACAAATCGCACTGGTCTGAACTACTTCATAATTTTAGATCCCATACTACTTCACACAGAGTTGAATACAATTGGTTCCGTGGTAGCATTATGCGGCCATGTGCCTTTTGTACTCAACTCTGTTTGGTAAAAGTTCTATGTGATCGCCAATCTAAAATAGAACCAAGGCAGATTGCACTGGTCTGAACTACTTCATAATTTTAGATCCCATACTACTTCACACAGAGTTGAATACAATTGGTTCCGTGGTAGCATTATGCGGCCATGTGCCTTTTGTACTCAACTCTGTTTGGTAAAAGTTCTATGTGATCGCCCATCTAAAATAGAACCAAGGCAGATTGCACTGGTCTGAACTACTTCATAATTTTAGATCCCATACTACTTCACACAGAGTTGAATACAATTGGTTCCGTGGTAGCATTATGCGGCCATGTGCCTTTTGTACTCAACTCTGTGTGATAAAAGTTCTATGTGATCGCCCATCTAAAATAGAACCAACACAAATCGCACTGGTCTGAACTACTTCATAATTTTAGATCCCATACTACTTCACACAGAGTTGAATACAATTGGTTCCGTGGTAGCATTATGCGACATGTTTAAACTTGATTTATTCATTCCAATTTTCTATTAAGGCCTTTAAGATTGTCATTTAATAGGTAATGCCTGGTCCAAACCCAATCAAGTTAATACTTTACAGATAATACGAGAACCCCGTTACCTTAACAGTGCAATACAAATCTCGCTTTTAACATCCTTATAAGACAAAACTTTACTCAGTATTTGGTTCCACAGCAACGGCTTAACGTAATTTAACATAACTTGATACCTGCACTTGAGGTTGTCGCTCGTGTACTTGAGCTTGATGCTCGTACGCTTGAGCTTGTCGCTCGTGCACTGCATGATTTATATATGCACTTTGAGCTTGTCGCTCGTGCATTGCATGACTTATATATGCATTTTGAGCTTGTCGCTCGTGCATTGCATGATTTATATATGCATTTTGAGCTTGTCGCTCGTGCATTGCATGATTTAGATATGCATTTTGAGCTTGTCGCTCGTGCATTGCATGATTTATATATGCACTTTGAGCTTGTCGCTCGTGTATTGCATGATTTATATATGCACTTTGAGCTTGTCGCTCGTGCATTGCATGATTTTATGATGCATTTTGAGCTTGTCGCTCGTGCACTTTTGGGATTGGCGTCAGTCTGGTTGTCACATTGTGTTAAATATTTCGAAACGTAATAAACGCTACTTACTATTAATTGTCTAATCTTTAAGCTTTCTGAATGTGCTCCAAAATCACACAAAAAGGAGACTTTATGTTTGATCTTAAATAAATAAATTTTTTGTAACGTGTAATTCGTCAATCGATCGTTTGCTTTTTTCGGAAAATTTTTTTTTAAATATAAACTACTTTTACGCCTTGATTTTTCACATGTTCTTGCTATACATTTGAAATTTAACACAATGTGAAAGGGTGGTTGGGTGGACCAGACTCTTTTTATGCTTTTATAAGCATAACACTAAGCATATTCCAGGCTCGGATATGGAGAAAATTGAATGTAAGTTTTCACCAATTTTGTATTGATTTTCGCGAGCCAATTTCTTTCAAAAATAAGGACCTATTTTCACGAGCACAGAAAATATTTACGCGAGGATAACATTTCGCGAATCGGCCCCTTTTTGAACTAATTTCTTTTATTTTCTTTCCTAAGGGTTTCGACAAAAGCTATGATTAGTTTTTCGCGAGGATTATATTTCGCGAATTTTGAGGAAAACTCTAATCTTCACGCAAATTAATCCACTTAAGGTACAACCAGAGCAGCAAATGGAAGAAAATTTTAAGCAGGGGGTCTGTTCTATGTTTCCAGCACTTTCGCAGCCTCAAGTGTAACGCTGTTGGGTTCTGTGTGCCTTTTTCCTTCTTGGTTTTTTTTTTATTTCAGGTTGTTGTTACCCTTCAAGTAACCTCAAATGGATCGAAAATTCAAGACTTCACATAACCTATTTCAATGTAAGGGATGGTTTGTAATTTTTTTGATTGAATTCTTCCTGTTTTGTCTTAAAGTCCGTCCATTTTCATTTGGAATAATCGTTGACGATTTTTATCAGATACGTTGTAAAGGTCATGAAACAGAACGCGCACAAGTAAAGCTCGTAAAAAGTTATTATCCAAATGAAAATGGCTGGAATCTTGTCAAACCTTCATTACTCTTAGCGTATCACATAGTTTTCATTACCAGTAAGGATACAGTAAGAAAGATTGAAAGTTAAGTTTAATGTATTTGATATTGGTTTTACTATTTAATCTGATTTTCCAGGTAGAAAGATCAGATGTCACAGAAGATTGGAGAGAAGAATGTTTTATAAAGTCTATTGTAGTCTATTGGAGAGCTTTATTGTTGTAGCGAATGAGATATTACAGTTGTCAATTCCTTTTCCTGAGACCCGGAAAACACGAGTTACAAAAACCCGAGTTACGACGAATGGCGTCATGATTTGAGACTTGTGACCTCACATTCGTCGTAACTTGGGTTTTTGTAACTCAGGTTCTCCGGGCCTCCCCTTTCCTGCTGTTCACTTTACAGTTTTAGAGAGCGTCAACTGTAGTTTATTTATATATCCAATTGCTATAGGGGAAGGAACTTTCGCGAATCAGCTTTTCAGAATTTTTCGCCGAATTAACTTTCGTGAGAATTGCAATCATGTTAATATATTTGGCGGATAGATCAAGGGAAAGTTTGTTGTAAACCACTCAATGTTGAAATTGTTATCTTTCTCGTCTAGATTTATCTCCTAATAAATTAAAAATGTCTGCCGAACTCACCGACCAAGAGACGATCGAGGCTCAGGAAGCAGAGATTTCAAGCCTAAAGGCTCAATTAGCCGGTGAGTATTTTTATTTACGGCTGTGCAAGTCAAAAGAAGATTTTTGCAAGATTTGCAATCAACTAAATTTTACAATTTCTTCTGCAAATCTTTTTGCAATATTATTTGAAACATTTGCATCTCTACAGAAAGGATAATTTAATTTGTTTTTATTTTTCAGAGTTGAAAGCAAAGAAAACAAGGACCCATTCCGTGGAGCAATGCATCGGTAAGTGAAACTTATACTCCAATATGACAGGAAAATAGGGAAGTTCCAGGACATTTCGTTTTTCAAAATTACGTAAGCTAAGGGACCATTCCAAAATCATTTTAAAAGAGGCTATTAGCAAAAATTGATATTGATATTTTTAATTTTTGCCTGTTATCTGCTGGCTGGGCGTGCCCCTAAGCTCCAACCTTTCACAGGCAAAAGTCAAAAATATCAATTTTGGCTTCTTCAAATGATTTTCAAGCTTTTTCGTAGTAATAATTTTTGTTCCCTGGAAGGTTTTCTCTCGAATGAGCCAAAAAAATTGAATTTGGACCCTTTTTCATATTTCGATGACGTCATTATTTATGACGTCATTTTGTCTTATTTTCTTAACATCTCGAGATACATGTTTTTTTTTTATAAGCAAGTGTATGCCCCTTGGTCAGGCTCGTGTATGCTTAAGTTCTCAAAGTATCCAGGCATAGTTTATGCTTATTATATGCTTAAGAATCATGCTTATTATTCACCCCCGAGCCAAGTTTTTGATGAAATTTTGTAGAAATTTGTTCAGATTTTGGGAGCAGTGGAATGTAGCTAGCCGTGGAATGACTTATTTTTTACTTTTTTACCTCTATCAAACCTTTTTTAAACAGAAATGACCACTTGAAAAATATTTTAGGCTGACAAATATGCTCATGTTATGCTTAGGAATTCTGCAAATCTGAGCTTTCATATGCTTTTAAGCGCTATGCTTATAAAAAAAAATGTATATGCATTTAGGTTGTGACCTTTTTCTTTACCAGTTTTTCATGTTCTTTCGAATGGAACAAAATATTTTTTGAATTTGACGACTTTTATTTTTTGTTGCTAAGGTAACCAATGACGTCATTTCCCATGGCAACAGGGGTGTTAGAATTTTGTAGCCCAAGATTTTCTTAATCCTTGAGGGGTCAGTGCATCAGATCAAAAGTTAGTTTGCTTGTAACAAACCTGTGCACACGAGAAGCTTTTTTGATACATAAGCCCCTGCACTAAACGGTTTATAACTTGTATTAACATAGCATGAATGTGTGCTAAAATGAATTGGTCTAAATATGAACATGTCTGGTTTTGGAGATCTAAACTTAGATTAATCATACTCTTTTTTTTATTACAGAACGTACTTATCGCGAATTCCTATATGAGGTTAGGGAGCATGAGACCAATGACAACTCGGACCAGTCGTTGGGTTGCTGGGTTCGTGGGCTTGGTTTGTCCAAACCCCGACCTCGCCCAAATAATAATTCAAGAAAAAGAAAAAAGAAATAAAACTCAATGTGTACTTTTCTGTCTTTATTCCCTCCACCCCTGTGAGTGGGGTCTTCTCAAAAAAGTATTCGGTTTCTTTGAAGTTTTTAGGTGTTGTGCCTTTGAGAAGGCAGTTCTCTGTTTTTATCCAATTTTGAATGTTCAGTCAAATCTCTCTACTCTTAGGTTCCAAATAAACGGGGGGGTTGGAAAATTTTCTAGATTTCAATAAACGGGGGGGACCTAATTGCGGGGGGGGGTTGGAAATTGTACTTTTGAAACCCAAAAATAAGGTAAAAATAGGCTATAATCAGGCTATTTAGAGCAAAATAAGGGGCATTCACTTTGACAGCTGAAAATATTCTCAGAGATTAATAAACGGGGGGGGGGTCCTAATAAGGTTCGGGGGGGTTGGAAAATTTTCGAAAAATTAACAAGCGGGGGGGGGGGCCGTTTATTTGGAACCTAAGAGTACCATGCTCCCGTTGGCACAAACCATTGTTGCCCCTCCTCAGTCACTAAACTTCACCTCCTCTATGTTAATTGCACATCGAAATTAGAACGTTCTTCTGATAAAATGAGATAATAATAACAGTTGAAAAATGAAATTTTCAGCAGGGTATTCCTAGACTATGTTATAGTCTAAGACGAATCACTATCTAAGAAAAAAGCCCAAAGCCGAAGAAAATTCGCAAACGGGTTTTTTTTGCCGAAAAGAGTTAACATTCGGTAGAGTTGCCAGTCTTAGACTATACGATTTTGGTACAAAATACAAAAACAGCCCAAATCGCACGAATTCGAGTTTCCGTATGCGAGGCCAACTGTGCTCGGTATTCGAAAAAATCAAAACAAAAAAAAAGAGGCGGGAGAGAAACTGAGATAAAAAAAGAGGGATTCCAAGAAATATTATAGTTCTCTTTGGAGACCCTCTTCCTTTTATTCCCTTTATATTTTCTTGGAACTACACTTTCTTTTCTTAGAAAACAATTTTTATAAACAGTAATTTTTTAAATAAGTTTGTAATTTCTTTGCAACAAGGATATCTATCTAAACTTTCACCTTATAAATTTCTTAAAAAACATCAAATCATGTAAGTTTGTTTGTATGTTGTTTTTTTTGCCTGAGGATTATATCCTTATATTTACCCCTTTTATATATTAAAGTCCATGTAAATAAAAAGCTATAGTATATTCTCCCCACCACCATTTGCCCAAAGACAAAGGATATGTATACAAATCATTGACAGTTTTATAAATACTTGCAATTTCGAATTTGTGACTTTTCTGTTTTGTTTGATAAAAAAATTTACAGTAGTGGATGAAAAATCTTATGATAAATTTGCAGGGAAAAAGTAAAAAAGCTCCAGCTTGCAAAGCTTTGCAGTATGTTGATCTTGCTTTGATTTGAGCTTGAATTTCTTTCTACCCAAAAAGAGACGTTAAAAATGAGGATGGAATAGGAGAAAAGTTAAGAAATCCCCAGAAATTAGCTTAAAATGGAAAAGTACCAATTAGTAATAAACCTTGAGGCAGATTTAAATGACATTAAATTTCTTATTTACAAAAACTGATAAATAGGTAATTCAATCATGATAAACAAATGATTCTAAACTGTCTTCCGACAATACTGTACACGTTTTTTATTTTATAAGGAACACGTTTATAAGGAACTCGAGGCTGAAAATGGTTCAAAAAATAAGGAATTGTTAAGGAACTGCTCAGCCTGAGAATAAGTGGATTTGAAAATAATGTACCTTATTGGGACCAATTTGACCAAATTTTGATCTTTCAAGGGGCAAAAAGTTCAAAATTTCCTATGTAGTAAGGAACTCGATAAGGAACTTTGAGACTGAAATTCTCTGTAAAAATTAGGAGCTCCAGGGTCAGAGCAAAGTTAAGGTTCCTTATAAAAAAAAAACAACGTGTATTACAGTCTCGACTAATTCCAGAAGGCTGATGTAAATTTTTCCAAGTCATAATTTCAAATTATATCAGGACGTCAAGTGAAATAAACGTTGGTGAAATATTCCAAGTCATAATCTCAAATTATATCAGGACGTCAAGTGAAATAAACGTTGGTGAAATATTCCAAGTCATAATCTCAAATTGTACCAGGACGTCAAGTGAAATATTCCAAGTTATAATCCCAAATTAAACCGTGACGTGAAGTGAAATATTCCAAGAAATAATCTCAAATTGTACCAGGACGTCAATTGAAATATTCCAAGTTATAATCCCAAATTAAACCAGGACGTGAAGTGAAATATTCCAAGTTATAATCCCAAATTAAACCAGGACGTGAAGTGAAATATTGCAAGTCATAATCTCAAATTGTACCAGAACGTCAAGTGAAATATTCCAAGTTATAATCCCAAATTAAACCAGGACGTGAAGTGAAATATTGCAATTTATAATCTCAAATTATACCAGGACGTTGTGAAATATTGCAAGTCTTAATCTCAATAATAAACCAGGATGCTGTGCCAAATATTTCATTTCTGTATTGTGCTCTCTGCAAATTACTGCCATATTTTCCCATCATGCATCCAATTTGCACTGAATTTCTGATTCTTACCTAGAAAATTCAGAATAATAATCTGATAATTTTTACAGGTACGACTAGGTAACTGAACTTCTCGACAATTCAAATCAAAATGAGAAAATGTGAAAGTTTTCGAACAAGAAGTATGTTAAAAGCAGTCTTTTAAAGTCCACAATTGACAATAAGTACTTTGTTTGACATTTTTCAAAGTTGTCAAAGAACTGCTAACACAAGATGAAAATAACCTTTTAAGAGTGGAGATATGAGGGTATTCACATATCTAATGAAACACTGCCTGTGATTCATAGGATTCATAAGAAATATACAAACTGACTTACCTACTTAGTTTCTCTGTGTCTTTTTGCTGTATGTAGACTTGTTGAAAAATCATTTTAAAACAGCTTCTACAGAAGCATACTTGAGGAATAAGTACTCCCTAAAACTAAGTTATCTTGTAGTCTCAATAAAACAAATGAACCAAGAAGAAAAAATCCATAATGAGCTGGATTTTCACAGAAAAACCATAGATCCATCTTGTCATTGTGTCTCTTCCCAGTGACCAGCGTGTTTTTGATCGTTTGAACCAAGCTCGGCCTTTAAACTTAGGCGGTTTTCACCACGGATCGACTAACCAGTCTCACTGGTTAGTCCAAGCAAAACCGCAAAATCTTTTTTATGCCAAAGAGTTATCGTCCGTTTCTTCGAAACTCTCCCGCCGATTTTTTTCCGTATACCGCCATAACGCCATACCGCCATTTTTTCCCGCCTCTACTATCACTGTAACGGACGATAACATCGTCTAGGTATTCCTTGCTCCTTATTTCATCAACAATAGACGATATCGGATTTAGATAAATGCAATGCATTCTGGTTTCTAGGGACTCTCAAAGGAATTATAATGCGAAATAGGCCTAAAATAAAACCTAAATATTGTCGGTGACGGTATTTGAAGAATATTTTCTACGGTATTTCGAGTGCTCTTCGTACTTAAAAAAACTGTTTAAGTTAACCTTTTTTTCGCACTTCCGCTAAATTTGGATAATATTCGGCAGAAAATCCATGAAAGTGTCCGTACGTGACAAAAAATGGCCATTTTAAGTTTCAGGCTTATTCGCTAAAATCTTGACTCGCGAAATTAAAACCAAAAGCTTTCACGACTTTTTGGCTCGCGTAATTTAATCCGAATACAGCAAAAAGTAATTAGCCTAGGACAGGAACCTTCAATTTGATATGTCCATGATTTGATAGATTCGCGAGTCTTGAATCTGTATTACCTTGAGAAAAGAAATTTTAGCGGAATTTATTTTGGCGATTCAAGAATATTTCTAAATTTGGCGAGAATTAATTTGGGCGAATGACTTTGTTTAATATTTTAGCTGAAAAAAGGGTAAAACATAGCACATTTAGAAAAAATAAAGACTTTACCGAAGGTAAATCAAATTGGTGAATGACAAAAATTATCTAATTTGGCGAATTTTTTCAGGCAATTCTTTACAAAATCGGTATTTTGAGGCTCCTGGAAAATTTGATGTGTTATTTGATTACTTGCTCCTGGATTTTCGACCAAGGGGGTGCTGGAAAATTTGAGCTGGTTTTTCTGGAACATGATCCTGGATTTTGAGAACAGATATTTTGTAGCCGACTCCTGGATTCTAAGCAGGTGTTCCGAAAGGACAAGGTTCCTAGATTTATTTGTTAAATTTTCTCTCCTGGAAAAAAAGAACAGATATATCGAAAAATTCCGCCGGCGGCTGCTTCTGCTATTTGTATTTAAAGCTGTTATGTGGTTCTTATAGGTAGCTTGAATTGTGTAACATAGACAAGCATTAATCAGTAAGTCTTTTTTAACTACTTTAAGTAAATTTTATAACCATAGACAAATTTTTGCAAAATGTTTTATCGTTTTGGCCAAATACACTTTTTCCTCCGCTCTGGTGGTCTGGATACTTCTCACAGAGAAAATATGCTTCAATTTCAGTTGAATGGATATGTTTAGAAATTTCTGTATAAAAGATCACATGACAGTATTCCCATGTTTTATTACCGTCAACTGCATCAACTGCTCTAAGGCAGCCATCGAAAAACTTTGAAAAAGTGCTCTGTTTGCGTCGCAACAGGTGTTAAATTTTTTTTGATGGCCGCCATCCAGAGCAATCAAGAAAAAAGGTCAGGAACAATACCGTGAGATTGGGTAACTTGCATCAGTGGAGGCTAACATGCATAGCCCTCAAATGAAAGACCTGGCTGATCATTAAAATACAACTACGCAGCTCCGCTCGCAGCTCTACTCTACCATTTTTGTTTTGGTTTAATTTTGTGATTTAATGACCAGCCAGGTCTTTCATTTGAGGGCTATGCATGTTAGCCTCCACTGATGCAAGTTACCCAATCTCACGGTAGCGGTCCCAGCACACAGATCCTTGCCGCACACCTGAAATAACATCTGTTTCTGAGGACAAAGTTGAGTTTACTGAAACTCTCTTCTGGGGGGGCAAGGGGGGCTATGCCCCCCCCCCAGTAATTTTTTTCAATAATGGTTACTTGGCAAAATGCAAAGTTTTTCTTTTTTAATATTTGTCATAATTGTCGTTATGTGCATGTTTTGAGTGTATTTTTAAGCAATCCAGAGCTCAAATTTTCAAAATTTCCCCCCTCGGCCCAAACCATGGTTGGCCCTCGCGATGTTACTAAACTTCAGCCCCCCAATATGAAAATGCTTCCTACGGCACTGCGTTATCTGTTTAGACTTCAGTAAAGCTTTTGATAGAGTAGACCATAACCATTTTGTTACACAAGCTTCAGAAAAATGGCCTAAACGGTAATCTCCTTGAATGGATCAGATCCTTTTTGACTCATCAGAAGAGAGAGAAGAGAGAGAAGAGAGATGAGAGACTTTTTACACCCTCAAACACCCTAAAACGTTATCTAATTGGGGAAAATAATAGTTTTTATGGTTTGATTTGAGTGTGATTAATTACGTGCGTCTCGTGCCCTCGTGCCCTCGTGCCCACGTGGGTTGTGCCTTCGTGCCTCGTGTGTCACGTGCCCTCGTGCCCTCGTGGGTAGTTCGTGGGTCCTGAAAAAAAATAGGTGGGTCCTGAAAAAAATTACGTGGGTCCTGAAAAAAATTACGTGGGTCCTGAAAAAAATTACGTGGATCCTGAAAAAAATTACGTGGGTCCTGAAAAAATTTACGTGGGTCCTGAAAAAAAATTACGTGGGTCCTGAAGATGATTTTGTGGGTCCGGAAAATGATTTTGTAGGTCCAAAAAATGATCTCATGGTTCAGTAGTCATGTGTGTCCTTGTAATTGTGTGGAATCTTCTTTGGAGAATTTGTTGGGATAACTAGATATGCAACTTTAAGCTTTTTCCAGCAAAAGAAAGTGAAGCAAAAAATTGACTTTTTAAATTTCGTGCCCGCGGATAGGATCTAGCATTTTAATTGTTTTTGGAGCGCGAGATAAAAAAAAGTAGGCGGCAAACGTTATTTCACATCTCTCAAACCGGTGAAATTGCATATTTTTATAGTCACGTGACTTTGGTAGGAAATCCTTCCAAACCTAGGCTTCACTTTTCGATAAAAGTCGCTTATCTAGCCCTTCGGGCTTTACAGATCTGTGATACGATCTCGCCAAAATGAAAACGCCATTTTTTAATACAAATTTCCAAAAATAATTGACATCGATATTAAAAATCTTTATACTAGGGAAACATGGCACTATCAGAGTGTCTAATTGTGAAAAATTTCAAGTTGTATTTCAGTGTGATGCTTGAGATGTGAGAGGATTTCTAATGCCAAACTTCAATTAAAATATTAAAAAATCCCTGCCTATTTCAGAAAGTTCTTATAATTAACACTATATCCATCACTTATAATAAAAAAGAAAGCCAGCTAATGAAAAGTAAATAGCACGCGTCTCACATTTTTCTCTTTTTTCATCCAATTAGAAAAGATCTTTATTTAGTTTTGGTTGTTTCGAAGTATTGCTTTAAGGAGAACAATATCCCTCTTTAAGTCCCAGCCTGGGTCACTTTTTTCGAAAAGATGAGTCCCAAGCAGGGTCCAATTTTCGAGCTTTAGTTAGAGGCACACTTCCGTCGATCGACAAGTATTAGACCCCAGGCTTTCTATCAACTTTCAGAACTTTTACTTCGTTCGGGACTTTATTTTATGCTGAGCTTAACCATACATGGACATGGAAAATCAACTTCCAGATCAGCAATTTTTTAATTTTAAATCACGCTTAGACCACGTGCCTTCAAATTTTTTCGGGACCCACGTATTTTTTTTGGACCCACGTAATTTTTTTTCAGGACCCACGAGGGCACAAAAGCACGAGGGCACGGGACGCACGAGGGCACAAGGGCACAGGACGCACGTAATTAATCACACTCGTTTGATTTTTGGACCTACCCCGGTGGGGTAGAGGTCCTATATAAATTAACCGATGTCCGTTCGTTCGTTCGTTCGTCCGTTCGTCCGTTCGTCCGTCTGTTACCAGCTTTTCTCAGGATTGGCTCATTAGTTTTTTTTGATTTTTGGCACAATGATGCAAAATGGCAATGCCCAAAATGTGACGGAGCCCGATTTTTGAGAAAAAATTTATTTGGGCAAATTTGGGCCAAAATTACTTAAAAATAGGGTTTTTTGGACTTTGTGCAAAATCCTGTCAGTACTTTTTTCTGATTTTTTGTACAAAGATGGAGGGCAAGATTCTCTAAAGAATGGCTGAAATGATTTTTCCCGGAAAATTCTTATTCGCCTTAAAAAACGGATTTTCGTATTTTGGGGAAATTCCCTTTAACCAAATAAGAAAATATAGCTTTTCTCAATGTTAACTCATTACTTTTTTCTGATTTTTTGCACAATGATGCAAAATGGCAATGCCTAAAATGTGACGGAGCCCGATCTTCGAAAAACATTTTTTCCGGCCGAAAATGCCGGAAATCGCTGTTTTTCTGGACTTTCATTGGATTTTTTTCTTATAATTGGTTGTTTTTTCATTCAAAAACATTATTAATAGCAATGCCCACTATCAAGTATGTTTCAATTTTCAAAAAAATTGATTTTTGAAGCCGGAACTATTCAAAAATCGCCGGAACAACCTATTTTCGCCGGAAAGACAGTATTTCTTGAATTTCTCGAGCTGTACTTAATGTTTTTTTATGAAATTTTGAGCACTGATGAAAGATGAACCGGAACTTTCTATTTCTATTTTCCCTACTCCCCTTCCCTCTTCCCCCATCAACAATCAATGATAAAATCTAATGTGTTATGCATTTTCGCAAAACGCTATATCTTCTCTCCCTATTGCCTTATTATCTAGCTTTCATCGTCAGGTAGGTCCATTCAGCATGTCGCTTGTTTTTTTTTTTTAAAGGTTGTTCTAATACACATAACTTTCAATATAGCATGGTCTGCAAAATAGTAGGCATGAGATTGTGAGCACGAAAACGGGAAAGAAGATATTATTAGACAAAGAAAATGATTATCAATAAAACCAAAGCTATATTTTAGTCCCCCCTTTTTTCTTGTTTTGATAGATTCTTGCAGCCCTTGATAAAGAATCCCCCCTTATTTAAAAAAAATGACAAAAATCCCCCCTTTTTTAAAAGGCAATTTTTTTGCTCCCCCCTTATTTTAAGGGGGGGGGGGGGGCAGAAACCATGCAATTGGTAATTTAAGAGGTTAAGTTTTAGTTTAACTTTTATTTTGTTACGACGGCACGCCCTTCAACACATCTAGCTAGAGTGGCTTCAGCAGGCCGTCCGCCCGTAGTACGCGCCCATCGCATTTGCCCCGTTCGGTAGAATCGAGAGGTGGTTTAGAGCTATGACTTAGAGCACGATCCTTCTTTCGCAACGAAGCTCATCTTACAGTGAAGACAGAGAAAATTTTTCCCTCCCTCCCTCCCTCCCTTCAAGGCTTGCGGACATGGTTGCAGGCGGCCATCTTATACACTATAATTATTGTCAAATATGGGAAATATTTTATCCCCAAAATTATTTGTATAGGAGTGGTTAGCCAAATAACAAACGCCAAAACTTATACACTGGTTTCTCTTATCGTTCACCCACTTCTGGGCTTTCCGTTCTGCTCACAGCGTCTTTTCCAGGAGTAAAAAATAGAAAGTTAAACGTGAGATTTGTTTTATTTCCATGATACATGCATTGTTTGAAAAGAGAAGGGATTTACGGCAGTGATTAATTGTTCTGAGATCATTTTCTGTAATTGTTGTGAATTGCATTGCAAAATTTGTTGTTTTGTCAAGTACTGTGAAGGCGGGTAACTTGCATAAGTGGAAGCTAACATGCATAGCCCTAAAATAAATGACCTGGCTGGTCCTTAAAATACAAAGTTAAATCAAAACAAAAATGGTAGAGTAGACTAGAGCTGCAACCGGAGCTGCGTAGCTCATTTGTTTTGAAATTTTGCTGCTTTGATTGGTCAGTCATTTGAGGGCTATGCATGTTAGCCTCCACTGACAGTGTAGCTGGAACCTCGATATTCCAGGTTTTGAAAAAGCTATACCTGTTATCTTTTTTCTTTAAAGAATCAACAAGCCATCAACATTGATAAATTACACACATTCCTCAGAAACTTTTAAAATTATCTGCCATTATGACTTTCTTGAAGCCTGTTCCGAAATTAACCAATCGGGTTATGCTAAGTCAGCAAAAAAACTTTTCCCAGGGGTTTGAGGAATAAACAGAACTGCTATCATTTTATCAAACCATATACCTTAAGGGAAGAAATTTTCGCGGGAACAAAATTTCGCGGTTTTCGCGGATTTTGCCTAAAACCGCGAAATTAAGTTCCCATGAAATTTTACAAAATCGTCAATTCGCGAAATTAAATTCCCGCGAAATTTAATTTATTTCACGCATTCCCCCGAATTCGTACTATTTCAAGCCTTAAACCAGGTTTTTTGCTTATTTAATAACGTTTTTGGTCAAAAATATCCTGCAACCGCGGAATTAAATTCCCGCGAATTTTTCGAAAATTGATGAACTGCGAAATTAAATTCCCGCGAAAAAAATAATTTGACCAAACGCGAAATTAAATTCACGCAAAAATTTCTTCCCTTAAGGTATTTTAAATTTGAGGTAATAATATTTTGTATACTACTTGTATCTCTCAGAAAATAAACACAGCTTACAGAACAACATAGTTTATCATTTGGAATACCTCCGTGTTTTGACCATTCTATTGTGGGCGCAAAATAGGGCGGAAACTTAAGTAGCTCCCTCAGTGCAAGATTGCCGCCTCATTTTCATTCGCCCTCTCTCGCGAGAACGAGAGCTAATCATTTTTTCTGGCGTGTGTCATGTGAACACTTGAATACAGAAAGTGTTCCTACAAAAAAAATATATAAAACTTAAAATCAATTAAAAATTTCATTTGTTTGTTTAATCTTACTGTCAATTTCCTCTGTTTTTTTTCTCATTTATTGCATTCAATTTTCATTCAATGTTGAGAGCTTTTACAGTAAGGTTATGAAGAGAACTTTCATATCAATTTTACTATTTTGCATGTTGGTTGAGTGTTAAGATTTCACTCAGACTTTTCAGTCATTTTCATGTGTTTAACCCAGTTGGTTATACACAACCTGGTCACTCATCACAGTAATTCACATTGGGCCAGCCGGTAAGCTTTTGTTCTTTTCTGTTTTCTTTTGTGGACTTCAGTTGGTTCAACTTTGCTAGATTTCACATCTGCCCTTTTGGCACAGGCTTCTCACTTCTTTGTCAATGACCACTAAGGTTAGGATAGTTTAGGCTAGTTTTATCTAAATTATGTTTATTTCTGATTTTCATTTTCTAAAAATACAATTAATTTAAGTTAGGTCAATTTATTCAAGTCTTATTGTCATCTATTTAATTTCTACTTTAATTTTGTCAATCAAATATTTATTAGTCTTAATTTATTTTCATTCAGTTTGAACGCTAAAGACATTCACGTCAATCAAATTCATTCTTCGTTCCAAACCTTGTCAAGTGTGCTGCACTGAGACCACAGCGCGCGCTCAAGGAAAAGGAAAGTGATCAATGTTCTTTGAAGGAAAAACGTCAGAAACAAACCCAAAGACCAAAAGATGTATTTTGTTGTTGAGAATCAATCCTGTGAAGATGAAAAAATTTCTGCTAGATCCGTTTTTTTTCGGAACGCTGAAAAACTCTAATTTCGATCTTCCTTAAAGGAACATAACAATACTTGTGAACTTTGTAAACAAACTGTATGCAGCGGATACAAAATCAAAACAAATGTCACATGTCAAAATAAAAAATCAAACCAAATATGGCTAATTTTGATTGTTCAATTGTTTTACAAGTTTGTTTTGGACACATGATTTTAATTGTTCTCTTTAATGACACGTGGTGCAATGTTTACATTTTACTACTTTAATGTCCCTTTAAAGGTAAAGAGGTTGCGAGATTTGGGTTAGCGAGGCAAGAATCGCTAAAAAGCTGGTAAAATCGTAATCCTCAAAAATCGAAGTTCCAGCCTCACTGACTGATGCAAGTTACCTGACTTCACAGTATTTCTTTAGTGATATTTGGGTAAAACTCTTTAATGTCCATTTGAATAAAAGTTTTTATTTTCGATCGATGAAAACCATTCGATGACTTGGTCGGAATTTTTCCATTGGTTAAAGTCATACTTTATCATTTTTGTCATTTTATCTTAACAATTTTGTAAACTACGTGGCAACCACACGGAGCGCTGACTTTTAGTTTTATGACTTGTTCTCATTCGTTTGGTTTCCGTAAGAAAAAGAAAGTCGTTATTGTGAACTTTGAACATGCTTAAAATCAAGGCACTTCCACTAACTGTATGAAAAATTTAAACTTCCTTCCTTCCATATAAAACAGAACTAAAAATGCAACTTTCTTTCTCCTTTAAATTTTCAACCAGACGGTACTTATCCAACGTTCGATAGTGATTGAAGTAATCAATAATTATAGATAATAATCGTAGGTAGTCAGTCAGTTAGTCACACTAGGAAATCAAGCTTTCAGAAAAAAACAACATCAGTCATCCAAATGATGTATTTGCAACAACAAGGATGAGAGCTACCTGAATCAAGTACGCAAGACAAATAATTATTAAAACTTGAACGTTTGATACAAATTTAAAACGGCAGCCAAGCAGCCAAAATCAAGCAACCAAAATTTGTCATTCAATTCCGGAGACAGTGCTTCAATTTTTAAGGCCCTGTTTATATGCTAAAGTAAAAACAATTCTGCACATGTAAATGGGTCAGTGTTTGAGGTCCGGCAAAATTTCCGGGAAATAGTCTATCCTGCAGTGAGCGGATCTAGGTGGGTTCTTTTTTTTCTAGGTAGATCTTTTTCTTGGGAAGTTGATCTTCAAATTACCGTCAACTGCTCTAACTTGGGACTATCTGACAAAACGTGGGACGGCAATTCTGCCACCATTTCACTGAACCTCCAAAGTCATTTGATTAAATCGGCGTATTAAAAAAATACATGATTTCTCTTTCGCACCAAGTAGGCTTTTAAATCGAAAAATGAAAAACAATCCCTACTGTAGTGGAACACACAGGAGTGTCTGGAACAAAGAAGACCAATTAGTGTCAAAACGATGAAACGTTTGACGTCACTCGCGTGGCAAGTTACACACTCGTTTGTTAATCCCATCGGGCAATAGGCGGTTAGGCGGCGGTTGTTCTCTAATTCTCAAATCGGAGTCCAGTCATTTTGAATGAAAACAAAAAGTTTTTAAAACGGTGTCGCGCTATCAGTGAAATATTATTGTGACATGTTATGACAGAAAGTATGATTGATAAACATGGTAGAGTTATCGAAACAAATTTGTTGTCAAAAAGATTTAACAGTGAGTGAAAATACAGGCCAGATATCAACAATCCCATGTTTCGATCAATCGTCCCAAGTTAAAGCAGTTGACGGTAGTTCTCATGGTTGGCTTGGCTCAAATATTTTCATCTATGGCTCAAATTTTAGGCAATTTCTTATACTTTTTGAGAATGTTAATTTCATTAAAAAGCACCTAGTTATTTTTTCATGAATCCAAGAAGCTTTGTGGTGCATTTTTTTGCTTGAGAGTCAGGTAAACGATATAGCGCTTTCGCAGCATTTATCTTTGTTTTGATGCACATTTCGGCAGGACGCTAGTGTGACTAACAAACTGTCAGTGACCATCTAGCAATTTTAGCGGTGAGTGAATCCTGACTCAACTCCAAGTTATGGCATTTTCTTTGAACATTTTCTATCCGCCATATTGAATTGTATGCAAAAATTATGGTGGCCGAATTTCCGTGGTGAGATTGCATTGAAAATATGCAAAACCTATGCAAAAAGAAAGTATAATACTTACATGCATAATTGGCATTATGTTCAAGTGTAATCTTGTAGAAGAAAGATTAAATTTGCTTCTCTTGAAAACTAAAAATAATTATATTCGCTCATCTCTTAGAACAAGTACTTCAAAAAAAACATAACATTAGACATAAACTCAAGCTGAAAAATCACCAGCGAAGGTAGAAACATAATCCTTATTTGGCTGACGGTAAATTTATTCTCCTCAGAATAGAACCGCCAAATGATCAAATAAAAAAATTGATCTGAACCCCCTGATTTACAGCGGCTTGAACCGGTTTACCGTCAAGCTTGAACTGGTTTACCACTGTGCTGGAAAAAATATTTAATGCAGAGAAATTTCATTATTCATTATTTTTCAATACACAAGAAAAAGAAAATGAAAAAAATCAAAACTACCATACTGTAAAGGAACTTATTTTTGTAAACACTAATACTTGCTTTTTCGCCAAAATTAGAAACTAGGAATTACAAATTTACAGTAGCCAATTTTCATCAAAGAAATGTATCTAAACTAGGGCAAAAACGAGAAAATTAATTCCCACAAAATGCATTTTTTTTGAGTAAATGGTTTTTGACCATGAAAATCAGTTCCCGCTAAAATTATTTCCCATAAATGCAGTGTTCGAATTATAGCTTCGCACTTCTTAAAATGCAAAGTGAGTTTTCGATTTAGCGGCCCAAAAAGATTTCCCAACCCAAAAATGCGAATTTAAAAAATTACAAGAAAACACTTCATCTGTTTATCTATTACTTTATGAACTTGCTACCTCACAACTTTCTTCACTCATTCATCTATTGCTTTATCAACTTGCTACCTCACAACTTTCTTCATTCATTTATCTATTGCTTTATCAACTTGCTACTTTGCGACTTTCTTCACTCATTCATCTATTGCTTTATCAACTTGCTACTTTGCGACTTTCTTCACTCATTCATCTATTGCTTTATCAACTTGCTACTTTGCGACTTTATTCATTCGTTTATCTATTACTTTATGATCTTGCTACATCGCTACTTTCTTCATTCATTTATCTATTGTTTTTTACCAACTCGCTACTTCGCTACTTTCTTCACTCATTTATCTATTGTTTTTTATCAACTCGCTACTTGGCAACTTTTTTCACTTGTTTATCTGTTGCTTTCTCTCAACTCTATACTTTGCTTCGTTTACAATCTCTTATTTTGCTTTTTTAGAGAAATGCATTTAAGATACTTTCGCATTTTCTTCCAAACAAAATTGCAAAATACTAAAAATGCTTCGCAAACATTGAAAAATAACGCAGCTCTTAAAATATATAATTTGAACCCTGAAGTGCACTCACAAAGATCAATTTGTCAGCTATCAAACAAAATTAATAGTGACAAAAAAATTAATAAGGCCAACTGAAACTAGTTGTGCCAGGCAGTCAGTTGAATATGAGCAATTATATTTGAACATTTTATTTTATTATTTCACTCAATATGCCAGCAGATAGCCAAACTGATTTCAGTTATCAAACTATTGAATATCAAACAAATTGTTCGAAATATTACAGAAACATCCCTTATCCAATTCAGACAACCCTTTCCTAATGAAGTTTAAAATATTTATACTGTAAGGTCGAAATTTTTTTTAGTTGTCAGAGAGGAAAAATTATTTTTCAATAGTGATTCCAACTTTAATATTAGGTTGTCAGAATTAGATGAGGGATGTCAATATTAGACCAAATTATGATAATGAGCTTCATGAAAGATTTTTGAACTGCTTGATTGACACCACCTGTGACATAACATAACCAACTGTATGGCCCAAACTTTTCTAGCATCTATAGTGTGGTTGTGTTACAAAAATACAAGCTGTTTGTAGAAAAATAATACCTAACTTTCTAACTTTCTCCAGGCCTTCTCGATATAGGATGCTTATGCCTCAGGAAAAGATCCCCTAAAATCTTACTGGTGGAACATCCCTCTTTTGGGCAAAACCCTAAGGGTGAATTTTTTTGAAAATTTTAAACTCATTTTCAGACAAAATCATGTATATATACCATTTGAAAGTTCTCAAAAAAACTATATATAGAAGACTTTTAAACGGGTATAGCCGATTTCATTACCTAACTCAAGATAATTCAAGCAGAAGATGCAATTAATGGTCAATTTTAGACCAAAATATGACGAAAAGTGGAACTTGTGCACAAAATATCTATTTCAGGAAAAACCTCTTTTAAAGCCTGAAATAGCATACATTTGGGGGAAAAAAAAGAGCAAATTAAATTTGGCTTGAATTTAATTTGGTGGATGATGGAAAAAATTCAATTTGGCGGATTTTGACCAAATCCGCCAAATTTACTTCCCGCCAAAATTTCTTCCTATAATGTACACTTGAACAACCAAAACACTGGTTTTATGTATGTTTGAAAAGTTTCTGCTCGTGAAAGTTTGTACGTCTAAAGTAAGTAAAAGTTGAAAGGTTTAAATGAAACAAACTGATGATTTGCTGTTGATATGAAGCAGTCAGTTTTATTTTATGGCTTCATTCATCGCTTCATTTACTACATTAATGTTTCTTCATTCATCAGTAATAATTACAAAACAATTTTAAATAAAATGGCAGAAGTTCTTGAAGTTGGCATTGACAGAGAAGATGAGTTTGAAGTCGATGATGATGGTGAGTTTTTTCTGGTTTACTGCAAAACATCAAATTATTTTAACCTCATGAAAATATTTCAATTTTACTGCAAAACATCAAATTATTTTAACCTCATGAAAATATTTCAATTTTACTGCAAAACATCAAATTATTTTAACCTCATGAAAATATTTCAATTTTACTGCAAAACATCAAATTATTTTAACCTCATGAAAATATTTCAATTTTACTGCAAAACATCAAATTATTTTATCCTCATGAAAATATTTCAATTTTACCCCTCCGCTCACCTTTCCGAATGGGTTTAGGTGAGCAATAAGAGAGGAGAAGGTTTTAAAAGACAATGTTATTCTCCAGAAAAAGTTACTAAAAAGTTTCTAATAGCTCCCAAAAACAAAACAGGTTTAAAATTATATGGGAGTTGAAGGTTTGACTTTTTAACCGCTTTTAACCTTTTTTTACATGTTCTCCTCTATTCAGGTGGAAAATGCGTTGAGAAGAAAGTCAAATGTTTTTTAATGTTTCCAATTTCACAAAAAGCATTGATTTTCAATGAGACTGTCTACAGTTTCCAACCTAAGCACACTGTATCTAGAAAGATGTTTGAAGAGTTTTAGCCAAAATAGATTTGTTAATTTCTTTTTCACTACTTCTTTTATTTAGAAGAGATGAATCGACTGAAGTCCAGTAAATCAAGAAAGAAGAAGGGAAGAGGGTTCAAAGGTATTTAAAAAAAGATAACAATTATTTTAAAAAGAAAAAATCAGCCAAAAATGTCTTCGATTTCTCTTTTCAAAATGTGGATTGAAATTTATGATTAAAGAATGGCAACTTTTTAAAAAAGTTAAAAAATTCTTAAAATATCATGAAAAAAAAAATTCTCTTATTTTAAAGGTTTTGTTTTAAATAAGAGTGATATCATTTGCTTACTCATCAATTTCAATTTACAAGCTTTTTCACATTGAATTGACACGGATGTGGAGCAAGATTGGTCAGAAATAAGAAAAGAAAAACATATTTTTGCTTATATCAACATAATATAACAATAGGCAGACACTGTCGTGATACGAAATATGTGTCTGATATGAAACGGGAACATTTTATGTAAGAATAAAACTTTTAAAATAGGGCTGATTACTGATACTTAATTTTGATATTTGACATAGAAAGTGCAGACGCCAGATCAAACGAACCATTTGAATCAATTGAAGATGAGAAAGGAGATATTACTGGTCCACAAAAATGTAAGAAGGGATTTTCTGGATAGGGTAGAAAGTGAGTTGAAGGGCACAACAGGCTTACGTATCTCATCTATCAATACACCTTTTTGACCATAGCCACCAATTTTCGCGCGGGCATTTTTTTGTCCGCTTTTTCCAACTAAAACCGTCCCAGTCCTTTTTTTGCACCACTAGACAATAGAAAAATGCGTCAAATAAGTATTGGGATGGTTTTAGTGGGATGAAGCAGACAAAAAAATGCCCACGCGACTATAGTCGAAAAGGTGTATCTTCACTTTAAAAGATTTTCATTAGCTACCTCGTTTATCCAATCAGAATATAAGTGAAATCAAGCATTAGGCTTGCTCCATTCTATAGTGAGCGAGGTTAGGCACAAGGTTTTACCTGTGATGTTTTTAAAACTTAACTTTCCCAAGTGTTTTTTAAAGCAGAAAAAAACTGCAAAAGAAGACACGCCAATACTTCTCTTGCAATTGTACACGCTTTTTATTTTTATAAGAATAACTTCTATAAGAATATCAGGGTGAGATTTAAGAGCTAGAACAATAGGCTTATTGTTTAGAACAATAGAAAAATAAGAATAATGCTCAACCTCAGCCAAAGTACGCTATTCTTATAAAAAAAGCGTGTATATCATGATAACGTTACAACAGGGTTAGAAATGCATCAAAATTTTCCTTTTTCTGCCATGTTTTTAAGTAACCTATGGCTAACCGTACTTTATCTCGATTTTATTCAACCTTAATTTCTTCTCAGCGGTGGAGGGTTGGATTTTGTTTGTAACAAACGTCCACGAAGAAGCCCAAGAGGATGATTTGCACAATCTGTTTGGTGACCATGGAAACATCCGAAATATGCATCTTAATTTAGATCGAAGAACTGGTTTTCTGAAGGTATAATATTCTTTGTCTTCTATCAGGCGAGACCAATTTAATTTGTTGTTTTACGGGCGCGACCGACCCAGCATTTGCTGCAAACGAAAAAATAATAATATTGAATTTCCTATGCCACAAATTTCTAATACTAGTCATTTAAAAAATTTACACTTAAAAAAAGTTGAGTCGAATCTAGAATCATGAATTCTATGCACGAAAGATTTTATTACAAACTCCATCAAAAATGAATGATGAATTTCTAACCAAGATTATTTGAAAATATTACTTAAGCCTAATTCTCTTCCTTGATTAATGAAAATCTTATTTTTATTTTACCGACCGACCGACTCATATTTTGTCAACGATTTGCCCGTAGAACAACAAATTAAATTGGTCTGGCCTCAGCACACCTTACCTTAAGGGGATTAATTTAATGCTCGCGAAATCTAATCTTGCGCAGTTTGCACAAGGTTTGTCTCCTGAAATCTCAAAAACCCTTAGGACATTGAAAGAAAATAGTCAAAGAAGGCATTATCTTGCGAAAATGAGTCCCGCAAAAATTAAATTATTTCCGGCGAAAATAAGTTCTCGCGAATATTAATCCCCTTAAAGTAGTTAAATTTTAATAGTACATGGTTAAAGTTCAAGCAGAATATATCCTTTGCTGGAAACTGTCAGACTCAAAATCAAGGCTCTTGAAACATTCTTAAGTAAACTTTCAACCTGTGTAGCACTAACTGAAAAATTTCATTCTACATTTTAGGGATATGCTTTGGTCGAATACGAGACCTTCAAAGAAGCACAAAATGCAATCGACGCTTGTCATGGGGAAGATTTACTGGGTCAGAAATTAGAAGTTGGATGGGCCTTCACCAAAGGTGTCGTCAAAACCAAAAGGAGGTAAGAAGATTTTGCAAAGAGCAACAGATAACAGATTTAGAAATTTAAAAAAAGATTGTGAATTATTAACAAAACAACCCAAATTTGAAATTTCTTCTTGTCTATATGAGCTCATTACAAGCGGGAGATTCAACGCTTTTCTAAATCCCAGAGTTCGAGATTCAGAAAAAGCCTTACAACAGGTTTTCGTAGGGAACCCCTTAGATCAGGGCAAATTTTTGATTTTATGCTTCTAATAGGGGGTAGAATTGACAAAAAAAATTGCCTCTCGAATCTCCCGCTTGTAATGAGCTCTCATATAGACAAGGAGAAATTTCAAATTTGGGTTGTTTTGTTAATAATTCACATTCTTTTTTAAAATTTCTATAAATCTGTTATCTATATTAGCCCCCTGAAAATTTTCTGGCTTGTATATGTACTAAAGGGTGGTTTTTTATAACGTCATTTTTTCACTTCGTCTATTTGTAGAAAGCGTTGAAATGTCCAGAGAATGAAATATCTGTCAATGTCTCTCACGCTGAGATAACTGGAATAATTCAACAATTCATCTGGGATTTGGTTTCGAGTTCTTCTACTCGTAAACTAATTCAAGAATTCAACCCTTATACTTGTAAATAAGCTTTGTTTTATCACCGAAAGATAACCAGCATCATGGATGCTTTGATTTTTTAAAGAATGTCTATGATTTTGGTTCTTTTGAATTTTTCACATTATTTCTTCACTTCTTTTAAAGGCTTTATTTTTACATGTGTTTCCGTTTCATCATATCAGACACATCATATCAGGACAGTGTCTTGCAATTGTTATATTATGCTGATATAAATAAAGAAATGTTTTTCTTTCCCTCTTTCTGACCAATTTTGCTCCACATCCATGTCAATCCAATGTGAAAAAGCTTGTGAATTGAAATTGATGAGTAAGCAAACGATATCACTCTTATTTAAAAACAAAACCGTTAATCTTTTATGAAAGTGATATTGGGCTTTTCCAGAAAAAAAACCGTGCACCCCCTGTTGAGGAGGTCCAACCTTTTGTGACCTACCCCCTTGGAATTCCAGGCAATTTTAGGATCATACCCCTCTGGAATTGCGAATTTTTACAAATGTTCAATCATTACCCCCTTGGAATTCCGCTTATTTTTGAAGGATTTTCGTCTACCCTTATGGAATTCCACTGCATTTCAAACCTTACCCCCTTGGAACGGAAATGGACCTCCTCAACAGGGGGTGCACGATTTTTTTCTTGAAAAGCCCATTGGACACTTTGATATTTTTACTATTCACAAAATCTTATAGTCTTCATGTGACGCGAAAAATTATACAGTTTATATTTAAAGATTTTTTACATGCCAAATGTACCAATACGAGTTGAAGCCTCATTTAATGAACCTTTTCGAGGTACACAGGCTAGACTTTTTTTCTCATTTTAAAAGCATACGTACGCTAGTATCTATCTATTTTTGTTATCAGCTAATCTTCCTCTTGGATAAATCTCGAAAACTATATCGGTTGTTAGTTTGTATCAAAAACCTTTAACTATGTTTATTTTGTTGTGTTTTTATTTTAAGGAAAAAAAGGAAAAACTTATGTGCATAAAACTAAAAAAAAACAAATGAAAATATTAATGGGATGCCCACGAAGAATGCATATAAAAGGATTTTGGCATCATTATTCGCCAAGTATTGGAGCACTATAAAATGGTAAGTTTTAGTATTACGTCATGTGTTTTCTCATCAAGTTGAAAAATAGAGACTGTTATCAAAGCATAAGGTTTTTGAGTTTTAATTTGTATGAAGGTATGTCAAAGGTAATGTATTGAAGACTGGTTATAATAGTGCGCAAAGACTCATCTTAATGTAGTCGTAAAGAATTCTTTTAGCTCTAGTTTAGACGCCTATTCTAATTGTGAATTAAAGTGGGCATAAAGTTAGCTAAAGTCAATGCATTGCCCTTATTTAACGTCAATGCAATGACAAGATCTTTTCCAAGCAAAGAATTTAACTGCCAACTTTGGGCCCACTTTTGGCCTACTCTTACAATTAGAATAAGCAGGGCAGAAAGTCGGCCGTCTAAACTAGAGCTTAGAGAGACGTAATGACGAAGGACTTTTGAAGTTTGAAGCTTTTTATTTTTCATTAACAAAAAAAACTAAATTATTGTAAAATTGAGTAAAATTATAAAAATTCAAATAAATAGATAAATTTGGTCATCTCTTTGATTTAACATTGCCATGGTCTGAAGGTCTTGATTTTATCCAGAGTAGTCGGGTTTTTCATCCATTCAACTGCTTGTGAGAGGGTAACAAAATATACATCGTTCTTGCTCAACATGTTTTGAATGAACGCCTTCAAGCCTGATGAAAAAAGAAGCTTTCTCATTATGATGAAAGGGTAGTTTTGTAGAGTTAAGTTGATCTTACTGTGTGGACTGTGAAGAACAAACGCCTTCAAGCCCGATGTAATATGAAAGCAATAAAGCTTCGTTATTATTAAGGTCATGTTCGCACGCTACGATTCCGTTTCGCCCCGAAACGAAATGAAGCCATTCTATTGGTTAGAAGTGACGTAAATATTGAATTTAACCAATAGAATGGTTTCATTTTGTTTCGGAAGAGCCAAACGGAACCGTAGCGTAATCTAAGAAAGGGTATTCAAATAAAAGTAGAGTAAGAACTGTTGGTGAACGAAGATATAAAACCCAAGTAGATCTTACTGTATGGACTTGGAAGAACAAAATGCAAGTGAAAGTAGTCCTTGATGGACTCTCTAATAGCTTTAAATTATCAGATTATTTTTTATATTTGGCCTAGAGATACCTTTTATGGCTGTTTTTGGTCCTAAGAAATACCTCCAAAGATTTTGGCCCAATTATTTTCCATAGCTGAGACATTAGACTTTGAATTTTCAAATTAAAAACAATAGAAATCCAACGTAAAGACTGTAAAGACTCCTTTTTAGAAATCTCAAAGTCAAATGTCTCAGTATAAGTCTCGTAATAAATTTCAATCTTTTACCTTCTTTTCTGTAGACATTATGTATTCCTGTCATCCAATCAGAATGGCCAAACAATGGGTATGGTGCTCTCAATTGGTTGTAATGGCGCACAAAGTTGTTCAACAAGAACTCGAACACTGCTTCCTTGTTATTATCGAAACGGTAACATTGATCGTAGGCAGTACAAGAGACTATATTATCACGGAATGGAATTTTCGGGATCTCCCACAAGCCTGGGTAAGAGTCTAAAAAAAAAAATTATTTAGATATTTTCAAGCTAGTTTTCTAAAATTACTGTTTATGATTGGTACAGTCGTCTTTGTGTACATACATACAGCTCTTTTGTCCGTACACAAACCCAGTTTCAACGGGTTATTTCAAAATTCATTGCCGTAGAGGGTCTGTTGTCATTGTCTTTTCTCATTTGAAATTTTTCAAACCGACCGCTGCGATGGATTTTTTGTGAGAGAGGGGGAGACGATGAAAAAAGTGTTGCTATTTATAAATCGTACTTCATTGCAGAGGTCTCCGTACGGGAATTTTTTTTATCAAGCAGACAATGTGCACAGAGTGTACTACAAAGCGCTCTAATTCGATTTTAAAGTTGAATTTTTTTATCGAATAAGGGATTGTATCAAATAGTAGATAGTCGTTTATGAGAGTTTCTTTTGATGGTGACTTTCCATTTTAGCGAAAAATGGAGCATATTGAATAGTAAAAGGTTGATTTAAAGAGCTGTAAATTATTCAGAATTATTTCTATAAGGCAAAACAAAATCACTGAAAACTCGTTGTAGTGTTAAAATCTTGCTCTGATCTCTTATTAAAAGATTCTGTTTGGCCAAGATTGAGAATCTGCCTCCAGGGTCTATATAAAGTTCAATCAATGGGTGTTACTTACTGAGTTGGCGCTATATCAACACAAGTGTTGAAGTACATCTAGCGCTGTCGATTCATTACACCACTATAGACGATATCGGCTTCACATGAAAACTCAGATTTGACCCCCGAGAATTGCCCACAATGCTTTGTACGGAAAGAGTTTCACCGTGAACTTTTTTCTGCGCAAAGCATTGTGGGTAATATTCTCGGGGGTCAAATCTGAGTTTTCACGTTAAGCCAATATCGTCTATGGAGTGGTGTTGCCATTAGAGGGTACCACTTTCAAAAAAGCTCAATTAATGATTGTTACTTACTCAGTGGACAAGCATCCTTTTTTCGACATTCTTTCATCTCAGTAGAATAATCCAATGTGAACGGCCACCAGAGCTGACCGAAATGAGTTGCCAAAGAGGAGTCATATTCAAACCCATAATCTTTCAAAACAGCGTACAAGGTATCACCAGATGTTTGGAGAAAGGGATTTCTAAAGCCTTTGACGTTGTTGATTCCGTTCTCTTGTAGTTTGCTTCTCATGTTAACAACCTCACGAACGAGAGTATCGTAAGCGAGACCTTTCCAGTAACTCTCAGGTGCTGTGTGTGTCAAAGTGTTCACTCCAATCTCGTGCCCTAGATGATGAAGAGAGATTGCTCTTATTTTTTTTATAGATCAGGCGATTACTCTCGGTCGCGCAACCTTTCCCCATATGAAAATAGCTTTATTAATTTTTCGTAAGCCTAACATGTAGTATTAACGAATCCACGAGGCTTTTACAGGCCGAACAGGTCCCGTTTGGGATCTAATCCAGTGATGGAATTCCGCCTAGCAATGAAATGTAAAATTTCTTAGAATTTAGCAAAATTCATCAAAATATTTAAAATCTGGACTAAATTGTCCTTTTTCCGTCTTAGATTAAAATCATTGTTTTGGCCACTGTTTATATGTCACTAGTCACAAAACTTCCCGTAGAACAATATCTCACCTCTGTTATACAAGTCTTTGGTCAGTTTGTAATCATTATTGGTGTCTGTTACAAAGAAGGTGGCTTTTATCGGACAGCCGTTCGGGTTTTTCTTGCCATCAAATAATTCTTTGTACAATTCGTGATTGATGGAGTTGACACCTTAAAATTTGGGAAAAATCAATGATTTTCATGATCTGATAATTCTCTTTTATTGGAAAGCTGGCGTGGATAATTGTTCTCTTTAAAAGAGGTAATCAGATCTTGAAAACGTGATTACGGCGACAGTTTATCTGGCACTTGATAAAGAGATTTTCATCCGACACGCTAAAGCTCTAAAGATCTGCAAAATTTTCAACATCTGGAAGGTTTAGTTTACGGAATCTCGTCAATGATTTTGCATTAGGAGACTTGGACCCCAGCACTAGTTAATGGGCTTTTTCGGGAGCCGTCGATCCCAATCTTGCAATGCAACACATCAAAGACTAGCTATCATTCCTCTCCGATGGGAAATTGGTCCCCTCCTTTAGAGCTTTTGCGTGGGCGGCCGCCAATACGCCATCGGAGTATCAGATAAGGCAAAACTGTAAACGTTGTCAATGTCTGATAACCCTAAGTAACTTTTGAGTATAGTTTGAAGAAGAATGAAATAAAAGATCTGAAGAAATATGCTTACCATCTTCATAAGAGATGAGGATCATTTGAGGGACTTGTTTAGCTGATAAACCTTTAGGTGGTTGTCTCTCATTTGCACATGCGCAATTTGGGAGTTTACATGTTGTCTTGTCACATGGATCAGCCCGCTCTGTTCATAGTGGAGAGAAAATGAAGTTGAAGCATTTAATTTTCTCAGACTGGGAGAAAATGTATTAAACAGTGTTAAAAGTTCTTCGAATTTCCGTCTCAGCGAAGTATATAAAGAGACATTCACGTCTCAAAATTCTGCGTAATTCACCAAAATTTCAAGAATACGCATAGTAATATTACTATATAAAACTCATTTTCCGTCTCAGGTGAAGAACCACTGATAAAAACCATATTAGAACTTTTTTCTTATTCTCACTCGCCTATATATCAGGTGTTTTATCAGAGGTCAAGAAGCTGCTTAGAAATTGACCTGGCTTAAAAACCAGCTGAATCGAAACTATTTTATGAATTGAAAAAATATTCTTACCATATCGTTTCTTTGTGACAGGTTTGGGCGTGGTTGTGGGTTTGGTCGTCGGTGGGTCTGTAACCCCTAAAAAGAAGACAGCAATGATAAAAGTTCTTTCGTCTCGGTGAAGTTTATAAAAAGTCTTTTCCGTCTCAAAAACTTTGCTTAGTTCATCAAAGTTTCAAGAGTATGTTCTGAGAGACGGAAATCTTTGCTTTGACCAGTTTGTTTATTTCAACTGCCTTCGAAAAGGAGCATAATATGCCACCGTTGACAAATCAAAAGGGCCAATCACAAAATTAGTGTCTGAGAAAGCTAAGAGTTTTTCTGTCTAATAATTTTGAGATTGAACCTTTTGATTTGTCAACGGCGATATATTATGGCGGTTTAGCTTATAACGGTACGCAGATGCTAGAAATTGACTTTGCAATATCTCTATTTAACATTGTTACTACAGATTCATTTGATAGTTATATAGAAGGAAAAGTAGATGAACTTACTTGAACCACCGCCGGAACTTCCTCCCCCGGTACTACCACCTGTTGGTCGACCGTCTGTTGAAAATAAGAAAAGACAACACATTAGACTGGATTTGTTTATAATATGTGTAATAAATAGTAACATATGTGTTTTGTATGATAATATCAGTTTGTCAACTAAAATCAGTCCCTTCGTTATTACTTTCGTACTTTCTAATATATCGGAGATCAGTCGTTTGGTAAGCTAGACTAGCAACATATGGGAGGGTGTCTATGTTATTCAGTTCAAGCAGCACTACCTAGGCTAGAGACTTGAGGAATGACTAATTTGTTACACGTTCGATTTAGTATTATCCGTTTGTTTGAGTAGTTTAAAAGGATCTTTTATCTAATCTAAAATGAGCTTAGTAAAGCTCAAATTGCAGATGAAGAACGATAAACTCGGTATTCATAGTGCGGAAAGGGGTCTGACCCCCCTTCTTAAATGACCCCCCCCCTTCTTGGCACCCTCTAACCTTTAAAAATGCCTATCCTCCGAGGGTTTTGGGCTAAATTTTTATGGTAAAAAGGGAAGGGAAACAGTAAAGAAAAATTAAATCTGGCAAATATAATACCACTTTTTAGTGAAAATAAAGAACTCCTTTCATGCGGACCAAATTTCATAACAGTGCTGGAAAATAATCTACAATATATGTAAGCCCCCGCTTCTTAAATGACCCCCTCCTTCCTATCCCCCCCCTTTTTAATGAAAATTTCTGATCCCCCTTCTTCACTTTTTTGGAAGGTCCCAACTTTCATGGTATACATATTTTATCTAATTTCACCGTCAGCCAATGTGATTCGATGATAGTTAATAACTCACCGCAACCAGCGTATTGTTTCCAATTACAGAGTTTTCTTTTGACATCCCAATGCAAATCTTCAGGACACTTCAAAATGTGAACACCAACTGGTCCAGCACAAATAATATACTTGCCACAATTTGTTGGATGAGGACTGTACAATGGTTTCTTGTCGCAAAATTCTGTTAAAGAAATCAAATAAAGACTTTTGAACTACATCTTTTTCATGTATCTTCTTTGGAACTTCAAAGTATTTTAACTTTTTAATAGTCTTTGTGAAAAATTCAGATTTCGTTTTCAAAAACATTGACATTTTCACTTGCTAAACATCTAAAGTTTGGTAATTGTTCAATAATCAGTGGTATTCATGATATTCGTCATTGCAATGTCTTCTGATATACATCGCGGACCCAACATCTGATTCGTTGTAAAGGCGTGCATACAGTATAAATAATCTGTTAATGAGGTTTTGATTTGTCAGACCTTCGTGTTGGAAGAAGCGATCTTTTACTGAATGACTCCGTCACTGATTGAATAGTGAAGGAAAAAGGAGACTCTTACCTGGCTTTATGATAACATCTTCTTCATCTAAACAATGCACGATATTCGCTAATAAAACGAACGCTCCTACCGCTAGCAGCTTCATCTTATCCAAAATTGTGATACGTCTCAAAGATTTTTCTTTCTGTTGAGTTCTTCTTCTTCGATGCGAAAGAAAGATTGAATGAAATGAAGATACGATTCGCATTATCCTTTTCAAGGGATACAAGGATGTTACCTAATTAGCAATTACAAGTCAATTAAAAGGATGTAATAAACAATAATTATGAGTAGCGTCGTTATAGTACCACTTATAGCCAGTGATTAGTAAACAGATCGATTTCTTATAAGAATATATTGAAAAGCTATCAGTATATTGTCTTCAAATATCTAAGCGAACACCGACAATAACGTTTTGGGATTGGTTTGTTAGTTTTCAAAATCAACCCTAATATTATAATGCAGAGCTGTTTTCTTGAATTAAAGCCCTGGGAAAAACTGTATCCGCTATCTTCTATCGAATAACTTTTGAAAGTGGTACCTGTAAGCAAGCCATTGCAGTGTTAAAAATTTGCCTTAAACCTTCACAAGTGTTCTGGGAAACAAAATAGATCTATTCACTATATTCATGACGTAATATTTTCTACGGAAAGACCCCGGTTTTTGCCAGTAGTGGAAAATTTCATACAACTTTTGTCTAGTTTAAATAGCCACTACTGGCTTAAAACCATTAAAACCGTAGAAAACATTACGTAATGAATATCATGAATACTAGGGCTATCGTTGCCTTACCATACCGGGATCGAGAAACTACGCCTCCAGGGTTTATATAAAGCTCAGTGTCAGAGAGTCACTTCATCACACATTTTCTTATAACAAGAGCAACGGATTAAGAAAAACATTTGTCATCTTTCCTTCAGAAAACGTTCAATAACAATTGTACCGGAAATAATTGCTGATTATGTAATGCTCTTCTCAAAATACAAATTTATATCTAGAAAGCCAATATGATCATTGTCATTGTTGTTCTTTCTTAAACTTCATTTTCAGTTGTCCTTTTTGTTACACACAAAAGAGGTCCGAGGGGGTACTTAGGCAGAATGGGTGCCGGGTGTGCGAGCCATAAGAAAATTGAGTCTCTGTAAGGGTCCAAAAATCACGAAATTAAAAATTTCCTCTCTCAAAGAGTCGTGATTTTCCAAAATTTGGACAAAAATCGAGCGAAAATCGACAAAAATCGACGAAAATTTTGAGAAAAGTCTCTCCAATAGTCCCAAAATCGCCAATTTTTCCTCTATCTAATGGTCCTCGATTTTTCGATTTTTGACTCTGACATACCCGTCACCTCGCAAACCGCTTAGGAACGTGTGTAAGGCTTTTGGACTCTAAAACACCCATCTGCTCAGGAAATTGCACAAAACACTCACAAAATGGTGAGATTAAGAACAATAACAATTTTGAGGCTTAAAACTCACAAAGATTTAAGAACATCTAAAGGCTTCAGAAATTTTGGATGTTCTTTTATAAAGTGTGTTCTTCCTGCGCTATTATATACATTCAGTTTCGACACACCAATTAATTCTCTTCAATGCTTAATTAAGTACATTGATAATAGCCCTCTACCACCATTGAATGAACAACGGAAAAGAGTTTTATAATACTGTCTTATGTAATACGTAATTCATTGTCTTTAAGAAAAATTGTGTCAACTGACACAAAATCTTTAATAACAAATTTAAAAAAAAGTAACAAATGAAAAAACAAGTAACAAATATAAAATTTTAATCCAATTCATTGTTTCTCTCTGAACAATTGTTATCGATTGCTTTTGATTGCCTTCGATTGTCCATCGATTACCTTATCGGCCGCTTGTGGCGTAATAAGGGCCGGCGTAAAAGGTGCCGGCATTAAATAGGGCTGGCGTAAAAAGGGCCGATAAGGTACTATCGATTCTAGGATTAATCTGAAATCAAAAAAGTCGATTATCAACCAATTAAATCTTGAGTTTCTCTTTTCTTGACTTGACTTGAATTGTCATCAAATGCCTTACTTCGATTGATCGCACGTGGATCCACTTAACGATAAAAAGGCTAAAATGAACGCCTCTTTTAAATTAAAGTTTTTTTTTTTAAATAAGAGTGATATTGTTTGCTTACTCATCAATTTTAATATACAAGCTTTTTGGACCTACCTCCGGCTACCCCGGTGGAGGGCCTTTAAATTAACCCATGTCCGTTCGTTCGTTCGTCCGTTCGTTCGTACGTTCGTTCGTCTGTTGCCAGCTTTTCTCGGGATTGGCTCATTAGTTTTTTTTGATTTTTTTGCACAATGATGCAAAATGGCAATGCCCGAAATGTGACGGAGCCCGATTTTCGGAAAAAAATTTTATCCCGGAAAAACTGTTTTTTTGGCACTTTCTCGAGATTTTATCATTAGTTTTTTCTGATATTTTGCTCAAAGATGCGTATTAACAATGCCCAAAACATGGCAGAATCCGATTTTTGAGAAAAAATCTTTTCCGGCTGAAAATGCCGGAAATATGCCGGAAATCGCCGTTTTTCTGGATTTCCATCGGATTCTTTCCTTATAATTGGATGTTTTTTCATTCAAAAACATTATTAATAGCACTGCCCACCATCAAGCATGTTTCAATTTTCAATAAAATTGATTTTTGAAGCCGGAACTATTTAAAAATCGCCGGAACGATCTATTTTCGCCGGAAAGACAGTATTTTTTGAATTTCTCGAGCTGTACTTTATATTTTTTTTTGAAATTTTTCACACTGATGCAAAATGACAATACCTAAAATGTGACGGAGCCTGATTTTCGAAAAACATTTATTTCCGGGCGAAAATGCCGGAAATATGCCGGAAAAACCGGTTTTTTGACATTTTCTCGAATTTTTATCCCTAGTTTTTTCTGATTGTCTTTGCTTAAAGATGCGTATTCGCAATGCTCAAAACACGACCGAGTTTGTTTGAGAGCACGATTGTTCAGAAAGAGGAAAAGAAAACAATTTTTTGCTTATATCAGCATAATATAACAATAGGCTGATATAGAACTGTGTCTGATATGAAACGGGAGCACCAAAATTTTGGCACTTTCTACGCTGACCCTAACTCCTACAAAGGTATAAAACTAACGCCAATAAGGGCCGCCATTAAAGGCACCTATATAAAGTTTATAAAACTCAATATACAATAATTTTAGGAATATCGATTTAATGTCGATTTAAGCCTCTTATTGATATTGAATTCTTCGATCAATATCGATTACGTTTGAACAGAACGATTGGTCATTGCCCGTCATTTCTGGTTCGAACATTTTGTTTTATTTGTTTTACATAGTAGAATTATTATCAATCATCATTTTGTTTCATAGGAAATTTGTTGGAAGCAACAATGGCAGAAATTTGAAGAAATATTTGAAAAATAAAGAGTGTTATCAAGCCACCCAATAAATGAACTTTCATTCGTCGGGTCATATCCAATTGTTACATAACGTCATGATCCATTGTCAACCATTGTCCAATCCCGTAAGCGATTAAAGTGCCGTCAGTAATAACTTCTTGAGAAGCTAGAACATCGAGATTATGACATCACGCAAATATATATGTTGTGGTTATGCAAATGAAGCAAGTTTGGTGATTGTGACTATAAACATCCGATTGACATAAGACTCCAAATCTGTGGTGGATTTAAAGAAGCACGGCGATGGTTGAATCCATAATGTTTTAATCATTCTCAGCTTGACGAGATTATAGACTACAAGTTGAAACATGACTCTCTGGGAACTACATGTTTGTTGGTATATAAGGTATGCCTTGTTTTTATTTAATATTCAGTTCAGATCAACCTTAGAAACATGACCACACTACTGGCTGGAAAAAAAGAAGATATGGAAAGACTGGCTGTAGGATGGTTGAATTGGACGAAAGATATTTTACATATTTAATGTGTATTTTACCCAACTTCGTTCCCGTGTATCCCAGACTTTGTCTACTGTGGTGGAGCCTTATCATTAAAAGCCATAATACGCAGGGAACGAGGTTGTGTTTTTAGCATATCTATCTTATCAATTGCCTGGACCTTTCGAAGTACAGTATGTTATGAAAAATGTTTGATTTCAAAAGGCGTTGAAGACGTTTTATACTTGATAAAGGAGGTACACAGAAACACGGAAAATTCACTGTAATAATGCACTGTTTCCCTACAGCTTCCTCGAATCTTTCTCGAATCTTTCTTTTTAATTAAACTAGGATAGGTACCTGTTATTGTTATCGATATCCCTGAAGAAATCAGGTGGTTTCCTGGCTAAAAAAATTAAACGAGCGAAAGTTCTTTTAAATTAGCCTGCATAAAAAAGACAAAGATTCAACACCGAATTTTCAGATTTTCTCTGTACTTTGAACTTTCCTTAGCTCCAAGACTTTACAGTCAACATCCTTCGAACTCGTACCTAGCTATTTTCTTTTAAATTAGCCTGCATAAAAAAGACAAAGATTCAACACCGAATTTTCAGATTTTCTCTGTACTTTGAACTTTCCTTAGCTCCAAGACTTTACAGTCAACATCCTTCGAACTCGTACCTATCTATTTTCTGTTGACCTGGTTGGTTCTCCAATGCAGGTCTCTCTTTCAGTATCAGTTATGGTGTTATTTGTCTAGAAATTGATCATTTGTTAGAGATTTTGTTGCCTTTTCCTCAGTAAACTTCTCATGAAATTCCATTGCAGCTCTACGAAAAATACACCCTTGACTTTACTTAGCTCCCAGACTTTACATTCAACACCCTTTGAACTCGTACCTAGCTAGTTTTCCTCAATAAACTTCTCATGAGATTCCATTGCAGCTCTACGAAAAGTCCGAGAAAGCATTCTAAATTCAAGAAAGAGCAACACAAGATCATCATGTATCCAAAGAGAAATTGATATCTCAGCCTGCCACCACGCCTTTTTATAATTTTGTCCAACCGTTTCGGCATACTACCAATAATTCTATCAATCTTTCCAACGTCAAAGTTCTCAATGATTGCTTCACCCGGGCACTGAACTCGTTGAAACTTTCCTTAGTGATTCTGTATTCCAATGCATCCTGCGATAGCGTTCGACCGACCAAGTTAAAAATGTTCTCAATGGACTTTTCCAGAAAAAAACCGTGCACCCCCTGTTGAGGAGGTCCAACCTTTTGTGACCTACCCCCTTGGAATTCCAGGCAATTTTAGGATAATACCCCTCTGGAATTCCGAATATTTTCCGAATTTTTACAAATTTTCAATCATTACCCCCTTGGAATTCCGCTTATTTTTGACGGATTTTCGTCTACCCTTATGGAATTCCACTGCATTTCAAACCTTACCCCCTTGGAACGGAAATGGACCTCCTCGACAGGGGGTGCACGATTTTTTTCTGGAAAAGCCCAATGGGATTAAGGTATGGCCTGCGCGGTGGAACGGGGAAAACTTCTGATCGAATGTCCTTGATTGTCTTCTTTGCCTTGGCGGAATTTTGAACAAGACAGCCGTCCTGTTAGAAGGCTATACCTCGGATGTGTCGAGTAGTTTGAAAGATAGCAGGGAATTCCTGACGCACCATTTTAGCAAAGCTGTCACCGTTCCATCTGTTGTGGTACTGGCGACAAAATACCACACCTCGGTTTGGACAAATTGCCACCATGAAATTCGACATGTGACCTCCTGTACCTGCGCGTTTACCTTTAGTCGTGCACATGCCACTCAATCCTTCGGCTCTTTGACGCCAAGCCATAGTTTTGGTGGAGCGGGCCTCATTATGTGGGTTGGTCCTGTGCGTGAACCCGGTACCATCCAAATAAAAATTTATATTCTCCATCCAAAAGTTCTTTGGCAGTTTTCGGGCATTTCGGGCAATTAATGCCAAACGTTCAGTGACTACATGTATTACTATCGATTGAATCGTGCTCTTTGTGACCGCAGACGGTTTGGTAGGATTGAATGAGGTAGGGATCTTCGTGTGACAGCTTTGAAAATTTTAAATACGGTACACCACGTCAGTTGAACTCTCGCTTTATGTATTTGAAGGGTGTCAGGGATCTTTGGAGGCATCTGCTATTTCGTCTGGTTCAGGTTTCTGTAGCATCTCGTCGAGGGGTAAATACACGATTTTGATGGAAGGAACGAGATTTTGTTCTGCAACTGCGAACTCTTAGGAGTTATCAACTTTCAAACGATTATCTTTTACTTCTTTGAATACATTTTTTTTTGATGGTACCACTAGAATCTGAGAATTTCTGTCTGTCTGTCTGTCTGTCTGTCTGTCTGTCTGTCTGTCTGTCTGTCTGTCTGTCTGTCTGTCTGTCTGTCTGTCTGTCTGTCTGTCTGTCTGTCTGTCTGTCTGTCTGTCTGTCTGTCTGTCTGTATTTCCACTGGAGACATAAAAGGCAAAAAAACTTTAAAAACAGCCTAGAGACTTCAAAAAATTGACTGATCTCTTATTAAATAAAGGGTAAATATTTTATGACTTCAATATTGAGTTTGTTCTTGCTACAATTGGGCCTTTGAATAATTTGAAGCTACTTAAGTTGAGCTTTTAGTGCGTTGTACACGTTCGACTATATTATAATCTCTTTAGTGATTCTATCAAACTAGCATAGAGAGGTTCGGGATATTAATGAATACAACCGTGATAAAGTTGATTCTTGATTTGAATCCATTTCCATTTCATTATTTTAAGACTATGTTTAGCATACCGAGTCTTGTTTCATCTGGTTTGTTTCATCCATTTGAAATGTCTTCACTGGTGATCTTCTGAATTGTAGACTCGATGCGAACGTCTTTGCCAATCTCCGTCGGAAGTTAAATAAATAACGTTTGAGTTCTAAATACAACCCCAGCAGCTTCGGTTATTCCTATGTCATGAATATTGACGACAGCTTTCTTAGGGACCCTGCTGTTCCCCCTGATACATACATAAAACTGTTGAGCGTATAAATGAAAATCAGATTTCCATTCTCAAATAGTTCAGTGTATGTAAGAAAAGTTCACCACTCTTTTTAGCCATGGGTGTTGCAAGAGACCGAATGAAAATTTGTGCCTCCCTGCCGGTTCCGCTATTGGTGGTGAAAATAAGTGGTGTAAATTAAATTAAGTTGATCTTATATTAAATAAATTAAATAACGTAACATCTCAGTGGGTTTATTCACGATATCTTTGTAAAGAGGACTGTTTACAGAAATTCTAGCATCGTGGACTACCCCCGGAAACCCAATAAAGCAGTTTGTGAATTTTAGTTTGTGGTCACAAACAGCCTGGAGGACAATAGACGGAAAGTCCTTTCTATTGATGTAACTTCTGGTTTTCTCCCCTTGGCCCATTATGGGAATATGGCTCCCATCAATTGCGCCAAAAACATTTTCCATTCCTCTGAATGCTTGAAAACCCTTCACAACTTCTTTGGCTTCTCTGCCCGTCGGCCATTTTATCAAACTGTCCATCAATCGGTCGAGTATGGCCTTCATTACTCGTCTGATCAGGCCACGAGTCGTTGATGTTTGAATGTCAAACCTGTCGGAAAATGATCGTAAACATGCAGTGGTAGCTATATACCAAAGGAAAGCACATCTGATTTAATATTGGAACAGGTTCGCGACCACCAGTGTGTGAGAAGATGAAAGCTTCATGGCTAACTGTCAGTTTGGCATAAGAATTGTTTGACTTGTCATTATATCATGCTTTTTTTTCTCAAATAAAGGAAATATTTTATAGATTAGAATTAACAATAACAATTTCTTCTTGGCATATTTGTTACTTCATTTTCTTGCAACAAAACAAGATCTGTTTTGGCGATGGTTTTGGCCTTAAAAAGAATTGAAGATCAAAAATAATCACTCAGTTTTTTTTTGTGAGCAAACGGTGAGGGGTTTAATTAATATTTTCCTTTCCTGATTTAAAATCCATACACGAATATTCATATAATAAAAGCATATCATAGTTTCTCATTAAAATTGGCTACGTTTAACTGATTGATATTAAAATTAAAAATAATTTTACCTGCAATTTCTGGATAATTTTAGGAGATCCCTTCTTTTTGGCGCCTTTTGTGAAAAGTGACTGCAAATTGTTGACAACGAAGGATAATTTGCAGATATTTCATGTAACAAAAAGTGATACTTTGTGAAGTCGGAAATGCGATTTGAACAGCTTGTTATTATGGAAACGTGGCACGGAATAAAAAGAATGTATTCAATTTAATGAATAAATAACTTGTTTATGATTATTTTGTATAATTTCCTTCGAGAAACTGGGTTTTTAAGAGCCCACAAAGCCTTAAAATATTCTTAACGTGTTTTCGAAGCCTAATGATCTTAAATAGTTTGTTCTTATAAAAACAGCGCGATTGGAAGATAAAAAGGGAAGAGCAAAGAAATTTACCGATTCAAAGTATCCAGAACTCTTAACAAGTTTAAGCCTTTCTGGATTCGGATAACGTCTAGAAAAGGCTGCGAAGAATTCAAAGTCATCTTCAAAACCTTTGTCGATTAATTCCGTAATATCTTGAAGAAGGTGTGTCACTGAAAGATATTGCAGCTCTCTTCCCTCTTGTAACCACCATATTTTTTTACAAATAAAATTAAAAGAGACCCGCCGCAACGCATAATTTTTATGCACGAAATGTTTGTTAGAAGCGTAAATTATTCAAGTTAAAGTGATGAATCAGCATGATTCCGTATTATAACTTCCAGAAACATAATGGCGGCGCCAACATTGTACAATTTTGCCATGAAGCTATGATCTTTTGACATTGAAATTGTGGATTTAACAAAGTTGGTGAGTATGGCAAATTTTGAAGTCAATCGAATTGGCTGTAAGTAAGTTAAAGAAATAACGTTTGATAAAGGTTTTTTAACAGTTTTCATTTGCTTGTGCATCCAGGTCTGATCTACATGTGTGTAGAAGAAAACGTGGCAATAGATCGTAATTCGACATGATATTGATCAATGATTATTCGTTTTCATTCATTTCTAATCCATCCATGTTAAAGTCACCTAAAATGATTAAATAAATCGAGCAAGAGTAGGGACCGCGCCAGGGGTCATGCAGTCCCTCCCTGACACCTCCCTGGAGTAACTACAAATTTTGACCTTGCTCACTGACACCACAACCCTTGCAGTTACTCCACTACTCCACACCGAAAACCCAATAAGAGACCAACACACTTCACTGTAAAAACTCCATTTTGTTTTAAGTAAAAAAAAAATTATTATTAGTAATAATTTACTTGAATCAATTTGTCCGTATAGTAATGATAACTTACTTATTTTTAGTATCATTTTAATAGAATTGTAAACTTGTAATTAGTATTTTATTACTTATTTTAAAACCTGTAACAAGTATTTAATTACTTGAACTTAAAAAGAAAAGTATGAATGGAACACAATTGGTGTTTGCTGTCTCTTTTTTACATACTTCAAAAATGAGGCATTTTTAAATTAATGCCACTTAATAACAAAAAATGTTTACCTCTTTATATACAAATAAAAATGGGGCAATTAAAAACTTATGCTACTTAAAAAACAAATGTTCATCACTTGAAAAAGGGAAACTTTTCGAAGAAATGCTGCAAAAATTCACATCCAATCAGTTCGTTCACAATTCTGTTGATGTTCTGGGCAAAGTTTTGTTGACTTTATGTTCAGAATAAAACAAAAACAATTACGAGCGCTTGAAAGGACAGAATATCAAAATAACATTTTATGCATTTTGAACATTGATTTCAACAAGCAAGATTTCAAAACTTGTTTTGAGACTGTGGAGAAAATCAAGCCCACAAAAAGCGAAAGTTACATGAAATTACTGAAGCACGACTCTCTGGCCTCTTTCCTCAGTAGAAACAAAAGTGTGTCTGTAAAAGATTACAAGTTGATCCTTCACTTCACAAAGGAGCTCTTAAAACAAGAGTGGTTAAATATATACGATCCTACAGTTAAAAGTGTGTGTAAATATTATATCCTATGGTTAAAAACATATCCTATGGTTAAAAACATATCCTATGGTTAAAAACATATCCTATGGTTAAAAACATATCCTATGGTTAAAAATATGTATGTTTAAAAATATAAAATGTGTACCCATTTTTGGTTGAGCAACCTGTCAAAAATTTGTGGATGTACACATCTTTTTTGGATTTTTTTCTAAGGATTTTAGGATTTCAGCCCAAAAGTTGGTTATGGATTACAAACCAAAAGCACTTGGCGATTTTAAAAATTTCAATTTTTACCACATTTTATGCCTAAATTACCTCGAATTTGGTATAAAAAATACCTCCATCTCACATTTTGATGTCAAATGATGCCGAAAATGCCTCTTTTTTAGGCATTTTTTGTTGCGTGCTCAGTTGATAATCAGTTTCTTATTTTTTGGCTATGTATTTTCAGAGCCTTAGCAACTCGGTTGCTTATTAAAAAATGTGTATCATGTTTCGTAAGATTTCCAGACCAAGGAAAAATACACTATTTACATTAAAATATCCAATAATACTTTTAAAAACGACAATGAAGAATGTCTGTTATGGAAGAATCCAACCCATCCTTCATTAGTTCTAAAGCATTGTTGGTAAAAAAACAATGAATAAAAACAGAAAAAAATGTCAAGCTAAACACTAACAAAAAGAAAAACAATGGAGTTAAGCATCAAGAATATAATCTTGGAAACATTTCCAGTGTTCATTAGCTTGATTTAAGATCGAGGCTGGCGCTTGAAAATCCTCGAACAACAAGAATTGTAAAATGGTCAAGCACAGCTCCAATTCTTGAGGATAATCTACGTTCAGCATATAGAACGTGGCAACCAGCGCTACAATCGCCCTTGAAATATTTTCTTCAGTGAATACAATTGTCTTGTGCACGAGGAGAGGAGCTTTACTATTATCGACTACTAAAATCGGATGACTCGACTGCAGTTTACCAACTACTTTTTCGGGGTCTTCGTGATTCTACAAATGGAAGAGATTGAAAACATTTTACTTTAATCGGATTTATTTTCGCCATTTTCGCGAAAATAAAACTCGCGAAATCGTTTGGGATAGCTCATTCATGCGATTTGAAATCGCATTTTCGGCGGAGAAACCACCATCCATTTTTATGACCTTTTTGACCCAAATGTTAATATAAAAAAAGTCGTCTAGCACGTCTGTGCACACAAAGAACATGGTCGCTTTTACAAAACAGCCTGTAAGAATCCTGATTTTTGAAAAGCTAATGTATAGAGTCGAACCTAGAGAGGGTACGATTTAATTTTGGACACTTTGGTACAAATTGACAATCTCAAGCTAGAATCACAAGAACAAAAATTTTCTGAAAATTTCAGTAAGGAAAAGCATAAGCTGATGCTTACCTCAATTTCAATGATGAGCTTTTTCTTGACGACTCTCTTCGAAACTGTGAAGATCGTTGGGAGATAGGTCAACATGTGAAGGAGTTTACCATCTAAATAAGAATAAAAAACATCGATTTGCACATATACAATAACGCGCAGAGGAGTTTCCATCTCTTGAAAATCCTCCATTAGAAAAGATGTTCCCCACTCACAAAATGGTTTGCTTCCCGAAAATTAGGGTTACCTATTTTGCACTAAGGTCAGAGCCCTAAAGAAGTGTGCATCCGTTTCACAATGGTTTCGAGAAAACTTAAAACCACATGGGAATAACAAAGGATTTTAAGGAAAGACTCCAATGGGTGTTTTACTATCTGTGAGAGAGTATCAAAGTAAACTCAGAGGTCCAAAATTCGTCTCAAATAAAAAAGAAAATAAAAAAAAAAAATATACCACTTGAACACTGCTTTGGTGGTTTGATAGCATGTTTGCTCATCCCAAAGTAAATGATGTTGTCCAAATGTTGTTGGAGTCTCTGCGTACATACATTCATGTATCCATCCTCGGTTAAAAATTCTTTCGTTTTGTTTATTCTTCCGACTTCATTCACGATCTGCGAAGGAAAAAAAGTTAAAAAAATTAAATTTTATTCCCAAAAATTCATGTCGGAAAAACTTGCACCAATTATCTAACTTGCTGAAATACAAACGTGCTGAAAATAAATTAGGCAAATTTCAAGCGAATTTCATTGGGTCCCAGGGGGTTGGATCACAGATTTATAAAGCCAGAAGGGCTAGATGTGCAACTATAAGCTTTCTCCAGCAAAAAAAGTGAAGCACGACTTTGGCGCCAAAACTATTTTCTCCGAATGATAGATTGAAAAATATATTTTAATTGTTTCGAAGAACGAAGCGTTTTGGGTTTCTCAGAGATTCTCTCTGAGAACGCTCGCGCAATCCTCCACACAGTGATTCTAGTCACGTGACCTTGGTAGGAAATCCTAAATATTTGCTTCACTTTTCTTACAAGGCCGCGGATCTAGCCCTTCGGGCTTTAAAAACTCATTGGATTGGCTGCCCCCTTGAGAATTCTGGAAATTCCTCCCCTACCTAGAGATTTTCTCCCTTGCATCTGATTTTTGGACCTACCTCCGGGTGCCCCGGTGGAGGTCCTATGAATTAACCTCTGTCTGTTCGTTCGTTCGTTCGTTCGTTCGTTCGTCTGTTACCAGCTTTTCTCGAGATTGGCTCATTAGTTTTTTCTGATTTTTTGCACAAAGATGCAAAATGGCAATGGCCAAAATGTGACGGAGCCCGATTTTCGAAAAAAAATCATTTCCGGCCGAAAATGCCGGAAATATGCCGGAAAAACCGGTTTTTTGGCATTTTCTCAAGATTTCATCATTAGTTTTTTCTGATTTTTTGCTCAAAGATGCGTATTAACAATGCCCAAAACATGGCCTAGTCCGCTTTTTGAGAAAAATTTTTTTCCGGCCGGAAATGCCGGAAATATGCCGGAAATCGCCGTTTTTCTGGATTTTCATTGGACTTTTTCCATATAATTGGTTGTTTTTTTCATTCAAAAACATTATTAATAGCAATGCCCACCATCAAGCATGTTTCAATTTTCAATAAAATAGATTTTTGAAGCCGGAACTTTCTAAAAATTGCCGGAACAGCCGATTTTCGCCCGGAAAAACGGTATTTTTTGAATTTCTTGAGCTGTACTTTATATTTTTTCATGAAATTTTGCACACTGATGCAAAATATCAATACCTAAATTCTGACGGGGCCCGATTTTCGAAAAACATCTTTTTCCGGTCGAAAATGCCGGAAATATGCCGGAAAAACTGTTTTTTTGGCACTTTCTCGAGATTTTATAATTAGTTTTTTCTGATTTTTTGCTCAAAGATGCGTATTAACAATGCCCTAAACATGGCCGAGTCCGATTTTTGAGAATTTTTTTTTTCCGGTGGAAAATGCCTGAAATATGCCGGAAATCGCCGTTTTTCTAGATTTTCATTGGACTTTTTCCTTATAATTGGTTGTTTTTTCATTCAAAAACATTATTAATAGCAATGCCCACCATCAAGCATGTTTCAATTTTCAATAAAATTGATTTTTGAAGCCGGAACTATTTTAAAAGTCGCCGGAACAACCTTTTTTCGCCGGAAAGACAGTATTTCTTGAATTTCTTTATTTTTGCAGATTTTCATTGGATTTTTTCTTTATATTTCTATATTTTTCACACAAAAACCTTATTGATAACAATGCACACCATCAAGCATGATTCAATTGTCAATAAAACTGAATTTTGCGACCATAACTTCCTATTTATTTTTTCCCTACAACCCTTCCCTCTCCCCCCATCAACAATCAATGATGAATTTATTGTGTTGTGTATTTTCGCTAAGCGCTATATTTTCTGACTGATTTTTTTTCATTTTTCTTTTCGCATTGCTATCTAACTTTCATCATCAGGTAGGTCCATTCAGCATATAGCTTGTTACCCCTTGATTTTCAAAAAGACCTTTGTTCATCCTTTTGGCATTTTTCCAAAACACCACTCTTTAGAGGAGGGGGACACTATTTAATTTACAACTGGCTCTATACTATTTCAAAATCGAGGTTAGTTCAAAAAATAACATAACAATGCTCAAAGCACTAGGCAAAAAATATAGACACTCTAAAATGAAATTAGTTCATCACCACATTCACTATTATTATAAAGAAAATTTTGTTGTACGTGGAAAGACCATACCTCAATAGGATATTTGAATGCTGGATATTCTTGGATGAACTCAGCTACGATGTTGGCTGGTGATTTCTTTGTAGAAGCCTTTAGAGATTCTAAAAAATATCTCCTCCCCTCAAAAGTTTTGTTTAGATATAGACATATTGCCTTGGGATTTCCATTTTTCTTGTTACACTCCTTGCGTAACAGACCTTTGAATCTCTCAAAGGCAATATTTTTGGCTGAAGTTTTAGGAACATCATCTGCAACATCATCTGTAAAAACTTCTTTTTGAGATTCAGGAACTTCCATATTCAATCTGGACTCGTCTTGATTCTTAGATGGATCACCATCTAAAAACGAGAACAACATGCTTTATTAAGTATTGATTGAAAATTCAAACACACATGTACAAAAATTTAAAAACGATTATAATGTGAAAGTGAGGCCCATGATCATGATGGGATAAATTTTTGGTCCAAAAACGCCCAGGAAAAACAATCAAATTATGGTTCGTGGTTCAATATAAATTCCACATTAATTTTAATTCTCGCAATAATTTATTCCTGCAAGGTAGGTTATTAGTCCTAGTGATGGCTAGGATGGCTAAAGCAAAATTTCATATGTGATCATCAAAGGACATACAAATACCTTCAACAAATCTTAACTTTTTTGAATTGGAAGCATTGGCGTCTTCGAGCTTCTTTTTTTTCCTCTTTTTTTTCTCATTCGAGGTCCCAATGGCATTTGCTATAAAAATTCAAGTTGAAAATTCTGAATCAATTTCCAGTAAAAACGATCAAATAAGAGCTCATTCGCACAGTGGCGTAACCGAAAAAAAATTCTTGGTAAAAAAGGTCAAACTTTTCCATTGAGTGTAGAGATATCTGCATTATTTGTGACCGTTTTCTGGCTATCTTTGACCTTTTTTAAGGCCTCTTTTCTGTTGTTTGACCTATTTATACCAAAATTTTCACCTGTGGCGCCTAAATTACACAGAAAACCCCTTCTAAGTACCTTTATTTGACTTTACAGAGCTAGGCTGTTTGAATATTTTCAGAGCAAATATCTTTGTAGTAGAAACTTTCACCAAAACTGACCCCTCAAAACAGGTCAAATTTTCGAAATCTTGCCCCCTAACTGAAAATACGTGGCTACGCCTCTATCGCAATAATAAATTCCGCAAAGCTTAAAATTTTTGGGATGTCATTCGCAATAATTAATTCTGCACAAATGCTCAGAAGTTTGTCATCTCTACTGAACTTATACCTTCTGCCGTCTGCTCCTACCTGTCAATAATTCTAACCATGTTAGTTCTGTGAGATGTACTACTTTAATCGGAATAATTTTCGCGAAAATAAAACTCGCGAAATTGTTTGGGATAGCTCGTTCGCGAAATTAAATCCGCGCAAAATTTTTAAAATCACATTTTTGGCAGAAAAACCAGTCAAAGATTTCTATTGCTTGCAAAAACTAGCCATTTTGACCTGTCTTTTAGGCTCATTTGTGAAATTAAATCCACGCGAATTTTTTCGAATTGCTGATTCGCAAAAATAAATCCAAAAAATTTCGCGAATTTTTGACCTCGTGAAATTTAATCTCGCGAAAATTAATCAGATTAAAGTAATTTCAAGGATGTTAGTTAAACCCAAAAATCAGTTCCCTTTTAAAGGAATTATGAAAGAAAACAAAAAATTTATTACCTGCAACTTTCCTTCTTCTCTTTTCTTCGTTTGCGGCTTCATTAACAGCTAAAAAGTTATTACAGACTGTGTTAGGCAACAATTACCTTTCCAAAAAAATTAGCTACTCTTCTGTGGTTAATTGTAGGGGGGGGGGGTCATTTTGCAATTTTTCAACCCAAAATCACCTTATTATTCCCCCTCCCATTTTATGACTTCTTTGGCAAAAAGGGCAAAACCATTGAGTTTAAAGCCCCGAAGGGGCTAGAGGAGAAACTTCTGGATGGGAAATGAAGCCACTATTTCCCATCCACAGACCCGCGTCCAACCAAAAACGTCTGTACAAATCCCGCAATTCCGTACGATTTAACATTTTTAAGGTTTCAACTTTTCTTGCCTATGTGGGATTAAAGATTCACTTCTAGCCCCTTCGGGGCTTTAAATTCAATGGGCAAAACCTTCATTTTCCTAGATGTTTTTGCTAAAATCACCCTATTTGACCCCCCCATTTTATGGATTTTTCTTGGAGTGTCGACCCCCCTCCTTATTTGACCCCTCCCTACAATTAGACACAGAAGAGTACATTTTTCAATGAATAAGTAAATTGTGTGTGTAAATGGAGTAAAAAACAAAGTGTCGAGGAGAAAGTATTGCAATAGGGACAAATTTTATGTTAAAATGAAAAATCTGGTCCTCCAGGAAAAAGATTTCACCCATTTTTGAAACCCCCACATTTTTTCTTTTCCCCCCTCTTTGGCAAAATTTTTTCAAAAATATCCAAACAAATCTCATAATAGACTTATCAGGGAAACTTAGAAAGTTATTTTTTAAAGATAATATAACCCAGGAAAGAAAGAAAAACTGTATTACTGAAACAGACTGAAAATGTCACTCATAAAGAAATTGAATACCTTTGCAACACGGATCATTGTAGACTCGTCTGATTAGTTTGTCAAGAAACTCTTCCTAAAAGAATGAAATGAACATAATTTTCTACTTCAGGAAAAATCACTCATGTATTTGACATTTTATGTGCATTCCTGTACTAAGTGCAAAAGTTTTTATGTGTCATAGAAGGAGCGTGCCGGCGCACTGGAAATTTCCGGTGTTTTCCGGGGCGCCAAATTTAACTGCACTGCACCTACACCGGAACCGGAATTTTTTGAGCACGCTAAAATTCGGTGCACGAATTTACGCAAAATTTGCACTGGAAATTTCCGGTGCGCCGGCACCCTCCTGACATATAGATTGAGAGATGGTATTGGAATAGATTGTTTTGTTTGAATTATAATGCACAGAGAAATGCTGGCAGTTTCATTGAATTAGTTACTAAGTCAGATAAAATTACAAAAATATCTTATTTGAACCTAACTTACATGTGACTCAAGGGCATCCAACAAGGATGGAAATGTTAGTGTCAAAGCCTTCGCCATTTCTGTTAATTCCTCACAGGTAGGCGTTCTCAAATGATTTTCAACCGTCAACTTGGTTTGCATGTTGGTTATCGTCGTGCGGACAAGCCTATCTACCTGGACTTTGTTAAGGCCACCTGCCTGTTCGGTATTAATCAATTCAGGGTCTTTGTAAATTACAAACTTGGGTTGATTGATCACAAGCAGATCAGGCTGAAAGCTTTGATTGCTTGCTTCAATATACGAAATACTTGACAATTGAATTACTTTTCCTTCATTTTTCCTTTTGGGGGTGGTTTCATTTTGTGGTGTGTTTGGAGTGGATGCACTTGGAGTGGATACGCTTTGAGTGGATAAGCTTTGAGTGGATAAACTTGGAGTGGATCTGCTTTGAGTGGATACACTTGGAGTGGATCTGCTTTGAGTGGATACACTTGGAGTGGATAAGCTTTGAGTGGATACACTTGGAGTGGATAAGCTTTGAGTGGATACACTTGGAGTGGATCTGATTTGGATTGGTATTTCGTCAATCATTTTCTTGGTTTTGGGAGTGTAAATCTGAAGTAAGCTTAATGAGTCCTGAGCCTGTTCACGCCTACGTGGCGAAATTGGAGGTGTGTCACACGTGTACATCCAGTCCTATGTAGAAATCCGATTATTGTGAAACCATGAGAAACAATATATTTTCTAGTTAACATATTTTCAATATTTCCCTCTGCACGTAATATATGGACTAATTTTTTCGTGCAATAACAGAAAAAAAATGTGCTAGAAATGTGCATGCCCAAAAATTAGTATGCACAAAAGTTTGTACGTATAAGGTATATAGCAGAAAAATGTTGTCTCCAACTGTCTGCTTTAGCCCATTTTTACCCCTATTTTTGTTTTTTATTGTGAAATAAAACAACCCCCTGACAATTTCTAAAAATTTGAGCTGAATTGAAAGCAAGGAAAGAAAGAATACCTGTACAATATTCCAAGCACCAATCCTATCTAATGGAGGGAAACCAACCAAAAACTTTTTGAAATCTGAATATTTCATGCCACAGACATCGTTATCGTTATTGTCATTTTCTAAAATTTAAACAAGGGATACTTTTATGGACATTTTATTACGCGTGTTACTTCAAGAGACTTGTTAGCGTGCTAATTTGAACAAACTTATTCACAGGTAATATGCAATTTCTCGCTGGTTTTAATTAACTTCACGGATGGATGTATGGAGGATGGAGGTATCATAATTTAAGCTGGTGGAATTTGGTATGCAAATAATAATTGCTGGTGGAATTTAATATTCAATAGTCCGTCGCGATCTCCTAAGGGTCTATTGCAAAACTTGATGATGTTTTCTCTCATTTTGGCTTGCGATTTTGCAAAAAACCTAAAAAATGTGACAAAAAAATTTTAAAGCGACATCGAGCGCTCATTTTTTTTGCTTTATGCTACAAAATACCATACCTTCCCATAAAAATAGGTTTTAGGGGTCATCGACAAAAGATTTTCGAATTTTTTATCGGCATTGGGCCGATAAGTTTCAAACCCCCTCCCCCCTTGCTCTTATCAGCCAAAATTTTTCAAGATAAAGTTTTCCCTTTTTGAAACCATAGTTTTCTCTAACAGCGTGTTCGCCATCTTGTTGACCTCGCTATCGCCGCCCGTCTTCATTGTTTATTTTGAGTTTTGACTTATTTGACCCACATTGAGTTTGTTTACATACCCGCGTTGATGTCGAAAATTAAAACGAAAGTTAAAATGACGTGATGAAGTCGCATATATATCAGCACGGGGACCAATGAAAGACAAGTATTTTCGCAACGCTACTTCAAAATTGTACTTTAGGGGTGACGTCCATTCTCATTTTGCCACGACGAACGTCAATTTGACGTTTTGGGGGGTAGGGGTTTTTCTGCTTGACGTTCGTTTTGTGACAAAATGTTACTTTCCATATTTCTTTTCCTCTCATCAACCAAGATCACATTATTCGCCATTTTTTAATATATATTGGCTACATCTGGAGCATTGAAGCCACCCGTCACCAGTTTCACCCAAGAGACATTTGGCACATGTAGTGATAATTTCATCCATATCAACAGTGTCAAAAATGGCCACATGGTACAGTTCCATCAGCCTTGTTGTACCATTGAGTGTAAAACGGTTTTGGATCTGAGGCAATCTGGTATAGCTTAATACAATGAAATCTAGCTCGTGTGATCTTCTTTTTTGCCATGTGAACCTGGAGTACACGTTTTTTTTTTATAAGAACGTCAAAAATTTCGAAGCCTTCGGATGTTCTTAGTTTTTTGGATTTGAAGCCTAAAAATGTTCTTAAAATGTTCTTATTTTCAGCATTTTTTGAGCATTTTGATGTAATTTCTTAAGAAATTGCATGTTTTTAAGTCTCCAAAGCCTTAGTATGTTCTTAGAATGTTCTTAAATTTTTGGGCCTCTTAGCCTTATGTTCTTATATAGTTTGTTCTTATAAAAAAAAACGTGTATCTGCATGTCGACATTGTAATGTGGCTTCTCAATACACCCAGGTTCACGCATGACTTCCTTGGACGGCATGTATACACATACGACGTTTTTTGACAACTTCTGAGCACATTGTGCAAACTGCTCAGGGGTCGTGATTACTTCCTTCTTGCTCATAACCGCCCGATACACCAAATTCTTTACACAGCCACCTAAGCCATCCATCGGCCCTTTGCCATGGTGCTGTTCATTGTAATATCTGGTTACACTGAACGGTTCCGGAAAAAATCGTGTCAGCGCAAAGACATACTTCGAGTGAAATTAGCTGGCGCAACCATCACTCCATATATGGAGATCGATCGAATGAAATTGGTTGAAGTGTGGATGCCTTTCCATCATGATATCAATAACTTTAAGAATGCAGCTGTGTGCAGCAACTCAGTTTCTGATACGATAACAATGTTTTCATGCAAAAGTTCACCGCGTTGCGTCTAATTTCGTCATCCCACGGATCTTTGAACTTTTGCTGCTTTACCATCGACCGTAGCCCACTAAAAAAGCCAAAATCAAAAGTAAACAAACTTGGAATTTTCAAAAATCAAGCGTTGAATAAAGCCAAAATCCAAGCTAAAAAAGGTTTGAATTTTCAAAAATTCATGTTGAAAAAAGCCAAAATCCAAAAAGTGATGGCAGAGATGTGGAAAAAGAGATCTTAAACAAGGCTTTTGTTTTTGTGAACATTCACTCGCTAGCCTAGGCTCGATGGCTCCCGGTCAATCTCTCGTTATTGTTCGCACAGATACGTGGTTGATCTTTGATCACTCACACAGCTCAGCAGGGCACCATTTGAAACTATGACACAAGTACCCTATGTGATTCACTGTGCGAACTCACTGCGATTGACCTGACGGAAACTCACAGCTTGACTGCTCACATTATAGCCTAGTAACTAGGTTAGCTATACATCAAAACAGTTTTGAGCGAAAAATCACTTGTGGTTTTCTCAAAGAAAATGGTTACAAAAACGTAATTTTCACATGGATTTTTAACGTTTTCCAAACTGTTTGGAGAAACACAAATTTCCAACCCAAAAAGTCTAGTTTTCCAAGGAAGAGTCTCAATTAAAAAAAAATGTAATATCCAAATGGATTTTTAACGTTTTCCAAACTAATTATTAGTTCAGCAGAAAAACAATGATCCAACCATGCATTAATTATTACAATATGCATGATATGATTATATAATATATATAATATATATAATTATGCATGACTGTATCATTGTATTTCTGCTGGACTACATAAATATTCAACAGGGTGGCCTCTTTGAAAAATGGTCTATTCTTTTAAAGTGTCGAATCTCTTGTATAGAAATACAAGATTCGCACAAATGCGACTAAATATTTCCCCTTACACTTGCAGATGGACTGCCTGATCGAAAAAAAAAACGTTTCAACTTGAGGCCGTCCAGGCTTGCGCACCGCACTGGGCTCGACTTCAGTAACTTTCGAATTATTTATTATTTAAAGGTCTGATTGTAGCAGGCCCAAAAATCAAAATTTTCAAAAAAGAAATATGGTTTGTCTCTTAGCCAATCAGATTGCTTATATTTTTCAAGTTCAGGAAAGGAAAACAAAATTCGAGTTATGGAGCCAAAAAAGGGGAACATTCGATATATGGAGGTTTTTTTATAAGAGTTTATTAGGAGATTTTCATGCTGCCAACGAATTTGTTCGAGTTAAGGAGACGTACGAGTAATAGAGAATTTACGACCTCATATGTGGTGATGCCTGATCAACATTGCTAGGCCTACCTACATTACCCTGTTTATATCATTTGGGAGGATATTTTCGAAAATGGTCGAAATCCTATGTAGGTTGAAAACTGAAGAACAGAGTTTGTGTTTTCTTTGAATATATTTAATTGATTCATATTGAGTCACTTTTATTTGTGTTTAATTTTACTTTTTCTCACATTGAGTTGCTTCTTTCCTTTTGGTCGATTTAGATCATGATGTGCATTTTTGCTTTTGAGATACTTCCGAAGAATACACCATTGTCCCATTTCTGTTTTTCTGCTCCATCAGAATTATGTACAAATAGTTTAGATCTTTTGTCATCATTTGATATCACATACCTGGTTTCCATTTTATGAATATTCATCCTGAGCATGTTGTGCTGTTGTGTCCTCTTGTTGGTATTGTTTTGTCTCTTTTTGTTTATTACATTTTTTGAATAGTTGAAGGTTCAATACTAGTTTAGGTATAAACTTATTTCTTTTTTAATGATTTTTGTTGGCGAAAACAAAAATCATAAAAAAAGAAATAAGTTTATACCTAAACTAGTTCAATACTTCTTTGACTATATATATGTATATAATGTATATTAAAAAATGTATAACAAAAGAACAGTAAAGCTAAGTTTGTTAAAAATCAAGGAAACCAGCACAAATGGGATAGGCCAAATCAGCAGTTTTTATTGGAATCATAAATTGCATTGTGACCGTTTTGTCATTTTTTTGGCAATTAATTCTTTAAGGGGCCATTCAAAAAGTACGTTCGTCGCTGAGGGGGGGGGGGGGAGGGGAGGGGGGTCATCCAAAAGCGAACGAAAACGAACAGGGGGAGGGGGCCAGAAATCTAAGATTAAAAACAAACGTTTCACACATTTCGTGTGCTTGGTTGAAATTACCTTGGATTACCTTCATGTTTATATTTATGTGGAAGTTTGTTGATATATGAATCTCTTTTCACCAATCTAATCCACAAAAGAGCAGATGCTTTATTCTATCGACCTCTTTGTCAAGAATATATGTCGACCTGAAATATCGGACAATAGTTTTTCTATCGACTTCTTTGTCGAGAATGTAAATCAATCTGCTCAAGCAGACAAGGTTTATATTTTTGCCGTGTACGAAACATTGGAACACTAAGGGGTTACTCACATATCGATTCTTCCCACGACTAACGTCAAATTGACGCGAAGGGGTGGGTGGGTTAGAGTCTTTGACGCTAAGAAATTTCACCAGAAATATCGATTTTTAATACGTTTATTCCGTGACAAATGTTACTTTCCATATTTCTTTTCCTCCTTTTACATACCTAAATATTCGTTCACTTCGCTATTTTACAAAAATTTTAACCAAAACAAACGGCCCGATGTTTGCGTCTCGAGTTCCTTTTGTTCAGACGGTCCGCACGGCCCTTGAATCTCGGCCACGGTCTGTCTTTTTTTGTGAAATTCAGCTTTTCTGTTGATTATGATTATGGAAATAATTAATTCCGGCAACTTTCTGAAAACAGTTTAGAAATTATCTGCCTGAGCAAGCCGTAGCGAAATTAAAGATGGCTGACGACGAAACAACGATGAAAGTTGAAGGAGAAAATTTTCATGACAAAACCTCTGAATTCATGAATGTAAGAACATTAAAGACTTTGTTTTGGGGTCACTCGGTAAAAAAATCTCATATAACTTGTTCCAGAGATATTGTCGTCCATAAGAGTTTGTATTTCAAAGCAAAAATATTTCTCGTACTGTCCATTTTTCTCATCAATTCTTCAACTTGAACAAGTTTCACATCTCAATAGAATATTAATACCATTTTGCCAACCATTTAATGTCCAAAGTTATGGGGATGTAGCGTTTTCTTCATGTCAAGCAAATGTCTCTGAAATCTTTAAGTTGGTTGGTTTGGTATTCGGAAGAGGTAATCCATGGATATCTTTGTAATCAATGATGAAAAACTCTTGAAATTACTGATGATTACAGTTGAAGTGTTAGCCTCGCATTTCATGTAATTATTGGTCGCCAATTAGATGAAAATTGTATGTTTTTTGTTCGTCAGAAAAGAGTTATAACTTTTAAAAAGCCAAGACTGAATTTTCGTCCATCTTGTATTTTGATCTGAATTATTCGTGTCTTGATTACTCAAAAACATGCGCGTACCATCAAGGTAAATCCGTGCGATTTTGTCTGAATAACTAAAGCAAATGAAAACCAAAACAAACTTCGCAATGTGGTGGCGGATTGCCCCTTTAAGGGCGCAAAAAGGGCGTAAGTAGCCAAGGATCGGAGAAATGCCTTTTTAACTAATATTTCCCCTTATAGCGGGGAAATATTCAATAAGTAAGATTAATCTTGCTTCTCTTGAAAACCAGAAATCATTATATATATCCTCTCATCACTTAGAACAAGCCCTTCAAAAAACCATAACAATAACCAAAAAATCAGCAGCGAAGGTGCAAATATCCCTTCATCTGACGGTAAATTATTCTCCTGGGAATAGTGCAGCCAAAATGACGTCATGTTTCAAATCAAAACATTGATTTCAACCCCCTGGCCTGGTTAATAGCGGCAAAATCTTGTTTTTACTAACGTCTTTCGCTGGACCTCGTAGATCAAAACATAGGGGTTTTTTTAATATTTTCTTGCACAGGAAAGAAAGTATGAGGTCATAATTACTGCTTTCAATTGCGTGTTTAACGTGTGTACTCCGTCTTCGTGGAATTTTTTGATTGAATCAAAACAGAATATGCTATGTTTTTAAGAACAAATTTCTAAAAGGCTTTTGATGTTTGAAAAGTATTTTTTTTTTTTTTGAATTATCAAATTCAATTTTTTTATTGTTCTAATGAGTATAAAATTTTTTTTTAAGATGCTTTGTTGGCTTTTTAATCTTCGCGTAAACTTGCATATGTTTTGCATATTTTCCAACTATATCCAACGAACTTCGTTTTCCCGAAGAGGAACATGGTAAACTTCCCGATCAGAAAGAAAAAATCCGATCAAATAGTGCAATATACTTAATACTAATAATTCATCGACTGTCTCTACTAACCATTGATAAACGAGGCAAACTTCCAATCAAGATCGGATTGCTGGTCGGAAAAGTCAAGAGCTCTTTCACTACAATATGTAAGAACAAAGTTGGGCTCTTTTCTGGCTCTATCCGTGTCAACTTCCATAACCAAGGTTTTCCACGCCATACTCCTCCAGTTCTTTACACTAAAACATAGCCAGGTAAATCACATAGTAATTAACATGTATTTTTATTTCAAAGATTATCCAGTGGCGTAGCCACCGGGGGGCAGGGGGGGTCGCCCCCAAAAAATAAAAATTGACCAAAAAGGTCAAAGTTTTCCCAATAGAATTTGAAGGGGTCTGTAGTTTTGTGACCTTTTTCCGGCTACCTTTGACATTTTTAAGGCCTGCGGCGCCAAGATTACAAAGAAAACTCTGCGACATGAAATTTTATGCTTTCTGCACTTTTTGTGACCTTGTTCTCGTTAACTTTGAGCTTGCCTAAAGCGAAAATTTACGCCTACGGCGCATAAGTTACGAGAAAAACTTCCCCTAAAAAAGGTCAAAGTTTTTCCAATCTCGCCCCCCCCCCCCGAAACGAAAATTCGTAACTACGCCTCTGCTATCTTTTTACAGCTTAACAATAAACTTAACATGCATATGATACATACAAAACGTATCGAATTGGCTATTTCTAGAGTCTAAAGGTATGTAGATCAAAACTAGAAGCTGTCCCAAAATTATACTCAACCTTATGACGTCATAGGAGACAATTTCCTGTTTCTTAGGCAAAAACCCTTGACCCTTAGAATTCGACGAAAAATCAAAGTTGTCAAAACATCTAACCATTTAAATACTATTCGAAAGCTCTCAAAAAATTAGATTAGAGATATATTACGAATTTAGTCGATTTCTAAAATGTCTCTCGAGAAATTTAGCGTCAAAGATCGCAAAAACGTCGTATATAGTTTTAGTGGTTCCTATTTTATAAAAATAATCGTGAATGCATCATACATTGAAATATAGAATAATAAAAAGTTTACCAAGTCTAAAATTTTCTTCCTAGTAAGGGATATCTTCTTTTTTTGCCATTCAACAGGTTTGTCATGAAAATTGACCTCTTCGATTTCCGACGCCCGTTTATTGAACTCAAGCTTTTCTTCATCTACCAATTCTTTCCATGCAATATTAGCTTCTCGTAGCGAGCTATTCGGGTTATCTGAAATCATATTAGAATAAGAGCAAGCTATTTATTGTCTTGTCATTGAATAAATAATGTAATAGTTTTAATTAAAACACAACTAGAAATGAAAAATAAAATCATCATTGAATATATTTGAAAACAGGTAAATAAAATAAAATCCGTAATTAAGTTTAGACCAGTCAACCATTTAGATTTGAATAGGTCGTATCCTCTTGGATTTCGCTTTTCGGTTTTCTTTTTACTGGGGGCCTTCTTCTCATTCTTGATCCATTCCTACAGTAAATTTCACGTGAAGAATAATTTTCGTGATTAGGATTCTTAAGATTTCTCAAATCTGCCCCATTTTTAGTTTGTCAAATTCTCATTTTCCTGTTTTTTTTTGTTTTTTTTAAACATGAACACAAAATCTTCCAATAGATTACCTTAAAGTTGCTAATTTTAGCAAATATTAATTTTGGTATACGACAGAAAAGGTTTTTCGAGCGTATTAAACGTATCAATTTTTGCGCACGATACTGTCAGCGTCTGATTGAAATCTATTAAGGTTCTCAAGTCGTCTGACTTGTGCATTAGCATTCTCTAGGCGCCTTTTGTTTATATCCACCTCTGACTCTACTACTTTCCATCTTTTAAAGCGCTTGGGGGTGACTGAAGTACCTAAGATAAAGGGGCAAAGAGGTTATAACCATAGCTTACTATCAAGTAAAACAAACAAATTTTTATTAAAAACAATACATTTTAAAAATCAAAACTGAAACCTTTTCCTGTTCTTCACTTTCATGTTCTTCATTTGCTGGAATCACTTTCAGTAGACCAGTAATCATTATTTTCATTAGTTTTGTTATCATCATTTTCTCTTCCTTTACCACCACTATAAGCAGAATTTATAGCCAAATCATGGTTCTTTTTACATTGTATATTTTCTTCTAAAAGGTGGTAGGCCACGTCTATTTCGTCGCTTTATGTACCATGGTATGTTATACCAAAACAGAATCATATTTATTTCCCATATTTCTGTTATAAACTAAGACCAATTGTTCCCGCAACACTAAAAGGAGATCACTCACCGTATTCAACTAGCATCTGCAAAATTTTCACAAATGTCAAATCTTTTACAAAACTTTCATTTAAAGCTGAAAGCGAGAGTTTTGTTTTTGAATTGTTGTGTTCGAAATCGTCTTGTGTATGCCTGTAAGAATTGGAACCTTAATAAAGAACAGTTTAATCGTCTTGACGTGGCGTATCGAAATTTTCTGCGTCGAAATGGTACGTGGTGGTTTCAAATTTGTAAATGAAAATGAAAATGATTACAGATTTCAATAAACAATGCGCAGCTCCACAGGATCTGTGGAACCTCTGATGTTAGCTATTTCATTAAATCACAGCAACTTCAATATGCTGCACACGTCCTTCGTCCTTCGTATGCCCTCTTCTCGTTCTTTGAAATTATTAACATTTAATGATGACCAATACACGAGAAGAGGTCGCCCTGCCAAGTCTTTGTTGGATCAAGTTGTTGGTCATAAAATGATTTATGTCAGTCAATTTTGTTCTCTTGCCTTAAGCAAGAAGTAATGATGTGAATTTGAATTTAACTAGTTCGACATGGGAAAATACCTCTAAGTGAATACTCTCGGGTACCTAATAGCCGCCCCCCCGCTAATTAATTTTTCGACCCAGGACATTCTTATTCCAACCCCCCCCCCCCCGGCTATTAGGTACCCAAGAGTAGGCCTCACGGCGAGATACTTTCCCATGTCCAACCATGTCCAGTAATGGGCGGTTGTAGAATTTTATTGTTATTAGGTTATTATTATTATTTTTATTACTTGACACATCTTTGCTTGACCAAATATAGAATAGCCTGTCAGCTGCTTTTGCCGGGGCCATTCGGGAGATAACCTTGATGTAGTACTGGTGAGTCTTTTTTAGTGAAACAAAATTGTTTTTTTTTTCAAAATGGCACAGGCTGCAACAGCATAGTCATCAATTTTGCGGTCTGCGTACACTTGACACATCTTTGTTTGACGAAACATAGAATGGCCTGTGAACTGCTTTTGCCGGGGCCATTCGGGAGATTACCTTGGTGTAGTACTGGTGAGTCTGTTTTAACGAAACAACACTGTTCTTTTTCTCAAAAATTGCACAGGCTGCAACAGCGTTGTCATCAATTTTGCGGTCTACGGTAACTTGATCTCGAACGTCATCTTGCCATGACAAGTACACGTTATTGATGCATCAGGTAAACCTCCTAGTAACTTTCTTAGGGTCCACGATTATAATTTTAGGATGTTAGTGTAGCTATTTACCTCTAAAGAAAAGTTTTCATGCTGTTTCACGTGAGTTGCGTATATCGCCTTGAGAGCATTTTCTTCATTGCTGCTCCCATAAATGATTGGGTCCAGGAACCACAGTTTATCCTCTTGGGTGATAATGTTGTCTACGGTTCGGGTTGTTTTTGGCTTAACAACAGCTGCAAGATATTTGAGGTAAGAACTTTGCGGTCTTCTATTGTAAACGGAAACTTGATCTCCAACGTCATATTGCATCAGGTGAACCTCCTATGTAACTTTCTCAGGGTCCACGATTAGTCCAACACGCTGAAAATCCACTATAGGTCCATGGGCTTGTACGTGGAGAAACAAGGACCATACCTAGTATCCTGTTCGCAATATGGGCATAACCATGCTTGTAAAAGGTTTTATGTTTCCGAACCTTTACCACTTTGTGATTGTCCTCGTTGAGTACGTTTTCGTATTCTTTCATGGTCATGTTTGCGCATACCCCAGTTCTAAAACGAAATCAATGATGATCAGCGTCAAGTATCAAGGTGGCTTGGGGTTACCAACTATTCTTCTGAACGATTTTTCAGTTGATTTATTTCGTTTTGTTAAGTTACGTATATTCCGCCATTATGGAGGCGAATCTGTCAATACGATCTTTTACAAAAATCGAAAGTTTGCTTCCATAATGACAGATGCACAATAAAATAAGATAAATATTAAAACCAGTGAAAATTGGGAACTTTTCTTTTATAACAGCTAAAATTATTTCCATAATGAATAAATGAGGGATGTAACGAGATCGACGGGGTTAGAAAGAAGTAAAAATCACCAGACAGGGCCGTACGTGCAAGGTATACGAGAACATTTAATTATCCGAGGGTGGTTTTGGGCAAAACACCCTGATACTGTCAAAATGTGTAAGACAACTTAAAATGTACTTACTGGTGGACATTAGGCAGAGCATTTCTTGCCAAAAGATAATCACGAACGGTTAGAAATTCATTTCTTGAGGGAAGAAGAGATCAGTCTCTCATGATTGTGTTGATAGCCTGGTCGCTTTCTTCAAACGTTTTTATCAGATCAAGTGTCACAAGAACTTTCGTCGTCCCTCTCCCAACTTAAAACATCTTGCTTTTTCCCATAAAGCCCTCCTCCAATTACCAAGTCTAAGTTTCAAAGCAACCACGTCGTCTTCATTAACGATGTCTTCGAGACCCTCAGAACCTTCAATGATAACGAAGCCAATGAGCGAAACCAATGACGTTAGATAGTGTTTCGATGTGGTTGGTTTGGACTTTAGGTCTAAGTATGATTGGAAGAACCCATCTCTGACTTTCTTTTTGTCGAATAGTGAAACAAGAGATCCGAGATGGAGAGCAACCGTTTTCACTTCTTGGACGCATTGTTTAGCTGATCTTTTATCACGGAAATTTCCTTCCACCGAAATCAAGTACCTTTCGAACATAATCATTGTCCGACTTATCAAAAGTCTTCTAAATCGTGTTTTTGACTTGCTGTCGACGATTTACGTCATTTCTTGACCTACATTCTGTGGGCCAGCTGCATTCTGTGGGCCAGGGACTGTACAGTGGTGTTTGTATTCACTCCAAAGTTGATGCTGTACCTCAAGACAGCCTGAAGTTTGTACAATCAATTATACACCTCAGCTTCATATAGTGTTTGTGGCAAGTTTGTGGCAAGGCTCTGTTTACCTGCCCTCTAGTTGGCCAGATGTCTCAACTCCTTGCTTCATAACTTTAACCACGTGATAAAAATTTCTGAGACTTGGGATTTGCTCAGCTTGGACCTAAATGCCGAGTCAACAGTTGTTATTCTTTGGTCAACGCCAATAAATCATGCTTGATGCCTTTCGTTGCACTTATGCGAAGACCTGCTTAAAGACTTTTGACGATGTAGTCCCGTACGATGCGAGACGTCACTTTCGTAGGTTATGTGAGCAAATCACATGGCCATGTATAGCGTTGCTGGTAGCTGCTTTAATATATCTTTTAATTCATCTCTCTCTTCCACGATTGAAACCTTTCTGACTTTCTGACTTTCTCTCGATTAATCGACAATCGTTTCACGGGTACTTCCTCCTCGTACGAATGGAGATACAGAAGTGGAGGTTCTTATACCTTCAGGCTTTCCATGGTGGAAGTGGTTAGAACACACATAGGTGTGTTCCATACCATTTTCACAGGAGTGATTCTTCAATCTTAGATCATCATCACTGTGAGAAAATGTTTCAAAAATATTCATTCAATCAAAAGATATCAAACAAAAATTATTGCTGTTTGACTCTATAAAATAGTAAAAAACGACAAAAAAAAAACAGCCTATATTGTCAATCAACCAATAAAAAACTTTGCACTTTACAGGCTCGAGCCTTAACAACCTGGTTGCTTAGAAAAAAGTGAGTGTTGTCCTCATCGAAGGTATTTCAAACCATCTGTTCTCAAAGAAACAAAAATGGTCAAATAGCCCCTTGAGTTAATCCAATCTGCATGCAGACTTACTCTTGGAAAAATTGTTACCAATCTAATCCGAAGCAACAAAAGGAGAATTTCACATTATTCATCTTCTAGGGCGTCTTCCCCTTCCAGAATGTCCGAGAATGCACAAATGTCACCCTAATTTTTCTTCCAAATTTCTTACAGTTCTTCCTGAACATTCTCCATATCTTCTTCTCCCAGGACTGCAAATTGTAAAAATGTTAGCACCGCTGACCAACACAAAGGATAATTCAAATCCTTCAAATAATAATGGGAAGAAATGTGATAACAGCACGCTCAATTTCACAAGCCTTCAATTTAGCCAGTAGTTTCCCACTGGACAGGATGTTGATTTCGTCGTCGGAAATGAGGATTTTGGTGGCTTTGTGCGTCTGAAGCAGTTCCAAGTCGTCTTTTTCCTGAGAAGAGAATGATAAAAAGAAAGGAGTAGTTTTACATATTCTTACCCATGCTGAATTTAACCTTTAAATCAATAGGATGTCTATAATGTCGAAAAGATTTTGCTCACAAACTGTACAGTTTTTAGCTCTTGTCTACTCTTGCGCAAAAGAAATTGGTGCTTCTTGAAATACAAATAACATGAAACAAACTGAAGTGACTTTTTCCAAATCTAAATGACTTTTCAATCGCCAGCTAATTATACGTACACGACAAAATAACGATTTCCTGATAGTCAGCTAAACTGTCCGTGTCGCTTTCAATCATTGACTCGCTTTCGACTTCAACAGTAGCAGTAGTGCCACTCTCATCCGTGTCCGAATCTGATTCGGTATCAGCTGAACTCTCTTCCTCGCTACTACTTTGACTCCATTCCGAGTCAGCGAACCATCAATCCCATACTCTCCAGTGGGCGTGTTTGCGTCCATGCACATATCAATGCGGTAGCAGTATTTATATTAGCACTGTTTGAAAATGCTTTGTGAAACCAGAGATCACATTGATCACAACAGACGCTTGATGTTGATCTGCTCCTTTTTCTGTAATCTCCTCTACACTCAGTACAACTTTGCTACATTTTCCACAATATGTTAAAGGGTCGATGTTGAGAAGACGTGGTACGACATAAACCTTAAAGAAGATGTCCAGATTCGCAGACAGCCTAGCCCGGTGATGTCTTTCTTGACGTAGTAGGACAGATTATCTTTGTTTGACTAAATATAGAATGGCCTGTGAGCTGCTTTTGCCAGGGCCATTTAGGAGATTAACTTGATGTAGTACTGGTAAGTGTTGTTAGAGAAACAACATTATCTTCCTTTTTTCCGAAATTGCACAGGCCGCAACAGCATGGCCGTCAATTTTACGGTCTACAGACACTTGATCTCCATCGTCATCTTTCCATGACAGGTACACGTTTTTAATACATCAGAAGATATAATATGCAATATGTAACAAATATTCAAAGCAACAACTTAAATCATGATAGGAATCTAATTGTAGATTCAGTATTCTCTTTCCTCTTTTGAGTCTATTATTTGCAGCAACAACACTTGAAGATTTTTGAGGTGTTCCAGTTGCTATTTTCTGGGGTGTTCCTTTTAACTTCTTCTTTGGCGAAATTAATGATCGGTCTACAGCTTTCTTTCCACCTTTTTTAGAGAGTCCTTTTCGCAATGATGGCTCGCCTTGTTCGGTAACTTTTTCACCTTCTTTGGACTTTTTCCATTTGTATTGCTGAAGCGACACTGTAACAAAGGCGTTGACTCTAACGTTTATTCACTTTTTCACAAATTTTTGGAATAGTTTTGATCTTGCATGTTCATCAAGGCTGATGGTTAGCGATTTCCAGGAATTTAACAGAACTGAACAAGCCATGAACTTATTTTTCAAAACCTCCTTTAAATTTTCACCAGAGTAGACGTGGCAAACAGATTTAAATTCAAAATGGTTCTTGCCAGCTTTTCGATTTTGACAACGACTTGGTAGAACTAACTGTTTAGCTTGAAAAGACCACTACGGTCAACCTGTTCTACCCAGGTTTCTACATAATCTTCGATTCCAAGATCTTGATATGCAGAACTGTCCATTGATTGGCGAAGTTGATATTTTTTCTGAAGGAGAATCAGGATCTGTAATTGAAAATGATTTTTCTAATACAACAGGAAACATGATAAATTCTGTAAAACGTCAATTAGTGACGAACCATTAGAGAAAAGAAACAAAATGCACCAAATCCGCCATATTTTCCCTTAAGGCATTTCACAATGACTGAAAAGTGTTGCACAATTGTCATGATACTATCTATCGCTTTTCAAAAGTTTAGTAATAACTACCTTTAGGTGCAGCACTATGATGGGATTGTTGGGTCGATAAAAAAGAATTAATTCGCCGAGTTGCTTTGCTTTCTAAAGGAGATGCAGCAGATGTAATTAATAAAGATGGCTCAAGTGGAAAAGGAAACGTACTATTTTCATTTGAAGACGATTTCTTCTTAAAAGGTAACATATATTCTTCTGACATTGTTTGATCTTTTTGGATAGGAGACGAAAGCTCTTTGTTTGATTTTGTTGATTCGTGAGATGTTGTACTTTTTGTATTGATGGAGGCTGGTTTCTTTTGAAGAGATGAGACAGTTTGCAAATCTGAAAACGACGAATCTTCTTCCGGAAGGGCTGCATCAAAGAGCAATTTTGTCTTGAGCCCCAGCTATCTAAGAGGGCAACCAATGGGTCTGGTTCGGAGGTGGAAGTGCGCAAATTTTGCTTCAATGAAAATACAAGATAGCCAGCAACATAATACGGTGTTTGTTCCTCGTCCTTGGAAAGATTTAGTTTCTCCATGTCCAATGACTCAAGTTCTGCTTGTGACCCATAATGGCAAAGGATTTGAGTCAGGAACGAATCTGCCACAAAATTGAATAAAAATTTTTCAATGGGGACTCGAACAACCAAGGTTTAACAGTTCACTCCATTTTTGAACTTCCTCTTTGTCTACCACCAATCGATAAAACTTTGACAGAGACGTTTGGGTATCTTTGACGATTATGTCATTTTTAATCCTTTTTAATGTTCAACATGCTCTTTTGAAGGTTGTGTAATCAATGAAAATGCAATTATTTTAGCTTTGGAGAAAGTAAACCATGTCATGTTTGGGCCTGTTGTATTAGGCCCTCTTATGTCCTCCAAAAAAGATACGGCACCCGGTAAGTAGCGTTTCAAATTTAACGAAATCTGCTGGAGCGGAACAGAAACAGCTTACACCAAGGGAATTGAGCAAAGTTATACCTTTTCCAGGAGTAGTAAAATCTGACTTCTTTTTCTTCACTTGTGGTGTCCACTTTTTGCATAGGTCTTGATTTTTTGGAAACGAGTGTCAGGTAAGCTTGTCTACGTGTGGTGGCATTGTTATATTTGACGGTGAAGGTCCCGATTCGCTGACACCCTAGCCCAGTAAACTATGTCTGGCTTGACGTTGACTATTTTTGTTTAATCAAGCATAGAATAGCCCGTGAGCTGCATCTACCAGGGTCGTTTGGGAGATATAAGTTCATATAATATAGGTTCATAGGCTTGTGCGTTGAGAAACAAGGATTATACCTACTTTTCTGTGTTAATGGTGACATTTTGCAGCGGGGAGGGGGGGGGGCAGTCAGAGACATTGTCCGACGGGTACGAGCGGTGGTTAAGGCTATGTAGAGTTTTTGATAAATGCACTGTAACGGTGGCAATTTCCGGAAAATTCTGATATTTTTTTGCTTTAAAACGAGTCAACAAATTGAGAAGATTGCACCTTTAGGGTACGACACCTTATAAATAAAGTATAAAGTATAAATTTCGGATGTTAGTGTAGCTATTTAGCTCTAAACAAGAGTTTTCATGCTGTTTCACGTGAGTTGCGTATAGCGCCTTGAGAGCATTTTCTTCATTGCTTCGCCCATAAATGATTGGGTCCAGGAACCACAGTTTATCCTCTCGGGTGATAATGTTGTCTACGGTTGGGGTTGTTTTTGGCTTAACAACAGCTGCAAGAGATTTGAGGTAAGAATTTTGCGGTTTACGGACGGTTTGTCTCCACCGTCATTTTTCGATGACAGGTACACGTAATTAATGCATCAGGTGAACCTCCTATGTAACTTTATCAGGCTCCACAATTAGTCCGATACCCTGGAAAAGCCATTATACGTTCATGCGTGGAAAAACAAGAACTAAACCTACTTTTTTGTGTTATTGGTGACATTTTGCCCGTGGGGGTGGTCACTGTCAGGGTAGTGTTTTTGATAAATGCACTGTAACGGTGGCAATTTCAGCAATTCCAGGAAAAATTGTAAATTTTGAAAGAAAATTCTGATTTTTTTGCTATAAAAGAGTCGACAATTTGAGAAAATTGCACTGTTAGGGTAGGAATTTCACCGTCTTTATGTTTTTTTTTTTGATGCACTGTAGGAGTGCCATTCTTAAAGCGAATTTTTCGCCGCATATACCGTCAGTTTGGTTCAAGATACTGTGCGTAAATCCATCGGTAACGAGTATTTAGCTTTTCATAATAATTTCCAAATTGTTTTCTTAAAAATGTTTGATTTTATTATCAGATAGGTCCATAAAAGTATAGCTTGTTTTTAGATAAATAAAATGAAGCCCTACAAAATAAATGTCGTGAGGAGTGAAGTATCTAGCGTTGCTAGTTCCTTTTGCTCTTTGCACTTTTGAGGGCATGTTTAAATACGTTTTTTATTACTACTTCAATTGCTTTCTCGTCCGTTTTGTGATTTTGGCATCACACTTGCTGAATGCTGAGTGTCAAGTGTTTTACAACATACATACACCCGCTTTGGACAGCGCGTCCACACCAGTTTCAAGCCCAAAGAGCTAGAGGCGAAACTTTAATAACCCTTCTCAGGCAAGAGAAATTGAATTTCCCATCCAAAACGCGCATAGAACGCCCCTTAATCATGATGACAGATTGTACCTAGGGGTTCCTTTTTTTTTGAATTTTTTGAAATCTAGCGACAGATTTTAGTTTCAATCCGGCGTTTGTGCAAAAACTACGCGTGGGCGTTCTAGATGGGAAACAAGTGGTTTCATTTCCCATCCAGAAGTCTCGCCTCTGGCCCTTCAGTAAATGGTCCACACAATCCCATTTAATGACTCGTTGACATTCTAAGTTTTCCCTTAAAGACATTTCTAAAGAAGCTCGTCATCTCTTAGCCTGTTGAAAAGCTTGGAAATTTCTGGTTCATCTTTGATGTTTGAAGGCAGGTTGAGGTGACACTCTCTTTGTTTTTTTTTACTCTTGTTCCAATACGGTGTTATAATCAAACAATAGTAACAAATGATTAGGGATCTCTGGGCTTATTTAATAATTATAAGAGTGCCTGTTGGGCTTCGTGCAAAATGTCATTTGTTTGTTTCTGAGAGTGCATAAGCATAACACGAAAGTCATCCATCTGTTGCTTTCTGAGTTCGAGTTCTGCTTTCTGGAGCTCTAACTCCTTTTCCTTTAGTTTTTGGTTTGCATCGTTTTTCTCTCGTAAAAAAGCATCTGCTTCGGTTTCAGTTCTCCTAGATTTGCTTTTCGAGGGTCCTTGTTTATCGTTTTCCGCTGCCTTTCTCTTTTGAGTCTCTTTGAAAGTTTTAAGTGTCCATTACACTTTTGCGACTTGCCACACTTGCCACAACTTTTTTCCCTGGTATAATTGTCACAACACCATGACAGCTGTGAGATAAGCTTTGAGATTCAGTTAGCGCAGTATCAATATTTGGGCGAGACAATGTTACAGCAACATCTCCAACATTTATATGAGAAACGAGGTTCATATTCTAGGTAAGCTTCTATGTCCATATTTGGTATTTCGAGGTTCTCTTTCCCCAGAACTTTCACTATTGTTCCTCGGGATGTGGCCAAGTGTTTACCATAGAAATATTTTAACACGACGTTTGAGAATGACAACCATTTGTCCTCTGGGAGTGAATGATTAACATCGCCCCATAGGCTCTAAAGCACCCGAATTTTTAGGAAAATGGGCAAAAGTACTCAGAAAGGGGTGAAAATAATAACATGTTAAGAAAGTTTTTAGGCTTGAAACTCAAAAGGTTAAGAACATCCGAAGGCTTCACAAATTTTGGATGTTCTTATAAAAAAACGTATGTATGGTGAGAGAGATGACGTCCATATTGTCCTTCAGGGCTTCTCCCCCATGCCTGGAATGAAAATTTTCCATTTGCCACCCCCCTCATTTTCCCCCACCCTGCCTCCAAAAATTTCAGTTCATTAAAATGTTTAACCATCCCTACTGGAACAATTGCTCATTTTTCTAGTCCTGTCCCAGACCTTTTAAAGCCTGCATTTCTAATAGACGAGATGTTCGGACAAGATGATGTAAGATTTTCTCATTTCAGTCTTAATTACAGTGGATTTTCTGTGTTTCTCTTCTCCGATTCCCAATTATTCAATTAACTTTATGCTAAAAATTATATTTTATTAAATTATACGTTTCTATCCATTTTTATGATAGTATGCTCATAAAGTTCACTATCACGTTAAGTGACTCGACGCGAGATTTCTCTCAAATCTACTATTAACTAAGTCCTTTCCGTCAATTCATAAAGTTGATCTCTTTACTGACTGGATATTGACACATTCTATAAATCGGTGCAGGTAATGCTAAAATGTTTGACTTTGTATATTGTAAATAGGGAGCGTATGATTTCACGTTATTTGTAAATTGGTTTGTAAATTAAATTAAATTTAAATATGTAAGTTGTTGATATTAATGAAACAGAAAATTAGCTTCAAACTTATGATACGTCTAAGCTCTAAGGTTTTTCTAAATCCCCTCCCCCCTAATTTCAATAGTTGAGGAAGGCAACAGGGCTGCTGAGTCGACCGTTTTCTTTTGGACATAGAGTTGATCAGATTTTTTACGGTTTCCACAGGGAACTCTATAAAAGTTTTTTCAATCATGGTGGTAAACTCATCATAACTTTCCTGAGTGATGTTTTGATTTTTGGCGTCTTCGGCAAGTTTTTTGCGAATAAGGTGGAGTAAGTTATCAATAGACGATATCGGCTTTCCGAATTCTCCCCGAATGATTACCCATGATGCATTGTTAGGGTTAAGGTTATCGTCCGTGAATTTTTTTGCGCAATGTATCATGGGTAATCATTCGGGGAGAATTCGGTTAAGCCGATATCGTCAATTATATTTAAATCAGGTGATCTAATTGGAATCTTTACAAGCCCATAATCTTTAATTCCGAAGTGTCCCTGCACACAGCGACATTTTTCCAATAATTTGTCTTCTCCAATATTTTGAAAGCTGATGCATCAGCGCCTTTTTATATACCCCCTTTTATCGAATTATATTCAACCTAGCAAACCTAGCAAAAAACACTCCGCAATATTTCTTAAATCCTCAAAATTGTCGGTTAATTCTCGTTATGTTTTGTTGAATTTGGATTTTTAGTCAATGATACAGTGTAAAGGATCAGTCCGACTAATCGAAAGTCTTCTAAAGCGTGTTTGTGACTTGCTATCGGCGATTTACGTTATTTCTTGACCTGCATTATGTGGGGCACCTGCATTCTGTGGGCCAGGGACTGTACAGTGATGTTTGCATTATTCACTCCAAAGTTGATGCTGTACCTCAAGACAGCCTGGAGTTTGTACAATCAATTATACACCTCAGCTTCATATAGTGTTTGTGGCAAGTTTGTGGCAATGCTCTGTTTACCTGCCCTCTAGTGTTGGCCAGATGTCTCAAGTTTGTGGCAATGCTCTGTTTACCTGCCCTCTATTTGGCCAGATGTCTCAACTCCTTGCTTAACAACTTTAACCACGTGATAAAAATTTCTGAGACTTGGGATTTGCTCAGCTTGAACCTAAATGCCGAGTCAACAGTTGTTAGACTTAGTCGTAGTCTCATGAGGGCTAAAAGAAATTCTTCCTCGAGGCAAAGTGACCGTTTCCTTCCACTTTTTGCTTTGCGGTGTTTACGCTTGACTGATTTCTTCTTCTCGTGTTTCTTTGGTCCACGCCAATAAATCATGCTTGATGCCTTTCGTTGCACATATGCGAAGACCTGCTCAAAAACTTTTGACGATGTAGTCCCGTATAATGTGAGACGTCACTTTAGTTGGTTATGTGAGCAAATTACATGGCCATGTATTGACGCAGCTTCTTTTTTTTTTAATTATATTCATAACATAAAAAACAGTTAGTTATGCCTAGGAAATGATATAACAAAGAAAACAAATCTTAAAATATGATGATTAAATTCAAATTAAATTTTTGAAAAGCTCTCAGGAACACTTGGATAAAAAACTATGTCCTGTTCTGGAGTCCGTACGGGACTCACAGAACGCGAACCCCGAAAACACAAGAGGGGAAAATTAATTTTTTCTTGTTAACCAAGACATTGTCTCAGAGTACAAAGAGTGTCTCTTCTCTAAAGATCATCGAGGCAAGCCGTCGAATGGCTTTACCACATTCCCGACCGTAACCACCAGTTGCAGAGAACACCATTGGCGTTAGTGAACCGTGTTTAATTTCGATCACTTTATCATTATAATGGCGCTTCTTTTCTTTTTCATTCCACGTGTAGCAGCGTTGAGAATCTAGGGAGACATACCTTTTAGCGAGTGGATTAAAAACCCTTATATCAAAAAATGCTTTTTGGCCTGTCACCCAGAAACCTCTTGCTGAAACGTCTAAAGGAGCTTCCTCTGATTTCACTGACGACTTTGGGAGGTTTTTTTACTCCCACCAACTATTGGAGGGGTGGTTCGATCTGTACATCATGACAAACTTCTTTCAATGTTCTCGCGAGAAAGTTTTTCAGCTTGTTATGTTGAAGCGAGATAAACCCCCCTTTTTTGCATAATAGAGCGTGGTCTACAATCAATGCAATGATATATTGGCACCAGCCTCGAAAAACACTGGATTTACTCACTTCCCTCTCCTAAATCCCCTCCCCCCTAATTTCAATAGTTGAGGAAGGCAACAGGGCTGCTGACTCGACCGTTTTCTTTTGGACATAGAGTTGATCAGATTGTTTACGATTTCCACAGTGATCTATATAAAAGTTTTTTCAATCCTGGTGGTAAACTCATCATAACCTTCCTGAGTGATGTTTTGATTTTTGGCGTCTTCGGCAAGTTTTTTGCGAATAAGGTGGAGTAAGTTATCAATTATATTTAAATCAGGTGATCTAATTGGAATCTTTACAAGCCCATAATCTCCAATTCCGAAGTGTCCCTGCACACAGCGACATTTTTCCAATAATTTGTCTTCTCCAATATTTTGAAAGCTGACGCATCAGCGCCTTTTTATATACCCCCTTTTATCGAATTATATTCAACCTAGCAAACCTAGCAAAAAACACTCCGCAATATTTCTTAAATCCTCAAAATTATCGGTTAATTCTCGTTATGTTTTGTTGAATTTGGATTTTTAGTCAATGATACAGTGTAAAGGATCAGTCCGACTAATCGAAAGTCTTCTAAAGCGTGTTTGTGACTTGCTATCGACGATTTACGTTATTTCTTAACCTGCATTCTGTGGGGCACCTGCATTTTGTAGGCCAGGGACTGTACAGTGATGTTTGCATTATTCACTCCAAAGTTGATGCTGTACCTCAAGACAGCTTGGAGTTTGTACAATCAATTATACACCTCAGCTTCATATAGTGTTTCCGGAAAGTTTGTGGCGATGCTCTGTTTACCTGTCCTCTAGTTGGCCAGATGTCTCAACTCCTTGCTTAATAACTTTAACCACGTGATCAAAATTTCTGAGACTTGGGATTTGCTCAGCATGAACCTAAAATGCCGAGTCAACAGTTGTTAGACTTAGTCGTAGTCTCATGAGGGTTGGAAGCAATTCTTCTTCGAGGCAAAGTGACCGTTTCCTTCCACCTTTTGCTTTGTGGTGTTTACGCTTGATTGCTTTCTTCCTCTTCTCGTGTTTCTTTGATCCACGCCAATAAATCATGCTTGATGCCTTTCGTTGCACATAGGCGAAGTCCTGCTTTTGACGCCCGGGGGGGGGTACTAGGATTGATGGGTGTCGGGTATGTGCGTGCCAGACCTCTGGACCCTTACCCTTAGAGAGACTGAATTTTGGTGAAAAGGTGACCCTTAGAGAGACTCAGTGTAGAAAAACCCAACCCTTAGAGAGACTTTTTCACAAAAAATTTCTATAATGGGCCAAAGAAATTCGATTTTTAAAAGAATTTCTCCGATTTTCGAAAAATTTCTCTAATTTTTGAAAAATGTTCTCACTTTTTTTAAAATGTTCTCACTTTTTTGACTTTTCACTTTTCTTTGACCCGAGTTTGTGAAAAAACCGACCCTTAGAGAGACTGATTTTGACTTTTGTTGTTTTGGTAACCCTTAGAGAGACTTTGGGAGGGTGAAAAACCCTACCCTTAAGGCACGCACATACCCAGCACCCATATTTGCCTAAGTACCCCCCCGGGTTTTGACGATGTAGTCCCGTACGATGCGAGACGTCAATTTCGTTGGTTATGTGAGCAAATCACACGGTCATGTATAGCGTTGCTGGTAGCTGCTTCAATATATCTTTTAATTCATCTCTCTCTTCCACGATTGAAACCTTTCTGACTTTCTAACTTTCTCTCGATTAATCGACAATCGTTTCACGGGTACTTCCTCCTCGTGCGAATGGAGATACAGAAGTGGAGGTTTTTATACCTCCATGGTGGAAGTGGTTAGAACACACATAGGTGTGTTCCATACCATTTTCACAGGAGTGATTCTTCAATCTTAGATCATCATCACTGTGAGAAAATGTTTCAAAAATATTCATTCAATCAAAAGATACCAAACAATAATTATTGCTGTTTGACTCTATAAAGTAGTAAAAAACGACAAAAAAAACAGCCTATTGTCAATCAACCAATAAAAAACTTTGCACTTTACAGGCTCGAGCCTTAACAACCTGGTTGCTTAAGAAAAAGTGAGTGTTGTCTCCTCATCGAAGGTATTTCAAACCATCTGTTCTCAAAGAAACAAAAATGATCAAATAGCCCCTTGAGTTAATCCAATCTGCATGCAGACTTACTCTTGGAAAACTTTTTACCAATTTAATCCGAAGCAACAAAAGGAGAATTTCACATTATCCATCTTCTAGGGCGTCTTCCCCTTCCAGAATGTCCGAGAATGCACAAATGTCACCCTAATTTTTCTTCCAAATTTCTTACAGTTCTTCCTGAACATTCTCCATATCTTCTTCTCCCAGGACTGCAAATTGTAAAAATGTTAGCACCGCTGACCAACACAAAGGATAATTCAAATAATAATGGGAAAAAAATGTGATAACAGCACGCTCAATTTCACAAGCCTTCAATTTAGCCAGTAGTTTCCCACTGGACAGGATGTTGATTTCGTCGTCGGAAATGAGGATTTTGGTGGCTTTGTGCGTCTGAAGCAGTTCCAAGTCGTCTTTTTCCTGAGAAGAGAATGATAAAAAGAAAGGAGTAGTTTTACATATTCTTACCCATGCTGAATTTAACCTTTAAATCAATAGGATGTCTATAATGTCGAAAAGATTTTGCTCACAAACTGTACAGTTTTTAGCTCTTGTCTACTCTTGCGCAAAAGAAATTGGTGCTTCTTGAAATACAAATAACATGAAACAAACTGAAGTGACTTTTTCCAAATCTAAAATGACTTTTCAATCGCCAGCTAATTATACGTACACGACAAAATAACGATTTCCTGATAGTCAGCTAAACTGTCCGTGTCGCTTTCAATCATTGACTCGCTTTCGACTTCAACAGTAGCAGTAGTGCCACTCTCATCCGTGTCCGAATCTGATTCGGTATCAGCTGAACTCTCTTCCTCGCTACTACTTTGACTCCATTCCGAGTCAGCGAACCATCAATCCCATACTCTCCAGTGGGCGTGTTTGCGTCCATGCACATATCAATGCGGTAGCAGTATTTATATTAGCACTGTTTGAAAATGCTTTGTGAAACCAGAGATCACATTGATCACAACAGACGCTTGATGTTGATCTGCTCCTTTTTCTGTAATCTCCTCTACACTCAGTACAACTTTGCTACATTTTCCACAATATGTTAAAGGGTCGATGTTGAGAAGACGTGGTACGATACATAAACCTTAAAGAAGATGTCCAGATTCGCAGACAGCCTAGCCCGGTGATGTCTTTCTTGACGTAGTAGGACAGATTATCTTTGTTTGACTAAATATAGAATGGCCTGTGAGCTGCTTTTGCCAGGGCCATTTAGGAGATTACCTTGATGTAGTACTGGTAAGTGTTGTTAGAGAAACAACATTATCTTCCTTTTTTCCGAAATTGCACAGGCCGCAACAGCATGGCCGTCAATTTTACGGTCTACAGACACTTGATCTCCATCGTCATCTTTCCATGACAGGTACACGTTTTTAATACATCAGAAGATATATTATGCAATATGTAACAAATATTCAAAGCAACAACTTAAATCATGATAGGAATCTAATTGTAGATTCAGTATTCTCTTTCCTCTTTTGAGTCTATTATTTGCATTGAAGATTTTTGAGGTGTTCCAGTTGCTATTTTCTGGGGTGTTCCTTTTAACTTCTTCTTTGGCGAAATTAATGATCGGTCTACAGCTTTCTTTCCACCTTTTTTAGAGAGTCCTTTTCGCAATGATGGCTCGCCTTGTTCGGTAACTTTTTCACCTTCTTTGGACTTTTTCCATTTGTATTGCTGAAGCCACACTGTAACAAAGGCGTTGACTCTAACGTTTATTCACTTTTTCACAAATTTTTGGAATAGTTTTGATCTTGCATGTTCATCAAGGCTGATGGTTAGCGATTTCCAGGAATTTAACAGAACTGAACAAGCCATGAACTTATTTTTCAAAACCTCCTTTAAATTTTCACCAGAGTAGACGTGGCAAACAGATTTAAATTCAAAATGGCTCTTGCCAGCTTTTCGATTTTGACAACGACTTGGTAGAACTAACTGTTTAGCTTGAAAAGACCACTACGGTCAACCTATTCTACCCAGGTTTCTACATAATCTTCGATGCCAAGATCTTGATATGCAGAACTGTCCATTGATTGGCGAAGTTGATTTTTCTGAAGGAGAATCAGGATCTGTAATTGAAAATGATTTTTCTAGTACAACAGGAAACATGATAAATTCTGTAGAACGTCAATTAGTGACGAACCATTAGAGAAAAGAAACAAAATGCACCAAATCCGCCATATTTTCCCTTAAGGCATTTCACAATGACTGAAAAGTGTTGCACAATTGTCATGATACTATCTATCGCTTTTCAAAAGTTTAGTAATAACTACCTTTAGGTGCAGCACTATGATGGGATTGTTCTTGTTGGGTCGATGAAAAAGAATTAATTCGCCGAGTTGCTTTGCTTTCTAAAGGAGATGCAGCAGATGTAATTAATAAAGATGGCTCAAGTGGAAAAGGAAACGTACTATTTTCATTTGAAGACGATTTCTTCTTAAAAGGTAACATATATTCTTCTGACATTGTTTGATCTTTTTGGATAGGAGACGAAAGCTCTTTGTTTGATTTTGTTGATTCGTGAGATGTTGTACTTTTTGTATTGATGGAGACTGGTTTCTTTTGAAGAGATGAGACAGTTTGCAAATCTGAAAACGACGAATCTTCTTCCGGAAGGGCTGCATCAAAGAGCAATTTTGTCTTGAGCCCCAGCTATCTAAGAGGGCAACCAATGGGTCTGGTTCGGAGGTGGAAGTGCGCAAATTTTGCTTCAATGAAAATACAAGATAGCCAGCAACATAATACGGTGTTTGTTCCTCGTCCTTGGAAAGATTTAGTTTCTCCATGTCCAATGACTCAAGTTCTGCTTGTGACCCATAATGGCAAAGGATTTGAGTCAGGAACGAATCTGCCACAAAATTGAACAAAATTTTTGAATGGGGACTCGAACAACCAAGGTTTAACAGTTCATTCCATTTTTGAACTTCCTCTTTGTCTACCACCAATCGATAAAACTTTGACAGAGACGTTTGGGTATCTTTGACGATTATGTCCTTTTTAATCCTTTTTAATGTTCAACATGCTCTTTTGAAGGTTGTGTAATCAATGAAAATGCAATTATTTTAGCTTAGGAGAAAGTAAACCAGGTCATGTTTGGGCCTGTTGTATTAGGCCCTCGTATATCCTCCAAAAAAGATACGGCACCCGGTAAGTAGCGTTTCAAATTTAACGAAATCTGCTGGAGCGGAACAGAAACAGCTTACACCAAGGGAATTGAGCAAAGTTATACCTTTTCCAGGAGTAGTAAAATCTGACTTCTTTTTCTTCACTTGTGGTGTCCACTTTTTGCATAGGTCTTGATTTTTTGGAAACGAGTGTCAGGTAAGCTTGTCTACGTGTGGTGGCATTGTTATATTTGACGGTGAAGGTCCCGATTCGCTGACACCCTAGCCCAGTAAACTATGTCTGGCTTGACGTTGACTATTTTTGTTTAATCAAACATAGAATAGCCCGTGAGCTGCATCTACCAGGGTCGTTTGGTAGATATAAGTTCATATAATATAGGTTCATAGGCTTGTGCGTTGAGAAACAAGGATTATACATACTTTTCTGTGTTAATGGTGACATTTTGCAGCGGGGAGGGGGGGGGCAGTCAGAGACATTGTCCGACGGGTACGAGCGGTGGTTAAGGCTATGTAGAGTTTTTGATAAATGCACTGTAACGGTGGCAATTTCCGGAAAATTCTGATATTTTTTTGCTTTAAAACGAGTCAACAAATTGAGAAGATTGCACCTTTAGGGTACGACACCTTATAAATAAAGTATAAAGTATAAATTTCGGATGTTAGTGTAGCTATTTACCTCTAAACAAGAGTTTTCATGCTGTTTCACGTGAGTTGCGTATAGCGCCTTGAGAGCATTTTCTTCATTGCTTCGCCCATAAATGATTGGGTCCAGGAACCACAGTTTATCCTCTCGGGTGATAATGTTGTCTACGGTTGGGGTTGTTTTTGGCTTAACAACAGCTGCAAGAGATTTGAGGTAAGAATTTTGCGGTTTACGGACGGTTTATCTCCACCGTCATTTTTCGATGACAGGTACACGTAATTAATGCATCAGGTGAACCTCCTATGTAACTTTATCAGGCTCCACAATTAGTCCGATACCCTGGAAAAGCCATTATACGTTCATGCGTGGAAAAACAAGAACTAAACCTACTTTTTTGTGTTATTGGTGACATTTTGCCCGTGGGGGTGGTCACTGTCAGGGTAGTGTTTTTGATAAATGCACTGTAACGGTGGCAATTTCAGCAATTCCAGGAAAAATTGTAAATTTTGAAAGAAAATTCAGATTTTTTTGCTATAAAAGAGTGGACAATTTGAGAAAATTGCACTGTTAGGGTAGGAATTTCACCGTCTTTATGTTGTTGTTTTTTTGCTGCACTGTAGGAGTGCCATTCTTAAAGCGAATTTTTCGCCGCACATACCGTCAGTTTGGTTCAAGATGCTGTGCGTAAATCCATCGGTAACCAGTGTTGAGCTGTTGAGCTTTTCATAATAATTTCCAAATTGTTTTCTTAAAAATGTTTGATTTTATTATCAGATAGGTCCATAAAAGTATAGCTTGTTTTTAGATAAATAAAATGAAGCCCTACAAAATAAATGTCGCGAGGAGTGAAGTATCTAGCGTTGCTAGTTCCTTTTGCTCTTTGCACTTTTGAGGGCATGTTTAAATACGTTTTTTATTACTACTTCAATTGCTTTCTCGTCCGTTTTGTGATTTTGGCATCACACTTGCTGAATGCTGAGTGTCAAGTGTTTTACAACATACATACACCCGCTTTGGACAGCGCGTCCACACCAGTTTCAAGCCCAAAGAGCTAGAGGCGAAACTTTAATAACCCTTCTCAGGCAAGAGAAATTGAATTTCCCATCCAAAACGCGCATAGAACGCCCCTTAATCATGATGACAGATTGTACCTAGGGGTTCCTTTTTTTTTTGAATTTTTTGAAATCTAGCGACAGATTTTAGTTTCAATCCGGCGTTTGTGCAAAAACTACGCGCGGGCGTTCTAGATGGGAAACAAGTGGTTTCATTTCCCATCCAGAAGTCTCGCCTCTAGCCCTTCAGTAAATGGTCCACACAATCCCATTTAATGACTCGTTGACATTCTAAGTTTTCCCTTAAAGACATTTCTAAAGAAGCTCGTCATCTCTTAGCCTGTTGAAAAGCTTGGAAATTTCTGGTTCATCTTTGATGTTTGAAGGCAGGTTGAGGTGACACTCTCTTTGTTTTTTTTTTACTCTTGTTCCAATACGGTGTTATAATCAAACAATAGTAACAAATGATTAGGGATCTCTGGGCTTATTTAACAATTATAAGAGTGCCTGTTGGGCTTCGTGCAAAATGTCATGTCGTTTCTGAGAGTGCATAAGCATAACACGAAAGTCATCCATCTGTTGCTTTCTGAGTTCGAGTTCTGCTTTCTGGAGCTCTAACTCCTTTTCCTTTAGTTTTTGGTTTGCATCGTTTTTCTCTCGTAAAAAAGCATCTGCTTCGGTTTCAGTTCTCCTAGATTTGCTTTTCGAGGGTCCTTGTTTATCGTTTTCCGCTGCCTTTCTCTTTTGAGTCTCTTTGAAAGTTTCAAGTGTCCATTACACTTTTGCGACTTGCCACACTTGCCACAACTTTTTTCCCTGGTATAATTGTCACAACACCATGACAGCTGTGAGATAAGCTTTGAGATTCAGTTGGCGCAGTATCAATAGTTGGGCGACACAATGTTACAGCAACATCTCCAACATTTACATGAGAAACGAGGTTCATATTCTAGGTAAGCTTCTATGTCCATATTTGGTATTTCGAGGTTCTCTTTCCCCAGAACTTTCACTATTGTTCCTCGGGATGTGGCCAAGTGTTTACCATAGAAAAATTTTAACACGACGTTTGAGAATGACAACCATTTGTCCTCTGGGAGTGAATGATTAACATCGCCCCATAGGCTCTAAAGCACCCGAATTTTTAGGAAAATGGGCAAAAATACTCAGAAAGGGGTGAAAATAATAACATGTTAAGAAAGTTTTTAGGCTTGAAACTCAAAAGGTTAAGAACATCCGAAGGCTTCACAAATTTTGGATGTTCTTATAAAAAAACGTATGTATGGTGAGAGAGATGACGTCCATATTGTCCTTCAGGGCTTCTCCCCCATGCCTAGAATGAAAATTTTCCATTTCCCACCCCTCTCATTTTTCCCAACCCTGCCTCCAAAAATTTCAGTTCATTAAAATGTTCCCTACTGGAACAATTGTTCATTTTTCTAGTCCTGTCCCAGACCTTTTAAAGCCTGCATTTCTAATAGACGAGATGTCCAGACAAGATGATGTAAGATTTTCTCAATGAAGTCTTAATTACAGTGGATTTTCTGTCTTTCTCTTCTCCGATTCCCAATTATTCAATTAACTTTATGCTAAAAATTATATTTTATTAAATTATACGTTTCTATCCATTTTTATGATAGTATGCTCATAAAGTTCACTATCACGTTAAGTGACTTGACGCGAGATTTCTCTCAAATGTACTACTAACTAAGTCCTTTCCGTCAATTCATAAAGTTGATCTCTTTACTGACTGGATATTGACACATTCTATAAATCGGTGCAGGTAATGCTAAAATGTTTGACTTTGTAGATTGTAAATAGGAAGCGTATGATTTCACGTTATTTGTAAATTGGTTTGTAAATTAAATTAAATTTAAATATGTAAGTTGTTGATATTAATGAAAAAGAAAATTAGCTTCAAACTTATGATACGTCTAAGCTCTAAAGTTTTTCTTCGACCTATGATTTAAGGCTCTTTCATAAAGAAACGCCGAAAACGCTTTATTGTGTGTCTTAGCCTTGTGAATACCCTTTTATTATAAAAGCAATTTTACCAGAACAGCGAGCAAGAACAAAATCGCCATAAAATAAGAACGTTTTTAGAACAATGCTGAGCCTTAAATTACTCAATTTCAAGCAATTTAGGGGTCAAAGTAGTAATAAGTGATTAGTCTTATTTTTTGTCTGCATTGGGCTCTTCCAGAAAAAATCCGTTCATGGGGGGTGGAGGATATATTATTTTTTTCATGAATTACCCCTGGACATTTTGATTTTTAACCCCCTGGACACGGGTTATACCCCTGGACAAACATCAAATCAACCCCGTGGACCCCTGGATAATTCTTCCTCCACCCCCATGAACGGATTTTTTCTGGGAGATCCCATTTAGTCCAGGGAAAGCGTGCATCAATTGTGCGTTTTTGACTAGAAAGCATGAAATTTGGTATAGTGGTACCTTAGGGGATAAGAAACATTTTTAGCCTCTGACCCACTTCCGGAACACCTGTTTGTGTATTTTACAGACCAGAATGCCTCCCAGGCAAGAAAAACATTTTAATTTTTGTTCCAAAACATGTCATATCATATACCGTTGGAAAGGTTTTTTCACACTGATTCTAAAAATCATCATGATATGTATCTCCAAATGGACTGGGTCCGAGTTATAGGCCATGGGAGTATTTTACAGACCAGAATGGCTCCTGGCCCATAACTCGGACCTAGTCCATTTTCAGATACATGTTGTGATGTTTTTTAGAACCAGTCTGAAAAAACCTTACAAACGGTATGTAACATGACATGTTTTGGAGATAAAAATATTGTTTGTATGCACGGGAGCCGTTCTGGTCTGTAAATTACTCCTATGGCTTATTTCACTGACCCAGTCCATTTTAAGATGCATATCATGATGATTTTTAGAATCAGTATGAAAAAACCTTTCCAACGGTATATGATATGACATGTTTTGTCATTTTTTCGGGCATGCAGACTGGTCTGTAAATTACTTCCGTAGCCCATAACTCGGACCCAGTCCATTTGCAGATACACGTTGTGATGATTTTTAGAATCAGTGTGAGAGATCCTTTCCAACGATATATCATATGACATGTTTTTCTTGCCTGGGAGGCATTCTGGTCTGTAAAATACACAAACAGGTGTTTCGGAAGTGGGTCAGAGGCTTAAAAGGTTTCTTACCCCCTAAGGTACCACTGTACCAAATTTCATGCTTTCTAGTCAAAAATGCACTATTGTATTCATTTTTAGCATACTTTCCCTGGACTAATTCCGGTATTTCAACCTCTAAAAACCGGTGTGAGTGACGGTGTTTTAAATTTTCTTAATTTCTGGGATTGCCAGATTCAGCCAATTTTTGATGGGAACACGGTATTTCGGTAAGTTTATGTATAGTTTGTTCTTAGAAAATAAACGTAACCGTTGACTATTGCATAATAATGTATATATCAAAATAGATTTTACTATATAATCAAAGATATATTTAAACATAACTTTTGAGCATATGGAAAAAATTATTATTTAATACTGAAAAGTTTTTATTTCAAAATCCCTTAAGATAAAATATGACTTTAATTAAAATTTTACTGTTTTTACATATTTTGCATTTACGAGTTCATGATTAATTCTTCGTTTCAATGTCTACCAGTACAGCTGGTCGTTTGGTGTTTTTTATATCGGATAAATTTTCGCGTTTTTGCGAATTTTTGCCTTTTTTTGCAAAAATGAAACTCGCGAAATTTTTCAAAACACTGATTCACGAAATAAAATCCAAAAAATATTGTGATTTTTTGGCTCGTGAAAATTAATCCGATTACGTAATATTTGCCCATCGCAACAACCAATCAAACATCAGTATTAAGCAGATAAATCAACAAGATCATTCCAAACATAAATGCAAACATGATCAAGCAAAGCACATCAAAAGTTTTCGCACAAGCAACAAGTTCTTTTTTAATAATTTTCTCAATATCTTCTTCACGAGCTTTGTCCTCGGCCATTTTTATGCTCTTTTTCATTAGTCTAGCCGCCGTGCTTTCCAATTCGGAGTCAGGCTCGTCATGATTATGATTGGACTCTTTAAAACGAACAGTATTATTCTCTTTTAGAGCGACGTCCTCTACCTCATCTTTGACGTAACCCGCATTGCCGTTCACGTGCCCGTTAGCTTTAACGTGACCATTGACGTTAGCGAATTTCTTCTCCCGTTTTCGTACACCGAGATAGATTGCTAATCGGTTGTAAACGATAGCCCGTGTCCATTTCCCGATACGGTTTTCGGAATTAGGTTCTTTGAAATGTAGATTCAATGTGTAACACATAGCGAATACCATCAAAACCATTTCGATCATAACACAAGTGAAAAATATACCAAGCATTGGGACGCTTTCCGAGCTGGCGGGGATCATCTCTGCTACAATCAACATGAAAACAGTCAAAGCCAACATGAGTGTGACAGCAAACGAAATTCTTTCACCTGCAAATAAGAAAAGTTTTTGTAATCTTCTTATAAAGTATACGAAACAATGAGAGCCAAAAAACGTATACCTTATCGGCCCTTTTCACACAGGCCCTTATTAGCGTTATTTTTGGGCTCGTGGCGTAATAAGGGCCGGCGTAAAAAGGGCCAAGATTTAGCAATTTTAACCTAAAAGCGGTTTTAGGTATGATTCGAAGACGAAAATTATCCATTGTTTTACTCCATATTTAAAACTTCAGCGAAATATTTAATATATTTAAAACTCAGTAATTTTGGATGGAATTTTCAACAGTTTACTACTGAAAAATGACATTTTAATGTAAATTTTAGTCATTATTTACTAACTTGAAGTATTAGTAGCCATTTTTACAAATTTCGGCGTTATTAACGGCCCTAATTGGCGTAAGCCCAAAATTAGGCTTAAAAAGGGCCGATAATATCTCCACTTAGTAAAATTGTCGAACTTTTGATGGTTATCAGGAGGGATAAAAATACAGTGGATTCTCCATAACCCGAAGACTCATGAGTAACATAAATTTGTTCGAGTTAAGGAAATTTCGAGTTATGGAGCAGGGTCTATAAAACGAGGAAAGTTTGTTCGAGTTAAGGAGACATTCGAGTTATGGAGGTTGGAGTTAAAAAGACTCTACTATCCAATCTAAAGTCAATCAAACCATGATATTTCATTCTAAGACATTCAAGTAACTTACCCGATTCAGCTGGTAGGAAGAAAGCCAGAAGCGTCAAAACACCAATAAAAATCATTGGTAGCAATAGATTCAATACGTAAAACAGAGGTTTTCGTTTCAACTTTAATTCAACAGTGACATCAGGATAAGGTTCAGGACAGCAACCATAACGAAGAACGTTCCGTTTGAGGTATGCGTCTTTAATTGTCCATTCCGAATGCTCAGAATATGATCCTAAAAGATGTAGATTCAAATTCTTGATTTGATTAACCCTTCAAAGCTATAACTCCAGACCACTTGATTTAAAAGGTCATAAACTGTTTTTAGTTCTGGATTTCAAATAAAAAAGAAATTTTCACGTTTTTTAAAAAGATTTTGCGTACTGGGAAGGTTAAGATTTGACTCAATCTTAGTGCGAAAATCATCGACGCTTTTTTTAGAGAACCTTTTAAGGCTTTTTGGACCCTTTTTGGACTCTTTTAGGAAAATGGTCAAAAATACCCACAAAATGGTCAAAATAAGAACATGACATGAATATATTTAGACTTGAAACTGAAAAAGTTAAGAACATCTGGAGGCTTCAAAATTTTGGATGTTCTTATAAAAAACGTGTATGATCCTTAAGGAGACGATATTAAAACTTGGAAGACTCTTATCCCTGAGAACAAGGGGCGCCGTGTAAATTGAAAAGTGGACACAAAAGAAGGGGTTATATTGTGAGATAGTTGGTTCAATCCCTAGTCTAGGCTGTTTGCATCCTCTAACGAATTCGTGCTTCCGGGTTTTGTAGAGGTCTGTGATAGCCTGGTCTCTTTGAGCAGGGGCATCAAGCATCGTATTTATGAGCCCCGTTGAATTATAATATTTTGACGATTAAGTGGCCTAAAAAACACTATCGAGCCATATGAGTTAGCCTTAAATTCCAAAATTTTATCACTCTGGAGAAGGGGGCTACCAGTTATCAAACTATCTTCGTTTCGCGAAATTGGCAACCCCTAACTCAGACTCGTATCGTGGTCCTGCCAATGAAGTATAGTTAAAGGGTTAGGCTACAGCTAATCTCTAATGTATGATTTGCAAGGTCACTTCTTCCCTACGTAAAGTAACCAATTTCAAGTCATACAAAATGAAGGAATTAAATCTTACCCAAATCAAATGTGTTTTCATCTCTAGCTGCCTGTAAATCAATTTCATCACCATGATATGCCCATGAACCGAATTTGAATCGACAACTTTGTGTGTCGAAAGGAAAATACCGAATGTTCATAGGGCATTTCCCTGTAATGATAGCTGGAGCTAGCCAAGTGACAGATCCTTCGTGATTAACCATTACACGAGTGGGGAGCTGATCTAGACTTCCTCCAAAGTTGTCATCCTTCTCCGCACTGAAGATGAAAGAAGTATCGGTCAGTAAAATTTTCATTGGGCAGCTTTTTACTATAGACTAGAGTTTACTTCTAACTGAACTTTACTTTCTGAAAATTTTGATAGCGCAAAGTTCAATTGTCGGCGCCCTTCCAGTCTATTAAAAAGCCCCTGGCTGCCGAATTTAGAAGCCAAAAAAAGGAAATTCATAACTCCAAATTTTCTCGATTATTCAACCGACTGATTTCATTGGGAAACATTCATTTGTAATCACTAACGCTCTTTGTTGGACGCGTAGAAAAAAAGGCTCTCTATAAATTCGAATTTCAAGGGAAATTTAAATTTTTCAAATAAGGGAGCGTATTGAACGGAAGAGCGTTGTTTGAGAGTTTCTTGCTGAAGGTGACTTTCAATATTATCGAATATAATTGAGCGTGTAAAATTGGAGAGCTTTCAAAGCTTAGCAGGTTGGGTGATTAAAATATGCTTACTTATTATACAACATGAGGTCTGGTACCCAAATGGAATCAGGTTTGAATTTTGTTGAAGAGATATTTCCATAATCGGATAGATTCCATTTCAACTTGACATCGGTCCAATATTGTCGTAAAAATACACTGACCACTAATGATTCTGATTTCTCATTCTGTGAAATAATTAATAAGAAAATAAAATTCTGGACTGGAATCTATTTGTTTTTTTATAAAAGCAAGTTTCTGTCCCTACCAGGCTCGCATTATGCTTGGCATTCTATTGTTCTGAAACAATAGAGCCATTGGTTAAGTACCCAAAGCTGAGCCTGCGTATGCTTATAAACGTTATGAAAGAAAAAACATGTATTTAGTGAAAGTATTGAAGAATAAGAGCTTCCTTCATTCTTTTTCCTTTCATCCAGATAACTCCCCTGTCTCACAGCCCCGGTGAAAGTTTTTCTCACAACGAAGATAAAATTTCTATCGAAATTCCAATGGGGATAAAGATTATATTGTTCCTAAGTCGAAAAATCCAGTGGGAATGGTGTGGTGATATGAATGGACAAGATTTTCCGTACCTTTAGAAACAAACTCTTTCAAATCTCATGCCGGTTATTCCGGAAAAAATAAGGGAAAGATTCCGGAAAAATGACAAGAATCTTAGTGCGGAAATGGGAAACTTATAAAAAACGACGGTATTCTACACAATGCTTCAAATCGAAGCCTACTAGTAAGACAAAAAAATTATGAATACCCGAGAATGTTTACTTTTGGATTGGCCAACAAAATGCACATGATTTAGAAACCCTGTTCGTCAGCCTGACCCCGTTCTTTGTTCAAAGACAAGCGTTGTCAAATTTTGCAACGGAAAAGCTGCGATATTTGACAATGTTTTGGAAACAACGCTAAAGTTTCAGAATTTGGTGGTGCTATCATTCTATGGTAATTTCTTACCAGTTGGTATAGATACTTACAACTTCTACAATTTGTTGTAGAGCGAGATCAAACTTGACTTCGATCTTATCTGAAGGATGCTTTACGGGTCGAATAATTGTGTTGTAACCTTTGGTCAGATCTTCGTGCAATCTCGATTCTGCATCGTCAAAGTTAATGGCACCTACGAATTAATTCGAAATATATTGATGATTGATAAAATATAAATGGCACGTGAAAGTCAGGAGCTAGCCATCAAAATTGCAATTCGAAATAAAAATTTAAACAAGCCACTAACGAGAAATTACGATCATGATGAGTAAAGATGGTGGGTGGCGGGAGAATATGAGGTTACAGGTTTACAGGGGTGCGAGGGAAGAAGGGAGACAGCAAAGATTGCGGTCACAGATATTTTTGTATGATTTAATCAAGATAACGAAAACATAAAAAAGCTAATTCTTTTTGCACGTACGATATATGGCGCTTTGAAAAAGTTCAAATACCGACAAAACCTTGGCCATTTATTTGAAGAATGACCATTTGAACGTACATAAATGATTCAAACATTCTCATCTGAAGTATGACAATTCAAGAACTGATGATGTTGGAATTTTAACTTTTTTTAGGATATAAAGTTTGGGCGAGTATTGCAATTTTGTACTTTCAGTTCACTTTATTTCATTGGATATTTCATTTTTGGAGGAGTTCAATGGCTTTTAGACTATATTTTCAGCCTTAATATTGAAACATTTGATCTTTTGGATTCTGATATCCGAGTCTCGTGTTGAAACTCAGAGTTAAATTATACGTTACAGAAGTTAAATTGGGGCATTTGAAAGAAAATTGTCTCTTTAAGGATTGCATGTTGAAGGTACGGTACGGTTCGCGCATACCCGTCATTTTCCAAAGTACCCTCTCTCGAGAAACTTTTCCATTCCATTCCAAGGCATGACCTATCCATCTATCATAGAAAATTCTTACCTGACGTAGTTGACAGCAATGTGATTATCGAGAAAAATGTCAGTTGTGATTTCATTTTTGCGTAGTCCTTTCCTGGTAGGTCGAGTTGTCAAGTTGAGTTTTCTATAACTTGAATTTTACTCCTAAAATAACAACAAATATTTCAGATTAGATTTCCACAAACTTGATCCCAAGTATTATCAGCTTACTATTAGCGTCAGATAATTTTCGCTGAAGTCTATAGGGGCCTTGAATACACGCGGCTGATGCTGAAATTTTCAAAGAAAGATCTCTAGTTACGTTGAATTGTTTATATTTTCCATGTTAAAGTTGATTTCAAGTCTAGCTTCTCTCTCTCTCTCTCTCTCTATAAACACTTTTAACATGGAGCACGTTCTAAAGTTTTTTTTCTGGTTGTTCACAAGAGTTTTCAAATCAAATGATCAGTTTATCACACTTTCTTACTATGTTAAGTCCTAAGAAAACTTTATGACTTTTTGAAATTCCTATGTTACTTATAACCTACATGGGAATTTTCAATTTTTACAATCCATAAAATAATGAAATTAAAGCTTGACGACTTTTTTAACATCGCATTGATTTTTACCCTTGATCCACTTGGGGCTAATAAAGCAAACTTATCGCACCAATATCAACCGTCGATCATAGTTTCGTTTCAAACAAAAAAGCAACGCGATTTTAAATGTTTTGGCTGTAGAAGGTTTATGCGATCATCACATCCCTTTATCAGAACCTCTTACTGGAAGAATGGATGACTTATTTTGAAATTACAGCACCGCTGACAAACCTTCAATCTCATCCATCTTAATCTTAAAGTCAAAGTAGTAAAATGTGTAAAATGATTTTCCCCTCGTTTTACTGTTTCTATATTTTTCACTAAACACTCCATCAGTATATACGTTACATCACTATCACATGGCAAGCATGATAAAACTTTTGACCACAAATATCAAAAACATTTAAAAATACCAATGTATAGCTTACCACAATACAAAAGACTTTCATTATAAACAGTATCAAAACTTTCTCATTCCCAGCAAAACATTACTTGCGCCTTTCCGCTTGTTACATCGAATATATCGACAGGTAATCGTTTAAAGAGGCTCCCAGTGAACCTTCAATTAACGCAATCACGCAACTTTTTTTCCAAATTCACGCATTCATGCAATGTTTTTTCGCAATTCACGCAATTTTTGTTCACGCAAAGTTTTCCAGTTCACGCATTCACGCAATTTTTTCTTAATTTTCACGCATTCACGCAAATGAAAAAAGCCCATACATGCATTCACGCAAACCACTGGGCTGACCCTTTAAAGGTTTGTCACAATATTCACCATGGACTGAAATATGTTAATCCATCCTACCAACAAGGCAGAGGTATATACAATGTCATTCTTCTCTTCTGAAGTGGGGGGGGCGTACGTGTTTGCGATTTCCGAAATACCGAAAAATGTTGCCAAAATTTCTGAAATTCTACAAAAAAATACTTGCCATTCCGATACCGATTTTTCGGGTATTTTTCTTCGTTTTGACAAATGTTTGATTAAATTTCATTTTTCGTGTATGAATTCCGAATAAAAACTTTATAATACCGAAATTTCGAAGCAAAAATTTATGGATTTCCGATACTGGAACAATTTCAGAATTCCAAAATACCGAAGGAATTTTGCCTGATTTCCGAAATTTCGAAGAAAAAAGGGTCGATTTCCGCAATTTCGAAATACCGTACGCCCCGCCCGCACTATGTAGTTAAGCTCAAACCATATCACTACAACAATAAATCTTCTAGTCTAAGTTAAATCTACGCTCATTTATAAATTAATTTCTTTCCACAATATCTACTCATCTATTTTTATCCATTTATTTGCATTTTAAGCCTAAAAAAGCCAACATCTAGCCCTATCTTAAAATAGATTTTAATATTTTTTGAAATATATTTATTTCATTGTAATTGCAGAGGCCTTATTTATTTATTTATTTAGTTTTCTTATTTAGGTTTAGTAAACCTCCTGTGAATTATCAAATAGAAATAGAAAATAGTTCAGACCTGTTTACGTGCATGGACAAAAGCCGAGTTTTTGGTCTTTTTCCGTTGTAATGTTAAAGTTTCACCCGAAGTTTCACCGGGAACGAGAGAGTATAGCCATCCTACTACGTTACTTCAAATAACAAAAAATCCATTGCAGAAAAATTCAGATATCCGAAAAAGCTTGATAAAGATCTTCGACTAAAAATGGAAAAAGGAATTACAATTTTTTAGGTCAAATTTCGCGAAATTTAATACCGTTTTTAAATGTTTCAAAAATACTAAATCGCGAAATTAAATACCCGCGAAAAATTTTCAAAATAGGCCGAAAATCGAAAATACTTATTCGTTACACCTAGTTACTATTTTTTTGTTACTATTTTTGCTATGTTTACACCCAATACGTTGTGTTTCAAGCGAAATCAGTCATTTTTTCTTTTCATTTTTGAAAACGACCAATTTAGTGAATCGCAAAATTTAATATAGGGGAAAATTTCCAAAAACTGACAATCTATCGAAATTTTGTAGCCTGCGAAATTTAATACCAATAAGGTAAACGGGTAAACTTGACCATTTCTTTACCTTCAGAGCCATGGTTTCTTGATATCCAAAACTCAAAAAAATTCTGTTGATGTTACAATCTCAATATTTATTTAACTTTCCAAGTATACTCAAAAAAATTTTGTTTTCAACTTCAAGTAAAAAAAAACGTTGCACGCTTTGACATCAAATTTGAGTTCATTTTATTTTATAAATTGAACTGAGAAAGTACAATATAATATAGGACATCCTATAGTGGTCTATAGTCAATCATAGTTTAAAACAGTGCCGTAAAGCATGATAATGCATATGTTAAACTATTTCCCGTAACTTTACACGAATAACGGAAGAGAAAGAACGCAGTTCAAATCAATGAAGTAAACATAGACTCAGCTTCCTGGACTACAGTAGCGAGTTTATGTATGTGTGTTTTTCAGCGACGGAGACGGTAAGGTTCTAATTTGAGTAGATCCTGACCAGCTGAGGACGACGGTAAATCAAGCACTTTTACCGTCCTCGATTTTGCGGGGCGGAATTTTCCAAATCGCTTCAGTCACTCTACCGTCCTCAAAAGTGCAAATACATAAACTCGGTAGTAAGATCCTACTGCCACTCTCCAGCAGAAAAAAGACTGGTAATCTAGCCTGTTAGACGACTAATTCAGACATAGTACCCACCTGGCAAACAACGTTGTTTTAACGTTCATCTAACGTTATATGGACGTTGTGGACGTTAGATGAACGTCGAAAAAACGTTGTGTGCCAGCTAGGTAAAAGATAAGCTAACATCAATATAAAGGAAAGATAGTAGTTTATTACAGACTGGTATTATCCACTTACAATCATCGTATAATTATGTAACACATATTACTGTATTACATGGGTTATAAACGACTCCATTCTACTCTTCTAGGAATCTTACTGTGTAGTTGAATAATAGGTTTCTCAGAAAGTCAATGAGTCTCTTTGTTGGATATTAAGCTTTGTCTGTATCTCCGAAAACAACCCTTTACTATTTTCAACCGGTGAAAATACAGCGGAAACATTCCGGAAAAGTCGACAGAATCTCAGTACAGTACCGTACTTACACATAACAATCCAAAAGTTCTCTTAACAATCAAATCTGATTGGTTGAAACTCAAACTTATGATGTAATTGATTTAAATAAACCAATCAGTTCTCAGAGAAAGCGTTTGATTGCTGAGGAAACTTTTGGATTGTTAAGGGTAAAGTACGGTAGGTTCTTGAGAAGTTTACAAAATTTCTTAGATTACTTAAACAACATAAATATGCTCTGTCTGATGCAAAAACTTTCTTGACCTCGAGAATACTAATTTTGGCGGAAAGAAATTAAGTCCTCGCCTAATTTATTTTTCCCGCTGTCCGCCAAAATTGAATTCCAACCAAATTTAGATTATTGTATATATTCCCAAAATATGTAGTATTTCAAGCCTCAAAACAGGTTTTTTTAGCGCAAAGTATTCTTCATCCGCTAAATTAAATTCCGGCCAAATTTAATTTTTCAAACCATAAGCCAAAATTTCTTCCCTTAAGGTATATTATAGCCGGAAATATCTTTCAACTTAATTGAATTGTTTTTTTAGGTGCCGAAATTGGGATGGAATTGAACCCAACATCAATCAACACTTACAAAAGTAGTAAGTTTTTACTACTTTTTTGTTTGTTTGTTGTATTATTCACCGTTACATTGGTAGTCAAAAACTATATTTTCACTGATCTTGCTAGAAGAAACTTAAAGCTACACACAAGCAAAGAATCTTTAACCCTTAAATCCCTGTCTAAACTTTGCCCGAAAAATAGGAGCTGCCCAACATTGCTTATTATACCAGTCAGTGTCAATATCAAAATCACAACAATACCAAAAATCACAAAACTTTCACGCTGATTTCGCTTTTTCAAAAAATTTGCATTCCATAGATGTTGATTGCAACAAAACGTTTTCATGATAAATGCGTTTGTTTACCATTAACATAGCATAAAGATCAGCATGAGATGTCGAAATATTTTAATAGCTTTTTAATTGGATATCATTAATACCGTACACGCGCATCTTTCTTGTAAGAATATCGAAGAGTTAGTAAGCTTTTAGTGTTCTTTATTCCGTTGAGTAACCAGTCGTAATATTTCCTATTTCCATGTTCATGCTATTTCTTATTAGGGGCGCATCTAGAAGTAGAGACTGGACCCCCTTAAAATCTCAAAATTTACAAGCTCTAAATTTGTAAACTAGCAGGTGGTAAAGAGAAAGATTGTTACACTGAAATAAGATAATATTTACCCTAAGGTGGGGGAGGGACGTACGAGATTTTGGTATTGTGTAAATCGAGCGTTTTTTCTTGAGAATATTACTTGGGAATTACGGTAATCTTACAAAATGTATTGTGTACATTCGGAATCCTAAAATTGTTTCGGTATAGAAAATACACCTCTTTGTACGTCAAAATCTTGGTAATGAGGAGATTTAATTCTTAAATTGGTAATGAAACTAAAACATTTCCATTGTGAATTTTGGAAATCACGGCAATATTCTTCGATATTTCGGAAATCAGAACTGTCGAACACCCCCCCCCCCCCCCTAAAGCCTTCAGTGTGAGTCAAAATATTTATGTTTGCTTTAATGTTTGCCTCAAGCAGTAAGCTTGATAACAAAAAGTTCTAAAGTGCTTATAGCTAAAGGTTACAACAATTAACACAGACATAGAGATGAATATCACTCTCACTTCACTCAAATTGTTGTTCGTGCCAAAATTTCTCAAAATTTCAACCCTTTCCCTTTACATATTCTTATTCTTTGACAAGTTAAAAAAGGTAAAAAACAGTACGAAATTTAGATTAACTTACCATCTTAAACGCAAGCCCTGCGTCACAAAATGTCAAACCATTTAACGTACTTTGAAGACATTTGAAGTAAAAACTGGAAGTGACATCTCTATAGCTAATTCTATAGGAAAGTGAAGCCAAAGTCTGATTCAAAATGGTAGGTTAGTCTGTCGGTGGAAGAGGTTTTACTGTGTGCCAAAATAGCAACGCGCGCTGTGGAGATTTTCTTCACTAAATACGCTGATGTCTAATTAGCAGTGATTCTAAAACTACGTGCTATGTAGTAAGTACCCTTTATATCCTTAACCTATGTGCAAATAGGGCTAAAGATTTATGATTTAGATTATAATATAAAATTTCACAAAAACAATTGATCGCACCACACACATACAAGGAAAAGAAAACATTTGCACTCGATATAGAAATTTAGAAATGACAAATTAATCAACACCAATTAAATTAAAGAAAGTCCTCTTTCGCTTAATTACGTGGTCACCAAATTTTAATTGCCCCTACTTAAATATCTAAATGTTTTTTTTTCGAGAGATATGTCGTGTTCAGACCAAGGTTCAAAGTAATTACAGTATATGGCCCCCAAAACGGAGACGGCCCCCAAAACGGAGGTCGTCATTAAAATGAGGATTCTGACTTGTAGATTTATCAGAATTAAACGATTTTTGTTTAATTTGAAAGAATGATGATTATACTTAAAAATGAGCATGTTTTTGATGGTTTGAGTGAAGGAAATATTTTAACACCAAAATTAGATAAAAATTGCATATACGTAACTCATTATAGGCATAGCTCCTTGGATATTGAAAATAAGTTATGAAAATGGGGTATAGGAAACTTTCTACATCTAATGCCGTTCAGAAAATGCAAACACATCTGTGACTTTAGAGGATGGGTAAATAAAGATATAGCATCTTAAAGGTCAACCAGTATTTTGGGACCCTAGAATCAGCATTGATAAAACCGAAAATTCTAAATATGAGAAACAGCAAAAAATCTTGGAATTCCATTCCTATCAGCTTGAGTTAATAGCTTATAACAAAAAATTAACATTATATATAAAAATTTTCGCTGAATCATCAAAAACGGCAAATTCTGTCATTTTTTTTGCAAAATATAGGAGAAAAATACCTTTAAAAGCTTAATATTTTCAGTTTCAGTTAAGCTTTTTTTCTAAAATTTTCACAGCTTATTCCATACATGACTGGAACTATTTTCAAAAGAGATTGGTTTTCAGACACTTGATTAAGACGTTCTTTTAAATCAAAATTGTCATTTTGAAAATTTCTAAATTTTTAGTTTAGACTTTGCAATATCGAAAATCTTGAAATTTTTCATGAAAATCATAAATTTTATATCCATCGGGTCGTAAATTTAAGGGTAAACACGAATATGTTCATAGTTCTTCCCCCTATTACCACTGGGCTTAATAATTTGATTTTAACTACACCTCCGTTTTGGGGGCCCCAGACCTGCGTTTTGACAACCAGGGGTATACTGTAAAAATTTTATCAAACAAATTTATGCCCAAAACCCTCTAAATCACATTTCCAAACTATGGTCAAAATTTTGTATTCATATTTTATCGTAGTTAGAAGTAATGAAAATTATTTTTTCAATACTGGCAGTTTCATGTTTTTACAAACAATCCTCAGTTGAAAATTAAAAAAAAAAAAAAAGTTCCGTTGCTCTTACAAAAAATAACATTGCAGGGTCTACCGTGAGTATCACAGCGCGAATAAATTCGATTTGTTTTGATTTGATTCTTAGAAACACACTCTCCCTTGGTTGATATTGTTACTTTGAGCAATTACATTGAGACTTTTCCGACCCGATTGAAAAACCTTACCTCGTCCTCAGAGGTTAATACTTTCTCTTTGAAAACTTGACCTCTGATACTCAGGGTATGCAGGGTCTTCGTCAAAAATTGACGTCATTTTAGTCCTTGGTGTTGTTCATATCTTAAAGATATCTCGAGAAATCGCTAAAATTGCAAACCTCCGTTTTGGGGGCCATTAGAAAAAAGCTACCTATCTTTAAGCGATTGAAAAATATTGTTGAAATTGAAAATTTTGAAAAAGAACTGTCGGGAAATAAAGTAGAGATGTTAAAGTTTTTCATGCAGCAAAAATTTTTGTAAAACCTCTTTTCCTCTCGATTTGAGAGAAATTTTAAATTTGATCGACGTTTTTGGGGCCACATACTGTAAGTCTACATGTTTCTTTTATATTCCTTTTGTATTTAGCTGCACGCTCCTCATAAGTTAAACCAAAGTTTAAAAAGGAATCACCCTCTGGTTTAAAAAACAAGTTTTTACGATATTATCACAGTTTTCTGAATAGACGAACTCAGAATTTGCAAGTGAAAAGCATGCTCCTTTTGTAAATTATGAAAGGAGAACGTGAAAATTATGACTTAGCGACGCTCGGAGCGTCTCTAGCAATTTAGGCAGATAATGGGCTTTTAATGAGAATATCATGGATCGAAGTATGGAGATTCCCATACTCCGCAACGAAAAAATCGATTTGTTAAACCATGTGTTTATACCATCAACTGTTTGCGATCTCCTCTATCAAAAACGAAGCCTCACTCAAACATTCAAAAGGAAATTCCTTTTTCCTCTCTTAAATATGTTTAATCTATCTAAAAGATGAAATAGCAATTAAGTCGATGCATTTCTTAATTCCCATATCAACTTAGTACTACTTTAGCCTCAAACTTAAACTTTCATGTCTGAACACGACCATAATATCGTAATCGTAATTAATTGTATCCACTGACTATTTTTGAGTTAAGTGATTGCAGTTAAATTGTCAACAAAGCCCATATTTCCTGCAGCTGGCTTGAATTTCAGAACTATAAGAGGCATAAGAAATGCTTAACTACGATGATTTAAAAACAGTGTTTTCTAGAGTTGGCAAAGATCAGAAGCGATAGTGCTATAAAAACATACATACTATTAAGTCCCACTGAGCCACTCCCATCACTTTTTCGATTCGACTACTGATAAACGTGATAGAGCCGTCACGCCGTCCCGCCATCACGCCAAACCTTTTACTACCAATCAAACATAACGTCCAAATTTTTTCCCTATCACACATCAGGCCATGACTCAAGAACGAAGCGCTTATCACGCAAATCGCTTGGAGGCCTCGTGATACAAACTTGATCCCTATCAGAATCATGAGCTAAGAAACTGAGCACGATTTTAACTAGTTGCTACGTGGGGACAACCTTGATCTCTAAATGAGACACCCCTGTCTCACAGCCCCGGTGGGACTTTTTCCTCAGTGGGATAAAAATTCCTATTGAAATTCCAATGGGGATGGCTGGGGTGTCAGCGGGACTGTGACATGAGGTAAACGAGTAATCAAAGTCATAACTAGAAGCTTTATATAAGTAGACTAATCCGCTAAAATCCGTTATTACCAACCATGAGTATCGTCAGCATTTATCCAAGATTACCTAATTTCTATAATCCATATTTTCATAGAAGGTCAAAAACAAATACCATAAAGCTGATCAATAAAGGTCAAATTGATCTAATGCTAATCTAGTTAGCGTCAAGTAGATTTTGAAATATGAACCTTATAATGTTATTTGGCCATCTCTGGTTATTAGGAACAAGAAGAAGATTGTATATACTTGAGTTAAACAAGTTTCCGACAATGAAATGAAGCAAACCAAAGTATTTTTGCTAAAACCAACCACCCTGTTAATCTTTGTATCACTTATATCTTTCAGTCGGGGTTATTACAATTTCAGAGGACATCCTAAAGTTACTTTGTAAAAATCATAAATATCTGCCGCAACATCAGCAAGACTTTATATAATAAAAATCTTCGATCAAAAGACTCGTAACTGTTCCAGGCCTGGCGGAACAACCGTAAAAATGGGGAGGCTGAAAATGAGATAAAATTCGCTAGAAATTCGAGAAAAAAAATCTATTTTGCTCAAAATTTGAAGTCTCCTCAGTCTCCCTGCTTCCGCCGGGCCTGTGTCCGAGTTCAAATTGCTTCAAACTAGAAAGAAATGGCTGTCCAATTTCCTCACAAACTGATCTTACAAACGAAAACATTAAATATTAATCCTAGCATTTAATGCATGCTAGACGAACAAATCCTGAACAAATCTATTTTGATGCTGACTGATCCACCTCACCTTCATATATCATATTCAAACGTTTGCAATACGATAATAAGATCAAGCATTAAGGAGATCTTTAATCAATTCCTATTCCTATTTGATGCTAATTGAATTAAAAATGTCAATGCAGTATCATATATAAGAAATTCTTTAACTGTTGGTTGTTTTTTTTAATATATCACTAGATATCGGATAAGGAAGTCTAATTAACTAGGCTATCGGGCCAATCTCCAGTCTGTCTGAGTTTGATTGTGGGAAATACTGACCGAAGGCAATATAAGTTATACCGCTTTTAGACTAGTGTAGTATATATCTTTATTTAGAACGTATGCGTATAATCAAACATAAGTATTGTACATTTTGACATGTCCTGACCTAGCCAAGAATGCTAGACTAGTTGATTCCTTCACTAGGATGAATTTGACGATAACAGTATTCCAAGGCAAATTAAAAATCTGTAAAGTGCGTTAAAAATTTCCTTAAAGAGCCAAAACGGCTATATTACCATAAGCCGTGTGTCTCGGGAATACGGGCTTAGTTTTAACTAGGCTAGTCCTCGACCATGACCTGTCAAATCTTGTCAATGACATCAAAACGTTCATTAAATGTAACATCAATCCAAAAACTGGTTTTAAAACAAGCTTATGTATATGTGCATGTAAATTTTTATCTCTCTAAAAGTTTAATTCTGAAAATCTTTTATCACGGGTGTATCACAGATCGATTAAATTTCAACTAAATCTTTCTTGATCTATCTCCCTCTTTCATTAATTATTGCACAGAAACAACCTATTGTAATTTATTGAAAATTGGTAGATCTTTTAACCTTTCATTAAGTTAAAGAAATCATTAGAAAGATAAAAAACGATGTCAAAAACGCCCTGTGATTAATGACAGGAGGGCGTATTTTATTTCTCTGAGATTTTGTCGGGAAATTTTGAAATGTACGATCAGTATTTCAATTCATGTAAAATTCATTTTCCAAAGATTTAATTTCTTCTATTGATTGTACACTTTTTTATACGAACAATTTTATAAGAACAATGAGGCTTAAAATTGCCAAAAAATAAGAAAAATTCAAGAAATGCTGAAACTGGAATTACTAAATAGACCTTATCGGAGTTTTTGGTTTTTCTAAAAAAGCGATACATTGTGGGATTGCTTCGAGTGTATTATGATGAGGGAATTATATTGTAATACACTCGAAACAATCCTACAATGCATCACTTTTTTAGAAAAATCAAAAAAACTCTGATAAGGTCTATTTCAAGAAATTTCGGAGGCAAAAAAGTGATAATACATACAACATTCGAGAACTTCTGTTTTGAAGATGCTTAAAAATATTAACAAAAATATGTAAACAATAAATCACACATCACGCTAATACCACTTGGGATGATGGTCGTAAACCATACGGTGATCTCTCACCATACAGCCCGTGATCGCTCACCATACAGCCCCCTAATACAACAACCTGTGAAAATGTTACACGAAGATTCAATATTAACTTTAAACCATAGAGGTATAAAGAAAGACAGGAGATGAATTTGTCGGTAATTGGTCGTTAAAGTCTTTTGATTTCTTTTATGTAATAAATCAAAAGAAATTCTAGGCTCGCCCGATGAAATACGACTTTTTAGTAGAACTCAAGTCCGGGGGGGGGGTACTAGGTTTGCGAGGTACGGGTATGTCCGAGCCGAAAATCGAAAATCGACCCTTTGAGAGACAAAATTTTGGTGATTTTGGGACCCTTTGAGAGACTTTTTCCTAAATTTTGGTCCATTTTTTCCAAATTTTGGTTTGGTTTTCACCAAATTTTGGTCAAAAATTTTGGAAATCGTGACCCTTTGAGAGAGAAATTTTTGATTTTCGTGATTTTGGGACCCTTTCAGAGACTAACTTTTGAATTTGTACCCCTTTGAGAGACTTCTGAGGAATGAGAAAAGGTACCTTATGGCTCGCACATACCGGCACCCATTTTGCCTAAGTACCACCCCCCCCCGGGACTCAAGTTTGCTCTGAACATTCTTACTATCAGCATAGAAGATTTCTAGCCTTCTAATATACGAGAATAAAATAAAATTTGGCTCCACGAAATAAGTTTGCGTTCAATTTTGTCATCCATTAAATTTTGTTTTGAAAAGATATTTTCTCCAGCCAGAAAATAAAAAGTTCACCTTGAAGAAAATGTTGATCGAAAAATCTTGTCATTTGATGAAGGATTGCAAAGTTTACAGGCCCTTTTTTAATCCAAATATTTTCTTACACCAATGTCAGAAACAATGAATCTCGTCTCATCTTATTTCCAACACTTAAGTTAGCCAATAAGATTTCACCTATCAACAAAAGAGCTCATTAAAAATGCACGATATATGAGATTATGAGCATGCATACCTCGTAACTTTTTTAATCGTAGGGCGAGCATGGTTACAATAGCATACTTCTCCTGTTTCTTTATACCTCCATGTTTAAACTAGCTGTTCATAAAGGTTAATACCGTAAAATATTGGAAATATCAAAAAGGTATTATCCTGAACTTACAATAACATAATATAACATACATAAAATAGCACAATATTTCTGGAAACAAATTACCACCATACTCATACTTCAGCCAGAATTCTAGAGGCTTGAAAAGGGTCAAGATTATGAAAAATTGTATGGACTAAAAAGAACTTCACCTCATCAATACTCAAAAGGGAGGGCGGGCGTAAATTAGCATGATATCATCTTTAGCAAGTCAAAAGAAAAATTAGAAAAATAGCTCGAGTTAAAACAAGCCCTGGGAGGTCTGGATATCCGACGTTTGTTTACCTTGGTAATTGAATCTATTCAATTTCAAGTTCTATAGTTCTAAGGTACTCGAGAACAACAAATATTCAAGAGATCTATTTTGAAGGCATCAAAGCAGGGCTGAATTGGACGTGACTGAAATAAATTGTCATCCCATCCCACTTGAGTTTATATAAAATGATACACGTTTTTTTTATAAGAATATACTTTATAAGAATCTTTATGATGAAATTGGCCAAAAAATTAAGAATATGGTAAGAATATCACCATCATGGAATTTAGCAACTGAACCTAAGAATGTCATTTTTGAAGCATTTTCACCTGTAATTTCCAATATTACCCCAGTAACGCTCTCATAAAAATGTCATTCTATGTTTCAGGCGTGCATTGCATGTCCAATCTAGGTTAAATTTCGATCTTAACCTAAGAATGCCGTAAGACTATTTTAGGATGAGTTAAGAATATCCATGATGAAATGAAAAAACACCATTCTTATAAAAATAAACGTGTAAGAAACTGATAAAAGATGGGCAAACAATAAGTCTAACACGTGACAGACGTTCCGATTTCGATAAAAAATCATTACTGTAATATGAATGATAAATTTTAAACCAAATCTTTGTGGTAGATAAAAATTGAATTTAAAAATTAAAAATATTTACAAGGTCGATCGTGAATTTTATGTTGCGATATATATTGTGTTGCTTGAGGATGTTTTTTTCTTTCTTTGTTCGTAATTCAACCTCGTCCCCAAGCCTAATTTCTTTTTTTTTGTTTGATTTTGATGAAACTCTTCCGCAAAAATTCGTTACTTGTCAACTTTACCGACGAAAAGTTTTCACCAATAATCCCTTTAACTTATCCTACAGCACTTTCTTTAGACCATGCTCACACGTTACTGTTCCGTTTCACTCCGGTATGAATTTCGTTACGAATCGAGTGTGTGTTCATATTGGTTTCGGAACGTTTCGGATTAAGAAAACAGAGCAGTTCCGTTCCGATGAAAAAAGTGAAGCGAAACCGTTTCGATCTGTTTTGCTTTATAACGTCTTCTTTTTTGACGTTTCGAATTTTGACGCTCACACTTGTTTCGGAACTGTTTCGTTTCGGAACGGAACCGTATAACATCTGAGCATGGTCTTAGTTTCTGTGGCAGGGGCGGTGCAAAACCCCTGCATAACCAAGCGCATGCATGGTAAGCTAACCATAGAGTGATTTGTCGGATATAAAAAACGGGGGCGGAAGATGTATTTGATGCCTTATTGAACTTTTTTTACTGTAGGTAGAGCCTTAAGTAATACGTCCCGTCTATGTTCTTATCCAGAGTGAAACTTTACGGTATTTGATCACTATTCTTTAGGGTCTTGAGATTTATTTTACAGACTTAAAGTTTTTGCCGAAAAGAATGAGGCGGTAAGAGACGTTGTGTTAGCAGGTCCGTGAATTTGAGTCTTTGTTTTTAATTTTGTAGTACTAACAGTTTGCGTACAATGCAACATAAAAATATTTGCAAAAGTGAGCTCATCTAGATCGACTTATCCTGTAGCACTTTCTTTAGTTTCTGTGTGGCAACCCTTTATTGAAATACAAGTACGCGCTTTTTTTATAAGAATAGTGTACTTTGGATGAGGTTCAAGTATTCACAAGAGATTGCCAAAATTGAGGGTGAAATATTCTTAACTTACTTTGTTAGACTTGACTTTTATACAAACATGATAAATGATAAATTTGAGAGTTTGGGGCTTTTGAGTGCACATTGGGAGCTAAAATTACATTTCTTCCTCAAAGCTTCAATCTAAATCAAACAAAGGAAGCATTTTGTTCTGTTAACCAAATACAAAATAACTGTTTTCTTATCAAATTCTGTGAAACTCACCCTTGTAGTAGAGGGCAATTTGTAAAATCGCTCGATTGTTTTGGTCAAAACTTGTTATAGGTACATTTTTGGAAAGCTAAGGGGTAGGGGAATCCAAATTACTTAGGTTCCAAATTTTTTTCAGACACTTTGGTGTGATTTTCGGACAAATATGGTCTCAGGCAAAAATCATAGGGTCAAAAATTAATGAAAATTTTAGCTTGAGAAAACGGAGACCTGTTGTATATTTTTGGAAAGCTCTCATAAAATTAAGATTCGAGATATATTGCATCAAGTATATGGGATTTCAATAACTCGAGATATTAACCCTTAAAAACAGTGTTTTCAGCCAGAAACAGCTGTTTTGTCCAGTTTTTGCGCTTTTTGAGTGGCTCAATATCTCGAGAAAAAATTTGGAACCTAAGTAATTTTGATTCCCCTACCCCTTAGCTCTCCAAAAATGTATAACAAGTGCTTCGACTAAATCAATCGAGCGATCTCAAAAAAACGAACAAATTTCCCCCTACTATTGAGGTTATTCTTAGGGTATTCTTACGACTTTTTCAATTTCCACCCTGATATTTTTATAGAAGATATTCTTATAAAAAAGTGTGTACTTCATTCGTTACTATGTATAACCAAATGTAACAAATTTTTATTTTGAAGTTTGTCTCTAAAAGTCTTCATTTTAGAAAACTACATAAAATTGGGCTTTTCCAGAAATAGTCCGTGCCCCCCCTGTTGAGGATATCGGATATCCAGGAGGTGACCGATTTTTGTTCAAAATTAGATATCCAGGGGGTTAAATATCTACAAGGGAGCGGATATCCAGAGGGTAAAGTGTCTTTTCAAGTAAAAAAAATACGATATCCAGGGGAAAGCACCTTCATACCAAAAAGAGGATATCCAGGGGGTTTAGCATAGTTTTAAGAGTGGATATACAACATCCTCAACAGTGGGGATAAAATATTTAAAAGTCTTTATTTTAGAAAACTACATCAAATTTTGGAACTCGGGAATACACCTTTTCGATCGTAGTCGCGCGGTCAGGCGCGTATCACTTAATCCCCCTAAACTCGATCCAATCCTTTTTTGACACATTTTTCTAATGTCTATAGGTGCGAAAAAAGGACTGAGACGGTTTTAGTGGGATAAAGTTGACAAAAAAATGCCCGCTTGGCAATTGGCGGCTACGGTCGAGAAGGTGTATACAAACGATCTGCATAGTATTTTTATAAAGATAAATGAAAGCAACAACATATTGATTTTTTCTCAATAAACTTTTTCAGACGTTTCGTCAGCCTTTCCAGCTAACATCCTCAGTGAAATAAAAAAGTTTTTTAATTTATGCAAACTATATACAATGCACAATTAAAAGACAGTAAAACTCAAATCCCATGAGTGATGTATTCAAACGTCACTTATGGGAATTGAGGGACAATAAAATCGTAATTATAAATTAGTTAAAAAGTTCAATAGGAATAGACATATGCTGTACATTCAATGTAGGTTTAAAACGTTTAATATAAATAGCCTCTGCAATCTTTCTAAAATATTCTTGATTTTTAAAATGACTACCAATAATTTTAAAATCTTCTAGCGAAACGGGTTTGTGTCCTTTTATTTGGGAGTGTTTGTTTAGGTGGGAATTATTGTCTTTCCCCGTGTGTTCATCCACTCTTCTGATTAGACGTCTTGCAGTTTTGCCAATGTAATGTAGTATTTTACGGTTCATTTACAGTTTTTACTCCAATGTAACATACAACATCATTTCTTTCTTACCATCATCGTTGATTCTCGGAAAATCATCCAATTTCCTCCGACCTCTAAACGCCACATGATACCTAATGGTGTGTTGGTACCACTAGTCGGCAAAACAAAATTCGGGTCACCATTTAGAGCAACTCGAAAACAATTATTATACCACCACCCATTGTTATATTGGGTGCCGCAAGCAATACCGAGTGGAGCATTATCAGAGGTTACAAATACCATTTGATTGTGGTACATGAACTGCTCAGCTCCTGATTGTTGGGGAAGAGCAGGAGTTAGCACAACTTCATAACCACCGATTGTCAATCGATATTTTGCATTTTCATCATCAATATAGAACGTGGTGAAGTATGCGTAATGATCATCACCATCAGGATCTTTCAAGACTACCAATAACTCCGTGTCTTCATTCTGTGTCAGTTGATGAAGAAAATCATTCCCTAAAAAAAACGATTTACCTAAAGTGGATTCATCCCGGCTGGCACACAACGTTGTTTCAACGTTAATCTAACGTTAAATGGACGCTGTGAACGTTAGATTAATGTTTTAAACAACGTTGTGTGCCAGTTGGAATTTTAGCGTGGGATTTCTTTCGCAAATCGAGAATCTACAATTTTCGCGTGGACAAAATTTACCTCTTTATCGCCCAATCTCTTCCATTTCCTTAGGGTTTTTTGCTAATTTTGGATTTTTAAATATTTCGCGAGGACTAATTTTCGCGCAAAAACGACTAAAATTCGCGAAAATCGCCATAATTAATCCACTAAGTATTTCACGCGAAAGTTAATCTACGTTGGCTGGCGAGCCCTCTTCATAAATTGAAAAAAGTTTCAACGAAAGTTTGATAATCAGAGGTTGAAGATTCTCCAAACGCTCTCAAATAATTCACCAATCGACGTAGAATTCCACATAGAAAAGCAAGCAAAAGATTTTTTCGATTACGTAAAGCTAAATTCCAAACAAAAATGATACATATACACACCCCTTTCTCAAAGACCCGATAGGATTTTTTTCAGCCAGTGGGGATAAAAACAACGGACTGATATTTCCATTTTCTTTATGGCTGGCGATTTCATTTCTTGTTTTCAAGTCAGAAAATTCAGTGGGAATGGGAAAAGAGAATTACATTTTGCAGTGAGGATTGGTTTATATGATTATTTTCAGTGGGGACAAAAATGGAAGGTAATTTTCCACCGGGGACGATATTTTGGCCAATTTTTCCAGTGGGTCTGTGAGAAGGGGGTGTATACAGTTTAATACATTGAAAAACAATATTCATAAAATGGTGTCAAAACTTAGCCTTCTTTGATCAGAAGAGTTAAAAAGTTCTAAAAAACAGCGAAGTCAAGGACTTAGGAAAGTATAAATTCAAGTTTTTCAATCAACTAAATCATTTTTAATAATCTTCACCATATCTTCATTTACGAAATTTTTGAAAAGGTTAAAAGTCTGCATATTTTTTTTGGGACGGACGCGATTTAAAAATCTGAATTTTATTTGAGTTTCTGAATAACTGGCTGAAAATCTAATCATACAGCAAAACATTGCATTACCTGCCCAAAATGGATATCTGAGATCACCAAAACCTGATTTGTAATCTGCCCATCTTTTCCCAAAGTTAATGTGCGATGGACCGTAATTACGTTGAAACAACGTCCAGCCACCGTCCATAAGATCCATGTTACAAACAATGTATCTGGATTGACCAGGTTGACCAATCACTCGAACTTCATATATACCTATAATATAAAAATGATTGCCTGAATCGCAGACCTCTATAAAGGAGCATGAGTCCTAGCCAAGAAATCTAAGCTAGTTTGATTCAGGATAAATCTGTGATGGTAAGTTTGTGACTGAATAACAGTATTCCAAGGCAAATTTAAAATCTGTAAACATGAAAAAATCTTTAAAGCGCCGAAAATGCTATATAGACATATAAGCCGGGTGTCCTAGCCTTGTGAATACGGGCTCAGTTTACTAGGCTATACGAGTCCGTTAGTTGATTCCTAAATCAGCCTAAATCAATTTTTCTAAGGCGGACTAGTAATTATTCAAGTTACATAGACATCGATTGAAGGAGAGGGAAAGCCGAAGACTATACCCCTTGGTTGGGAGTTACAATTCCGATCGCAGTTTTTGTTTTAAATACCTGAAGTGACCCTTGGACCTTGGACAGTCTTTGGCATTTTTTTTCTAATTAGTTTAGAGCCTTCAGATTTGGCGTATGATACCCAAATCCACGAAATCTTATTCCATAAAGTAGCTTATTATTTTACCTGTTTCACCACCGCCATTTTCTTGAACTTCTTTACAATTTTCTGCTTCAAGAAAAGTCCCTTTGAATGAATATTCAGAACTTTCATCTGTCTGGCATGGTACTTTCTCGAAGAAAAATCGATGAACCGGTTCTATTCCAAAGCGAGTTTTCGGCGAATACCGTGATATGAATTCTGGTCCTGGATAAACACCGCATTTAAAATTTCCAGCGGCAACTTCTTCAAAATTGAATAAAGAACATGCATATCTTTGACAATATCCGAAGCATTGTTGATATGTTCTCACATTTTCAACATCAATAATCTCTCCAGGAAAGATGACATTTCGCCCAACATTTTTGCGTAGGTAGAAATCATCTTTGCTGCAACTGTTCATTTGAAGGGCATTTGTTAGATTCAAAAATACAAAGAAATACAAAACAAAAATTTCACAATGATCCATTTCTGAAAATTACATTTTGAAAAAAATATATTTTCATGTTTTCAGCGGCAAGTAAAATATTGTTAATTTAGTTATGTTTCTAAATAATTATTTCTGCTATGGGAAAACTATGGTTCATAAATTATAGATTGGAATCCATATTGATTGCATCATAACATTTCTATATTTAAAATCAACTGAGTCACTAAGGGTCCAGTCCTTACTCATCAATTTTAATTTGTAACAAGCTTTTTCACATTGGATTGACACGTATGTGAAGCAAGATTGGTCAGAAAGAGCACAATAAAAAAGATTTTGCGCTTATATCAGCATAATATAACAAAAAAAGGCATACACTGGCCTGATATGAAATATGTATCTGATATGAAACGGGATCACTTATGTAAAAATAAACCCTTTAAGCAATGAATGGAAGAGATTTTGGAGGTTTGGGGTCAACTGTGAATAAATCAAAAGTGTGAAAAAAATTATAGAGAAGAAATAATTTCGAAATTAGTTCAATGATTAATATAAGATATCAATACGAATGAATTATTGAAATTTTGAACCAGTTTGTTAACAGAAAATTCCCCACAATAAATAGATACATTTACCGCAAATGTATAAAAAATATTTTCCAGACTAAATTTAGAACCATACGAATGTACCAGTTCTTTGCTCACATACAATCCCAGGGCGAACACCATCGACCTTTTTACTTGGATGCTATACATAATCCTCTGACTTTAAAACACCCCTTTCTCACAGACCCGGTAGGAATGACTGAAACTCGATGGGGATTGTATTCCCATATTCTTTTATGGCTGGGGATTTCAATGCTTTTGTTTCCAAGCCAGAAAATTTAGGTGGGGATGTAAAAAATAGCATTATATTTTTCAGTGATGATTTATTTGATTATTATCGGTGGGGACGAAAATTGGAGGAGAATTTCCCACCGGGGACGATATGTTGGCCAATTTTTCCAATGGGAGGAGTTCCCAGTAGGTCAGTGAGAAGGGGGTGTTTTAAATGTCACTTTTCTTATCATCTTGTTTGAAAGAAAACAAGAGCCACAAAGATGTTGTTAAATATTTCCTCCAATAGCTCAGAGCGTAGATCGTAGTCGCAGTCGCAGTCGAACCCCACAGATTATCCTAAAAAAGCCCCAACTTAGTAACATAGATTTAATAAAGCCTTTATATTAAGCAATATCTGATGCAAAATAAAATATAACCATGTTCCAGCTAAAAATTGTCGTTATTTCATAGACATATTCACAGATGATATAAATCGAAAAACTTTTTAAAAAATTGCATGCAAATGATAATCATTTTAACACAAAAATAAATATATTTTATTTAACTAATAGTCGAACGTGCGCAACGCACTGGGCTTTTTACTTCAGTGGCTTCAGATTATTCATAGGCCCAATTGTAGACCCCCAGATATTCACCCAAGGAACAAGTGTGCCAAATTTCAGCCAAATCCAACCATTTCTGAGGCCTGTAGGCTCTGCTCTAAAGTTTTAGCCTCGTTTTGGCTTAACCCTATTAGCCCCAGGAGTTGGGGGGGGGGGGTAGAATCTACCACGCTGGAGTTCTTTTGTGTATATCTCGGAGAAAGATTTTTTAAACGACTTGAAACTTTCATACTTTTAACAAAATTTGTTCAAAATTTTAGGGTCATAGCTTGTCCAGATCAGGTTTTATGACTTTATTGCGAAACATGACAAAAAACTTAGCTAAAATCGCTTAAAACTCAAAATTCTTAAGTGCTGATAACTTCTGAACTATTTATTCAATCATCTTCAAATTTTGACACGTGATAGGTATTGACAATATAAATTTTAAAAATTAAAAAAAGCTTTTTAAAAATGATGATGTCATCATGTATGACGTCATTAAATTTTGAAAATTTTACTCATCTTCAGCACAGATTTTAAGATAAAATTTCATGGGAAATGCAACACCGGCAATTATGTTAAAGGGCAGCCTTTTATCTTTCAGAATTTTTAAACAGAATCTAAATATCTTTATTGGTTCGATTGTAATAGACATTTTTGTAAACCATATATTTTGGCTTTTTTCCGACAGGTGGAAATTTTAGGATAACGTCATCGGTTTTTGAATGACGTCATCAAAATTTTTTTTATTCCAGGAAATTTGTGTCATGATGGAGAACATCTGTACCAAATTTCATGACCATAGCTTTCCTAGATCAAAAATAATCGAGGGTGGTAGATTCTACCCCTTAGCTTGGGGCTAAACTTGTCCCCAGGCCCCAAAAATCAAAATTTTTGAAAAATGAAAAAGGTGCTTTCAGATATTCACTCAAGGAACAAGTGTGCCAAATTTCAGCCAAATCCGTTGGCGACGCCGACGCCGACTACTATTTGTATAAAATATCTAAGATTTTCGTTTTTTTAAATACTCATTAGGCGAGACCAATTTGATTAGTTGTTTTACGGGCTAGACAGACCCTGAAATTCGAAAGATTGAAATAAAAATAAAATTGATTTTGGTAGTATATTTTTATTTTCATTGCTTTACGGACTGCTAAATTTTCAAAATTTTGGTAGTTTTTCCAAGGTTTTGAGAATTTTATGTTTCATTTTTCATTTTTTTTATGAATTTCCAAGCGTTTTATGTCTTTTTATTTTCTGAAACAAAAGTACTTGAAATTTAAAATGTCTCATGAGGTGTAAAAAACACAATTATCATTGTGAATATGTAATTTTATAGTAATGAAATTTGTTTGAAAACGAGGACAACAATAAATTTATGTATCTCGAGAAGAGTGTATTACATGTGGTTTAAAAGAACGACAAATTACGCATGCGTGTTACAATGCAGGATTCTATAGAGGAACAGGCTGTTGGTCCGAAAAGCAACAAATTAAATTGGCCTCACCTTATGTGCATGGGTGAAGTTTATTTCGGCTGTCGTTTTTAGTAAAGGAAAAAAGACGGTTGAAAAGAGATAACAATTTCCCTAGAGTTTTCAAAGAAATACCATTTTAACACTGAGACGTGTCAGACGCACAGATATCTGTAAAGCTCGAAGGGCTAGATAGGCAACTTTAAGCTTTCTTCAGCAAAAAAAAAGTGAATATCGGAAAAAATATTGTTGCTATTGTTTTCCAAAACCCGCGAAGCTTCTGATTGGTCGATCGCTGAAATTCTATTGTAATATCACGTGACTCTGGTAGGAAATCCTTCCAAAGATGAGCTTTACTTTTTGACCAAGGCCGCTTATCTAGCCCTTCGGGCTATACTATATCATTGGTCAGACGATTATGTTTAAGATCGACTCTAACACTTAAAGTAAGTTTGCGACCACTTTTACTAATAGAAAAATTTTCAAATTTGTAGGTACGCGCGTCTTCCTGCAACCGTTAAGGCGCGACGAAAGTATAATTTGGGGATACCTTCGGTTGGGAAATATTTTATCCCCAAAATTATTTGTATAGGAGTGGTTAGCCAATAAACAAATGCCAAAACTTAATACACTGGTTTCCCTTAACGGCAATCCGTTCTGCTCACAGCGTCCTTTCAATGAGTAAAAAATAAAAAGTTAAATGGTAATTTAAGAGGTTAAGTTTTAGTTTAACTTTTATTTTGTTACGAAGCCACGCCCTTTAGCGTATCTAGCTAGAGTGGCCTTGGTAGGCTGTCCGCCCATAGTATATTGCGCCCGTCACATTTCCTCCTTTCGGTAGAATCTATAGGTGGTTTAGAGCTATGACACTCGCTGGCGCCAGGAGTCGAGGTTGCGCATAGCAGTGCCCAGGTCGCTAAGATCAAGGCCTGTATCCCTGCTCACCACATCCGGAAAGGTAAGTTTTCTCGATCTCTGAGCCACACGTTTAGGTTTCCAAAGCAATAGGGAGGAAATAACCTCAGATGAGGCACGGAAACAATGACCAGCAAATTGAACGCGCTTGGCTTTAAGGAGGAGAGAGATTGGTTTCAAGGAACCGTATATGGTGCGTTTTGTTGGATGGTCACGCCAAGAGAGATTTTTAACCCTTCTCAGAAGTCTGGTATAGGTACCGTCTAGTTGCTTTTCAAACTTTTTGGTAACTGCCATAATGCAGCTAATTTGTCTTTTAGTTTTACGTTTGTTTTCATCGTTTCCTTTGTTCTTAGATTTATTATTTGATAGGACTTTCGTAGTGAAATATAAATGATTACTATATAATTTGTATTAGTCCCATGTGTATTGTTTATTATTATGTGTCTAGAGAGTTGTGTATTTTATTGTATAGTGTCGTATTGTGTGTATAGTTACGTGTTCGTCCCTTGTGGATCGTCTAGTTGTTGTATGAGTTGTTGTGATGTGTTATAAATCAACGTGTTGGAATTGTGAGTGTCAGTTGAAAGTATCTGTTGACGTGTACGTGTATGTTCAGCCACAGTGTTTTTAGTAAGTTTTTATTTCTTCTTTTATATGTTATATCTTTGACTTGTCTTTGTAATCTAACTGATGTATCTTTATATTTTGACTTGTACTGTATTTATATTTCGTTAGCTAAATGTGTTATTTTATTCATTTTTAGCCATTTTCTACCGTGAAGATGCGTTCAAGAAAACCTTTGGCTACGTGTTAATTTTTATGTCGTTCGCTACCTATTTTGACCCTATTTCGACCCGAACGGCAGCTACAGTAAAAACACTATGAACAAGCTCGTGCAATGATGGCAGTAAATCGTTTGATGGACTCAACCAATGGAATCTTCGTTACAGTTTTAAAAGTTGATGAAAGAACACTCGTATGGTTTGTCGAAATATGATTTCTATTTATTTAACTTGAAAACGATATGTCGCTTGAATTGGCCTACCAGTTTGGTACTCAGAGGATTAAATTTATCGAAGCAATTTCTCACTCCTGTCGAACTCTAGAATACATCTTCAAAAGTAATGATGATATTGAATTGGTCATTTGGATGTTTCGTGGTGAACGCGACGCACTATTAAAACTTTTGAATGATTTCCTAAAGTTTTACTCAGATTACGAATGTTTACTGTCAAACTGCCCAGATGAAGATGTATATGGTAAGAACTTAATTGAAAACGCCTACAAACTCTTAGATTCTGCTCCTGATCATTTGAAAGATCATTACTTTGTCAACCCAGTCTTGGAAGAAGTTCCATTGAGAAATGTGAGCGTAGTCTCACCCCCATCTGTGCAAGAAGTTGCACATATTTTTGACAAAGTTTTGAACGTCGAGAAATTGAGAAATGCGAGCATTGTCTCACCCCCGTCTGTGCAAGAAGTTGCACATCATTGCGACAAAGTTTCAACTGCTGCTATTGAAAAAAGGAAATTCAAGTTCGTTCGAATTAAGTACTCATATTTAGAACCCAACGATTCTACTGAACCATCCGAAGAATCAGCAGTTTATTTTGAGGAAAATCATAAAGGTTTCGTACAATCGATATTGCACTCCTTCAAACTGTTAAAGACTTGGTCAGAGGAATTAAGACGGCAAAACAATGAACTTGAATTGAATGACATGATGTCATCAAGATTGGTATATAATAGAATCTTTCTACGATTCTTTTGGATGTATTTTTCGTTTCTTGATTTTAATTTCATTGTGTTGCTTGTCGGTCTTATGTTATACCTTTTGATTGTTCTATACGTGATGTTAGGATTTTATTTTGGCGTGTCAAGAATTAGTATTCTTGACAGTTGGGAGTGTAACTGCCATAATGCAGCTAATTTGTCTTTTAGTTTTACGTTTGTTTTCATCGTTTCCTTTGTTCTTAGATTTATTATTTGATAGGACTTTCGTAGTGAAATATAAATGATTACTATATAATTTGTATTAGTCCCATGTGTATTGTTTATTATTATGTGTCTAGAGAGTTGTGTATTTTATTGTATAGTGTCGTATTGTGTGTATAGTTACGTGTTCGTCCCTTTTGGATCGTCTAGTTGTTGTATGAGTTGTTGTGATGTGTTATAAATCAACGTGTTGGAATTGTGAGTGTCAGTTGAAAGTATCTGTTGACGTGTACGTGTATGTTCAGCCACAGTGTTTTTAGTAAGTTTTTATTTCTTCTTTTATATGTTATATCTTTGACTTGTCTTTGTAATCTAACTGATGTATCTTTATATTTTGACTTGTACTGTATTTATATTTCGTTAGCTAAATGTGTTATTTTATTCATTTTTAGCCATTTTCTACCGTGAAGATGCGTTCAAGAAAACCTTTGGCTACGTGTTAATTTTTATGTCGTTCGCTACCTATTTTGACCCTATTTCGACCCGAACGGCAGCTACAGGCCAGGTTTCTGAACCATACCAGTGAATACCCCTTAAAACCACATACCCCTTAAAACCCACAATGTTGCATTTTTGGCTTTCATAACTACCAAATATAATTTTATGTGGTATGTTTCACTTTTTTACAACCTCTTATAAATGTTCTTTCATAAAATACCAAATTTTAAGGATTTTAAAGATGCTAAAGTATCTTAAAATTCGAAGTTATTCAAAATTTTATCAAAAATCCCTTCAAAAAATCAGGTTTTTTGGACCTAGAAATTACACAATTGAATTTAAGGTCATAAAACCTATACTTTTTAGATACCTATACTTATGGTAGGTATGAAAAAATCATTTTCATCTTCGTGAATAGACCCCAACGAAAATGACAGGCCCTTAAAATTCTAAATAAAATCTGAAAATCGACTTTCTCAAAACCTGGTCATGTTGCATACCAAAATGTCACAAATTTGATGGAGATTTAGAAAAACATTAGAACCATAGATCAAAAATGAAGCGAATGAAGGTTTTGGCCTTTCGTAGCCGTTTTTGACGAAAAAACCACACACAATTGCATTATGGGCATGAAATCCTGAAAAATGAAAATATTGTTGTGGGAAAGAATTTCTAGCAAGTCTTTGAACCATTGAATCACGAAGCAACACCAAATTTGTATCCATCAGCTTGAGTATCCCGTTAGCAAGGGTCGGACTTTGTGGTTTTTAGCCTTATTTTTGTAGGTTTTAAGGGGTATTTTTGATTTTAACACATATTTTTGAGATCATTTAGGTACTAATGGTATATTCATAACATTAGTAACTTTACAGTGAATCACTGTTCAAAATTTGAGGTCAAAAGAACTTTTTTGTAAAAAGTTATTCGAGAAAAACCATTTTGTAGGTTTTAAGGGGTAAATAGCTAAAACTGCACTTTTTCACTTCCTCGTGAAAAACTGAAAACTGTTTTCTACAAAACATCACTGCTAGGGAAGACAATCATAGACAACGTACTTTCAACACAAAAAGTTTCAGCCTTACACTCCAACTAAACAATGAGATAGAGGGTACCACTTTTTATTGTGGGTTTTAAGGGGTATCCACTGGTACATAAGAATTGGCTCAATAGTTGACTTGAAAATTTTAACTTTGAGACTAGAGTCGATGAAGGAAGATGACCAAATACTATGCAGCTTATTGCATACACTCCAAGCTAAACCTTTGCGAATGTTAAAGTCTTTTTCAGAAGAAGAGATGTAAGAACCAAGATATTTGTAGTCTTCTACCTTTCGTAGGTTTGTACCAGATATTGTTTTAATATTGTCTGATAATTCGTTAACATTAAGAGTCAAATATTCGGTTTTGGACTCATTGAGGTATAGGCCTGTACAGTTTGCAGCAGATTCAAGAGCAATTAGAAGATTTTGTGCATCTTCTAGGGTAGAGCTGATAAGTGCTATGTCGTCAGCAAAGTCTGTATCTGTTAAATGAACGGCAGGATTACGTGGACAAAGCCTACGTTGAAGAAGAACACCGCAGCTAGATATTTTATCAACAGAAACGCGCATAAGGTAATCGACAACTAGAATAAAGAGAAATGGTGCAAGGGTATCACCCTGGAGAATACCAGCTAAAATAGAAAAAGTTGAAGTCTCACCATCAGGTGTTTGTACTGAAGATTTTGTATTAGTGTACAGAAGTTTTATGGCATCAATGATCTTTTGAGGGGTGCCGTAAAGAGAGAGAATATCAAGCATTAAGTCGCGATCAACCGAATCAAAGGCTTTCTTGAAATCAACAAAAATCAAAATTGCTTCAAGATTGAAGTTTCTAGCTTCCTCTAAGATTCGTCGAAGAGCAAGAACTTTGCTTAAAGTAGAACGACCACTTCGAAAACCGTTTTTACGAAGAATGGGTTGAACATGAAGCCGTATTCTATTTAGAAGAAACTTATTATAGATTTTTGCTGCGATTGGGAGAAGAGAGATACCACGATAGTTTGTGGCAAGACTAAGGTCTCCCTCTTTTGGTACTGGAACGATGGTCGATTTTAACCAGTGTGTTGTACAAACTTTGTCTTCAAACGCGAGGTTGCAAAGCTTTAAAAGGATATCATGAAAATTTCTGTCCTTCCAGATAATAGGCGGTATGTTATCTGGACCGAGGGCCTTGCATGATTTTGTTGTGGAAAGGACCTTTGTCAACTCTTCCATGGAAAAAGAAAAATTAGATATATCTAGAGGGGGAGAAATTTGCTCTCGTGGGAGAAAGTTATTTGTTGCTAACACCGTTTTTTTACCTAAAAGATTTTTGAAATGCTGTAACCAATTATCTGAGCGTTTTTTATCCGAGCCACCTTTCAGCTGGATGGACGGTTTTGAGTTCTTGCCACTTAGTTTTTGTACTACTTTCCAAGCATCGCGATGAAAATTATTGGAAAATTGCTCAGACATGTCCTTCAGCTGAGTATCAATAAAAGAAACTTGAGCCTCTAGGTAGGCCTCGTCAAAATTTCGAAAGAGGGGTTTAGAGCTTTCTGCGTCTCTAAGAGCCTGGAAATCGTGGGGAGGGGTCAACAAGAGTTTGTATTAAAATTTGGCCTGATTTAAGGGCATCTCTGAATCAGGGTGGAATCTATCACAAATGGGCTTTTGAGCTGATAAAAAAGAACGATACTTATTTTCTGTTTTCTGAAATAGCTTAATCGATGGAAGTTTTTTAATGTGACAAATGGGATTTGGGTTTAACTAAGGGGTAATGCAATAAAAATTGCAAGTCTTACGTGGGTTTTTCGTTTTCTTTACTCGATTTAGTTGAACTTGATGGATCATCTGTAACCGCTTTATCTGTAAAGGGAAATTGATTGAATTAATTTTAGACTATTAATTATGACCCATTTTTCGCCCTACCTATTTTAATTGTGAATTAGAGTGGGAACTGTATCTAATTAATTCCTTTGGGGCTAAAATATTAAAATTTAGACACGGTTTCGTGACACCTTAGATCCATTTTGTGCGTGTAGAACAAATTCCATCCGAAAACTCTCAACACTTTCTTTTGCACTGCTCTATTTACTCTCAGGCAAGACATCTTTTGTTCAACAAACTTCTGAACCAAGACATAAATATTCATCCACTAAGCGCTCCTAAACTCTTCAACCTTTTGTTGTACGGTGATCCAGAATCAGAGCGGTTAATAAATGTGGTTTAAATAGGGAATTTCCCAACAAAAAAGGAATTTCTCTTCATTCGACTCCCTGAGGTAATAAAAAAAGACATATAGAGCTTTGAAAATGGGTAATCAGATCAAAACAAATCCGGAAAAGTGTTTTTAATGATGATAAAACAATAGAAATACAGTCAAGCTAAGAATGTTACCGGTACACCATTTAACCGGGAATAAAATACTGAAAAACGCGCGCAAAATTATGAGATGATTGCCCAACTTCCTTATGTGTGAAGCTATGAATGCCATCCTCGGAAGCTTTAGGCTTCCTGCTGTGGCAATTAGTAATTTCTGAAATCTGAGGTATAGGGTTATTGTTAATTTGTTAAAGGCCTTCATACACTTATCAATAATAAATCAAAATTCAAAAACTACTACTATAAATAGATCATAAATGTTATTGAGCTAAATATTGCTGAATGTAAGATAAAAAATTCAATTTAAATGATGTTCAAATTTATGAAAGTGCTATTGTTCAATTATTGAGTGAAAGTTGATTTAAATTGAAATTGAAATCCCTTTTAAAAGATATTTTTTGTTTTGAATCGAGTTACCCAGTTACCCATAGCAATTTATTCAAAATTGATTGACGTAAGATTTTTGTCTGAATCGGTTAAAATGTCATTTTGATTAAAAAAAAATTAAAAACCTTAAGTTCTATTGATGCAAAACATTCAATGTATATCCTTCTTGAGCGATGAGTTGTTTGTAGAATTAACAAAATATTCAAATGATAAGAAAAGATGGATGGTTTTTGATTCCTAAATAGATAGAATCGATATTTTAACATCTAGACAGTTTTTCTACCATTTCCACGGGTTACAAGGCCAGCTATCCATAAACTGAACGCAACATAGGAAGGAGTGTGGGGATTACAACCGGGAACCCCTCGTTTCAGGCGCCGACTCCTGTAGGTCACCTAGCCACCATTCCTTAAAATTGAAATATAATTATGCATTTGGCAGTTTTTTCGGTCCAAATCATTTTGGTCTATGCACAATGGTACGAAAAAAACCTAATCAACCAACCAAAAACAACAAGTATTGATACAAAGGATGCTTCAAAACCTGTCCCAGCAAGATCACCTATCGAATGTGTTTTGAAATGCAAGAGAAATCTCCAAAAAGGTTATTTCATTGAAAGGAAACAACTATGCCTTTGCTTTCAAAGTAAAGAACAAGAATTACTTTTGGATGACGAAAATGAAAATTTAGATGGAGCTTCGTTCCAGGAGCACAGTGAGCACATGGTAAGCGAATTTTTTTATAGGAACAACTTTTAAGAACAATGAGACTAAAAATGCCAAAAATAACAACAATAGATTGTATCGGATTTCTTTATTTTTCTAAAAAAGCGTTGTCTGGTGGGATTGTTTCGGGAGTATTACAAATAGAATTCCCTCGAGTAATTCCTAAAAGATATTTCTATTGTAATACTCCCAAAACAATCCCACAAAGCATCGTTTTTTTAGAAAAATGAAAAACTCCGAAAAGATCTATTGTCAACGAACCCTTAGAGAAACCAAACCTTACCGTCCTAATACCCAGCATCTATTTTTTACCCCCTCCCCCCAGGCCCAGTGTGGAAACAATGCAAAGTCCATGACGAATTGTTATTTGTTAAAACTGAGGTCTACATCAAAAAGAGTTCCGCTTTGGCAGGCGAAATGTCAGGGGAGTGGGGTCTGGGTGGCGGTGTTAGTCTCCCAAATGGGTCCAGGGCTGAGCATTGGATGGGGTTCAGCGGGTAAACGCCCCGAAAGCCCTGGGATATTGGATCTTCTCACACCTAAAAGTTGCTCAAAATTTGCTATATTGTATAGTTTTATAATTAATAAGGCTAGAAAAACAGCTTGTATTGCTGGTACATATAAGTTTGATGCGCTTAAACCTGGTGTAATAAAATCGGGCGTTACAATGGCAGCTCTCCTCTCGTCTCGGAAAGCTTTGACTTACGCCAATATCTTACTTTATATATGCTCCTTACGCTAATACGCCAAATGCTATTACTGCCGGCGTACTGTGCAACATTTCCAGGCTGGCCTCTGGCTTTATAGAGGCTGGAAATTCGTACTCTTAGTCCCTTTCTTTTAATTTTCTTTCTTTAGCAATGTGGAAGTGAAATGAGGAACTGCAAAGACGTCAAAGAGATTTGTCCACATTGCAAATCAGGAATTTATGAAATGGAAATTCTTGGTGAAAAAACGAAAGCCTTTTGTGACTTGACTACAGACGGCGGTAAAATATTTTTGATTTAATTTTTCGTCCAACGAATGTGCCAGCCCATAGTGCTTAGTTCACTAATTTAAGCTATCCAAACAAAATTTCTATTTTTTTTGAAGGCAACAAAACATATAAAAGAACGTCAAAACACGAGATATTATTATAGAAAGATCAAAAGAAATGTCCAATGACAAAAAAGTTAAAAGAAATTTTAAAGAAATTTTTCCATAAATCTTTTAATCAAACATTTTTATAGGCGGCTGGCTGCAAATAACGAATATCAAATTCGACGACGCAAGTAAAGTCAACTCAATATATACGAATCACATAGCTCAGCCATCGTCTATCGCTGACCTCCAAAATGCACCAAACTCGCAATTCATGTTGGACCCACTCGCCTTACAAAGCCTTTTCAATGACGAAGGTTACAGCGAGCTAAGAATCAAATGCTATAAATCATGGCACGGCAGAACCCTTGACGTCGTTCTATACGGTGAAAAGATACACAAATATGTAAATAGCGAAGCGTTCACCGTCGGAGGATGCGACGCAGTTCGGTTTTTACCAGGTGATAACTCATCAATGTTCCTGTCCCCTTGTGCTGATTACAGAATCGGAACAGGTGATTATTTGTTTTATCAATTCCCCCTTTGGATATGGGGAAACGGTCACGTGACTATTTTAAAATCTACCGCTCGGTATGAATGCGATGACGTTAGCAGTGAGATTAACCATGACATTCAACAAAGATATCTTGGTTATTGGTATTTTTATATAAGATAAAAATTAGTCTCTTTTGAAAGACATTATTCTTTAAGGAACACAAAACACATCTATGAACCCCATACACATAGTGCATCTATGAACCCCATACACCAAGTGCATCTATGAACCCCATACACATAGTGCATCTATGAACCCCATACACCAAGTGCATCTATGAACCCCATACACCAAGTGCATCTATGAACCCCATACATCAAGTGCATCTATGAACCCCATACACCAAATGCATCTATGAACCCCATACACCAAGTGCATCTATGAACCCCGTACACCAAATGCATCTATCAATACCATACACCAAGTGCATCTATGAACCCCATACACCAAATGCATCTATGAACCCCATACACCAAGTGCATCTATGAACCCCGTACACCAAATGCATCTATCAATACCATACACCAAGTGCATCTATGAACCCCATACACCAAATGCATCTATGAACCCCATACACCAAATGCATCTATGAACCCCATACACCAAATGCATCTATCAATACCATACACCAAGTGCATCTATGAACCCCATACACCGAGTGCATCTATAAATCCCATACACCGAGTGCATCTATAAACCCCATACACCGAGTACATCTATAAACCCCATACACCGAGTGCATCTATAAACCCAATACACCGAGTGCATCTATAAACCCAATACACCGAGTGCATCTATAAACCCCATACACCAAGTGCATCTCTCAACCCCATACACCGAAAGCATCTATCAACCCCATGAACCAAGTGCATTTATGAACCCTATACACCAAGTGCATCTATGAACCCATACACCAAGTGCATCTATCAACCCATACACCAAGTGTATCTATAAACCCCGTAAACCAAGTGCATCTATGAACCCCATACACCAAGTGCATCTATGAACCCCATAAACCAAGTGCATCTATCAACCCCATTCCCAAGTGCATCTATGAACCCCATCAACCAAGTGCATCTATGAACCCCATAAACCAAGTGCATCTATGAACCCCATACACCAAGTGCATCTATGAACCCCATACACCAAGTGCATCTATGAACCCCATACCCCCTATAACCAAGTGCATCTATGAACCCCATACACCAAGTGCATCTCTCAACCCCATACACCGAAAGCATCTATCAACCCCATGAACCAAGTGCATTTATGAACCCTATACACCAAGTGCATCTATGAACCCATACACCAAGTGCATCTATCAACCCATACACCAAGTGTATCTATAAACCCCGTAAACCAAGTGATCAACCCCAACCCAAGTGCATCTATCAACCCCATACACCAAGTGCATCTATGAACCCCATACACCAAGTGCATCTATGAACCCCATAAACCAAGTGCATCTATGAACCCCATACACCAAGTGCATCTATGAACCCCATACACCAAGTGCATCTATAAACTCCATAAACCAAGTGCATCTATGAACCCCATACACCAAGAGCATCTCTCAACCCCATACACCAAGAGCATCTCTCAACCCCATACACCGAAAGCATCTATCAACCCCATGAACCAAGTGCATTTATGAACCCTATACACCAAGTGCATCTATTAACGCCAAGTGCATTTTAAAAGGGTTTGGGTTCGAGTAAACATTGGTTGAATGACGTCATATACCTGAAGTCGCTGCATTGACTGATCGCATTGTGATGCCATCTAACCTCGTGTAAAGTCGAACTTCAACACCATTTAGCGAAAGGGTGTATCTATCTGATTATGCGTTTGTATGTTTTTTTGATATATTTGAGGATTTACTTTTGACTTTTTCCCCATTTTGTATGTATTTTGATGAACTTGTGTAAATAAGTGTACGTAGGTGTGTTTATCAAAAAAAAAAATTGCAATTTATTGTTTCTCCACTATTACTTTTCTTCAATCACCTTCATTTGGATTAGGTTTTTATTTCACATACCAATGTTTAAGTTTTTGCTAAATTTCATTCATGATTCTTCTTTTTTTTTAAAAATTTTACATTGGCACAAACCAATCCAGCCTTTCATATAATATTCCAAAAATGGTATGTTAGAAAAGTTGGACCGATTTTCCCTAGCCCTTTTAAGAACACGAGGCTTCAATGAGCTTCTTAAGAAATGGCACGACAATAATCACAAAGTGGTGAAATGAGGTTGCAACGAGGTGAAGAAAATAGACTAAAACTTTTTTGAACACTTTCGACGTTAAACAAGCACGTTAAATACATTTTAATATTTGTGATTTCGGTTCCCCTTCAATGGGAAGTGTCATGAATAACCTCTTGTTTAACAACAAGACGACATTTCGTCTCGTTTTTGCTCAGCGTCACCGGAAAGTTTGCAGTCTCAAACCTTTTTTTGAAAAGGGTTAATTGTAAAAGGGTTAATTGTAGACTATGCTAAAGTCTAAGACGAATTCGAATAATAAAGAATAACCTCAAACACGCAAATTAGCAGTCGAATAGAAATTTTGTCTGTGCGGGCAAAAAATAGTCGGAGGGGCTCAATGTACAGTCTCTATTTTCCGCCACGCAACATAATAACTTTTATAATATACAACTATGCTATATCGTAATATCATAATAATATATTACATGATGCTATCGCATCGTCTAGGTTAAATAATAACATAGTCAGTTGTCCCAGGGGGGGGGGGGGTTATAGGGTTGGCGAATGAGGGGTATGTGCGGACGGGACCTCCGAAAACCGACCCTTGGAGAGACTGATTTTTGCTGAAAAGGTGACCCTTAGAGAGACTTTCTGAATTTTTTTTTTCGATTTTTGAAAAAAGTCATACCCTTAGAGAGACTTTATTACAATTTTTTCTCTGGAAATCAAAAAATTTCCTAAACATCCTGAATTTTCCAACCCTTAGAGAGACTAATTTAAAACTTTCTGATTTTTCCGACCCTTAGAGAGACTTTAAAAGGTGAAAAAACCGACCGTTACCGTCCGCACATACCCATCATCCATTTTTGCCTAAGTACCCCCCCCCCGGTCAGTTGTCCAAACAAGATTTTCGTCTTAAACAGAAAGTGGATTTTACACAGCAAATTAGCACATAGGCTGCGTTTAGACCAACTGGCATTTGTAATTTGGCATTTGCTCATGAGGGATTCGATTTTAATAGCTTTCCCATTGTATTTTTTGTCATGGCATTTAAGGAATCGTCTTTTTAGAGTCATTACTGAAAAGTTGATTCCCTCAAGTTCAACTTTGACAGATCAAACAATGAAAAGCATGGAATTTCTCAAAAACTGCAGTCATTGAGACTGAAACTTTTTGCCGTAGGGCTAGGCTATGGCAAATCTTGCAATTTTTACAATCTATAGAAAGAACTGAATAAAAAACGTGCAAATACTTTAAAAAATCAAAAATGTCATTTTTTCTCTTTGTTTTTGTTCCTTTGTTTGATTTGAAATGCCAGAAAAGGGGATTCCTTTGCTCAAAATGGCATTTCAAATGCCAACGAAATGCCAACACGCTGGCATCATTAGGCATTTGATAAACCGAACAATTGTGCGGAAAAATAGAATTCAAAAGAATACTGCAAGCAATTACAAATGCCAGGCTGGTCTAAACGCAGCCATATTCTTGAAGTTTTGGTAATACCATACATAGAGATATCATTTAATAAAGAGAAATCTTTCCTAAGCTGTGTCGTCATCCATTCATTTTTCCTTTGTTAAAAGCAATTAGTGGTCGTAAAAACAGTTTCTCAAAATCTGATGCGTGGAAAAAGATTTCATGAAAAGGATACGTTTACACTGTAGTTTTCTCCAAATCAACAGATTTTAATTTTTGAAAACCATTGATATTTTTCGATGTACTTTACCTTTTGTTTAGAAATTTTGGGAACTAAATTTTTGTAGTTTCATTTTTCTTCATCTCAAAATTTGAAGCGTGAATAGAAATCTAATCAGAAGAAATAACTAATTTCGTTGAAATTTCTATGAATAAAAATTTCTAATTAAAAGTGCGTTTTCAAATAGTTTTTAAGATAGGTAAATATATAAATCGTGCTGAATTCAAAAATATATTTTTTATTTCGATTAAAAGGACCGAAGTGCCCTAAATTTCCGCTCCAAAATCTTCTTATTATGTAAATAATTTTCTAGAATTGAAAAGAATTCAATCAGTCTTGAGAAAATATGCAATTAAAATACGATCAAAAAAAAAGAATTCAATTACTACTTCGCACGTTCAAAAGAAATCCCATTGGCACTAAGGGACCCCTCACAGGCGCGCTTCATTTTGAGGATAAACGTTTGATAACTCTCTATTAATTCATATTTCTATGGTATTAGGCGAGACCAATTTGATTAGTTTTTTACGGGCCCGACCGACCCTGATATTCCAAAAATCAAAATCAAAATAAAATTAATTTTGGTAGTACATTTTCTAAAATTTGGTAGTTTTTCCAAGGTTATGAGAATTTCATGTTCAATTTTTCAATTTATCCATGAATTCGACCATTGTGTGTCTTTTTATTTTCTATTTCGCATTTTCGCCAACAGGAAGTAGTTTTTTACTTTTAAGTTCATTTTTTCACCGACCGACCGACCCTCTTTTTTGGATAGCTAAATTGGCCTCGTCTTATGCAGAATTTGGATATAATGTTTTTTTGATTTGAATCGAGTTTTAACAGTTTTGTAAGCCCCATGGCAATTTATTCAAAATTGATTGAAGTAAGATTTTTTGCGTGAATCGGTTAAAAATGTTTTAATTTTTTTATTTGAAAAAATGAGGCGAAAAATTAATAATAAATAAAGTCGATTATAGATTATTCAAAATAAAGAATAAAATATCCATGAATACTATTTATGTATTTTATTGAGTAATTTATTTTAAGGGTGAAAATATTCGGTGTATCTTATCTTTCTTGATTTCGCTGATGAATTGTTCGCAAAATAAAATATCTAAATGATGGATGACTGATAGATTGACTTTGATTTCTCATCTATTGAAACATGACTCTGCATTTGGCAGTATTTCTGACACAAGTAATTTTCAAATGATAAGAAAAGCTGGATGGTTTTCGGTTCCAAAATTGATAGAACCGATATTTAACATCTAGACAGTTTTTTCACTATTTCCATGGGTTCCAAGGTCAGCTATCCATAAACTGAAGGCAACATAGGAAGAAGCGGTGATTACAACCAGTTTTAGGCGCTGACACCTTTAGGCTACCTGGCCACCGCTCCTTAGAGTTCAAATATAATTATGCATTTGGCAGTTTTTTTGACACAAGTAATTGTTATCTATGCGCAATGGTACGAAAAAGATCTAACCAACCAACCAACAACAACAAGTATTGATACAAAGGATGCTTCAAAACCTGTCCCAGCAAGATCACCTATCGAGTGTGTTTTGAAATGCAAGAGAAATCTCCAAGAAAGTTATTTCGTTGAAGAGAAACAACTTTGTTTTTGCTTTCAAAGTAAAGAACAAGATTTATTTCCGGATGATGAAAATGAAAATTTAGATGGAGCTTCGTTCCAGGAGCACAAGGAGCACATGGTAAGCAAAATTTTGTATAGGAGCAACTTTTAAGAACAACGAGACTCAAAAATGCCAAAAATTGCAAAAATAGATCTTATCGGAGTTTTTCATTTCTCTGAAAAAGCGTTCCATTGTGGGATTGTTTCGGGAGTATTACAATAGAATTCCCTCGAGGAATTCCTAAGAGATTTCTATTGTAATATTCCCGAAACAATCCCACAATGCATCGCTTTTTTAGAAAAATTAGAAACTCCGATAAGATCTATTGTCAACGGACCCTTAGAGAGACCAAAGCTTACCGTCATAATACCCATCATCTATTTTTGCCAGAGTACCCCCTCCCCTCGGTCTCGGGCTTGATAGAGGCAGGAAATTGCTGCTCTCAGTCCCCTGGTTTTAATTTTTTTTCTTTAGCAATGTGGAAGTGAAATGAAGAACTGCAAAGACGTCAAAGAGATTTGTCCATATTGCAAATCAGCAATTTATGAAATGGAAATTCTTGGTGAAAAAACGAAAGCCTTTTGTGACTTGACTACAGACAGTGGTAAGATATTTTCGATTTAATTTTTCGTCCAACGAATGTGCCAGCCCATAGTGCTTAGTTCACTAATTTAAGCTATCCAAACAAAATATTTGGAAGGTAACAAAATATATAATAGGTCATTCATTCGATCAAAACACAAGCCCCTAAAAATGTCGAATCGCAAAAGGTTAAAGTTTTTGTTTTTACATAAGTGTTCCCGTTTCATATCAGACACATATATCTCATATCAGGGCAGTGTCTGCCTTTTGTTATATTATGCCGATATAAGCAAAAAAAAATTTTCCCCTCCCCTTTCTGACCAATCTTACTCCACATCCTTGTCAATCTAATGTGAAAAAACTTGTAAATTAAAATTGATGAGTAAGCAACCGATATCACTCTTATTTAAAAACAAAAACTTTAAAAGAAATGTTAAGATTTTTTAATCGAACATTTTTATAGGCGGTTGGCTGCAAATAACAAATATCAAATTCGACGACGCAAACAAAATCGATTCAATCTATACAAATCACATAGCTCAGCCATCGTCTATCACTGACCTCCAAAATGCACCAAACTCGCAATTCATGTTGGACCCACTTGCCTTACAAAGCCTTTTCAATGACGAAGGTTACAGCGAGCTAAGAATCAAATGCTATAAACCATGGCACGGCAGAACCCTTGACGTCGTTCTATACGGTGAAAAGATACACAAATATGTAAATAGCGAAGCGCGGACCCTCGGTGGATGCGAAGCAGTTCGATTTTTACCAGATGATAACTCATCATTATCCTATGTCTCTTGTGCTGATTACAGAATCGGATCAGGTGAATATTTGTTTTATCAATTCCCCTTTTGGGTATGGGCAGACAATCACGTGACAATTTCAAAATCCCTTGCTCGATATGAATGCGACGATTACAAACCGAATGGGTATTCTCCTATCGGAAATTGGCAATTTTATATTCGCTAAAACTTTTTCTACTTAAAGTCGTTTACACTGCACACCCACATATTATGTTAAATGTAAAATAAAGAGGACGTTATAAATACTAGCCGCACGGATACTGTTCGGTTTGTTCACTTAATTATCTTTTGGGAATGAAATCGAGACAGGATTTAACTCGAAACTCGTGTATCAATACCATTTCGGTGATGAACCTGTCGACGAAAACCATTGGATGGATGAGATCTTTCCAGATTTAATAAAAGCCTTAGCAACGGATTTGGTCGTCAGGGGTGACTGGCTAATTTTCTGAATCAAACAGAATTGACTACGCCAACTATAATAATTACAGTGGCCAAAGAAAAAATTGATTTTCCACAGCAAATTAAGCACATACTCTTGAACTTGAACATTTGGTGAGTTATGCTGAATTTTGACACAGAAATTCGTCAGAGACAGACGAAACTTCAACCTGTGAATGCTGAAGAATCGGCCATGTTTTGCTATAATAATTACTAGGCGTTCCTATTATGGATACGAAGCAATGAAGTATAAACCCGAAGTGCTAGAATCGAGTCTTTAACTTTTCTCAGGCAAGAAAAAGTCTTAAAATATGTGCCGTATTTTTTGACGACAGATTGAATCTAGCGATTCCTTTGTTTTCGAGTGATATCTTTTTCGAAATTTAGGAATAAATTTTAGTTTCAATCTGTCATTTGTGTAAAAACCAGGCCGACCATGCTAGGCCGCGTGACTTTGGTAGGATTTGGTATACTTCAAATCCTACCTAGGAGATTCGATTCTAGCCTTTCGGGCTTATACTTCATTGGTACGTAGAGTCAGCCACCTGACTTTTGATGAAATTTTTGAGCGCTACAAGGATGAAATTAGGCAAAAAATTAAGAATATGCTAAGAATAATTCATCATGGAATTTCTTGGCAACTGAAAATAAGAATGTCAATGTTAGAGAAATTGTCCCGTAAATTGCTAATTAATTTTAAATGCTAAAATTTTAAATTGCTAAATGCCATCACAAAAATGCCAAATTTTAACTTGACCTATGTATAACATGCTCGATTTTGGCTGGGTTTGGATTATATACACAATATACCTAAGAATACTGTTGTGGTCTAAGAAGGGCGACGGGAGTACAACAAAAATGTGCCTGTTTGGAACGATCTTTGCAGATAGTTCAAACTAAAAATTGAATACAAAAGAAAACTATCAAAATGGATGAAATGCTAGGCTATGAACATAGACTACTGAATGCTAGAAAATTGGACTATAAACATAGAAAATTAAGGACTTAAGGAAAAATTGATTAAGACAAAAACAGACAAAACTAACTTAAAAAAGGCTAAGCAGTGCAGTGAAAGGACACAAGCAAAAAGCAGAGAAACAAACAAAGGATAGAAGCTTACCCCAAGCTTACCAGCATGCACAACCAGAGTTGTTGTAGTTGATGGAAACTTGAATTATGCTTTACCAAGCATAACTTTGGCGACCAAGTTTCTTGGAGTTGAAAAGGCGTTTTTAGATGTGTAAACACTAGCCTGGATATCCAGCCCGTAAACTTTTTTTTGATTTTGATATTTCTTATGTTTACGGTCTGGTTTACCTAGATCGTCTGCATTCTCATCTGAGGATGATTATGCGGATATTCTGATTGGTTGGTCCAAGCGAATCAGAGATCTGAATGGTGGCGCGCGTATAAGAAATTATGCGAGCCGACTTGAAGTGTACGCCTAAATAATTAGGTGGACCGCGCGGGCGATCAGCAATGCGCCTACGCTGCTTTGCAAATCTCCGTGACTTTTCTTCTTCGAAACAAATAACAATAGAATATGTAATTATCTCCCTTGGGTGTTTGACCACGCATCCAAATAAAAATAACAATAATGGTAGGGAAGAAGTGAAGAAGTGGGAAGATCGGAAAACATGGGAATTTTTAGATGTTCTGGTTGTTTTCTTTCCAAATACTTGCTTGGATATTCTTGTTTTAATCTTCTTAATGACTTGGTTGCATCGTGTAAAAAGCTAAAGGTATATCTTTATTTTGCTTCAATTCTTCTTTTCTGTTTGCCAATTTTGTAGTGCTATTTTTTGGGTTGAAAGTTTTGTTTTGATATTTTTTTTCTCTAAAATTCACTTTGCACTTTCTGTCTAACAGACTTTCCACCACACTGTCTATATTTTATGGTCAAGGCTGTCATTCTAAATTAATTTATCACTGCTGGGGTAGCATCTTGAAATTATGCATGTCGTTATGTGCATAAATTTATTTGCAGCCATGGGATTCATGCAGGAAAATCTGTCAACAGGGGTTCACCTGATTTCTAGGTGAACCAAGCTCTATAATTTTAGAACTTTGTCTGGCTGAGGTAAAACTTATTTTTTCTAAAATTTTGAGCTTGGATATCCAGGCTATGTAAACACACACACAACCTTTCTCATATGTCTCTTATTAAAACTGATTTCGTTGAGCAAGAAAGTTTCACTGCACATCGCTTTTATCAAAATATATAATTACCCTAGAGACATAAAAATGATACTAAACTGAGATGACGTCATAATTGCTAAACATAAAATGAAAACAAATTGCGAGCGTAATAAAATTGATAATTACTTTAATGAAAAGATATAATCATTTCACAACTGTAAGAATATTTTAGGATGATTTTCCCAAAAAAGTTAAGAATATTTATGATGAAATAAAAAAAACACCATTCTTATAAAAAAGCAAGTAATTTATTGATTAGCTTAAGACCATGCACCAAATATTATATAAGGGCATAGTGGTAATTACCATTACTACAAATATCCACTTTGGTTACAAGCGGTAAGCCACGTGGAAGGCAAAACCCAATACAAATGTGATGATTTTCATGTTAAATTTGGGTTCACGCCTAATGGCCAATGGCAATTTTATATAAGATGAATAGAACCTATTCTTGATATGCGTAACCTTCGGTGAAGTTATTTTCTAATGATGTTGGTTAAGAAGACGAGAAGACACTGGCCAGTGACAATTTTATAGATTCATGACATGCACCACTGGAGATAGTGAGGTCTGTTAGCACAAAAATACTTCACATGGTGATTAAAGCATGAAATTTGGCACAGATGATCCTTAGAGGGTCTAAAACTTAATTTTAAACAGTAACACCAAATTTTGCCTCCTGGCCACCTGCCAGATGACGTCATCAGGTGGCTTAGCAAAAATTTATTTTTTTGAAAATATTTAAAATCTGATGGTATCATCGGAAAGAGCATGAAATGCTGATGAAAATCGAGGTATAAAACATGCCTTCAAAATCTTCCTATCAAAAGTTATGAAGGTTTAAAGTTTTGTGATGACGTCATCATAAGCCTTTCCAGGCAAAACCTAAAATCCCGTAATAATAACGGAAATAGTTGACCAAATTTAGTGTTTTTTACATGAATCCATGTCAAAACTTGAAGTTCCATCTGATGCTTGGGTCTAAACAACATAGGAAGGCTTAAAACATCCAAAAAAATTAGTTGGTTGTACACTGTGCTCCTGAAGGGAGAACTCTAAGTTGATTTGCCTTGTAAAGCTCAAAATCTAAGTTTTAGTATCCTGTAGGATTTAAAGCTTTAAATTCAATTTGAACATCGGAATCAGAAAAAAAGCAATGAATTTTGATATGAATTCATGTATAAAACATGAAATTTGGTCAATTTGTACCAAAATTACGAGGTTTTTAAGTTTTGCCTGGAAAGGCTTATGATGGACGTCATCAAAAAACTTTCAACCTCCATAACTTTTGATAGGAAGATTTTCAAGGCATGTTTTATACCTCAATTTTTATAAGCATTTTATGCTCTTTCCGCTGGAACCATCAGATTTTGAATATTTTCAAAAATATAATTTTTTGCCCAGCCACCTGATGACGTCATCTGGCAGGTGGCCAGGTGGCAAAATTTGGTGTTACTGTTTAAAATTAAATTTTAGACCCTCTAAAGATCATCTGTGCCAAATTTCATACTTTAATCACCATCTGAAGTATTCTTACGTTTTTAAGTGCTTCCAGACCTCACTAAGAGTCTTCTGAAAACTTTTAAAATTTTGGTTTATAGACTTCAAAACTATTATATTCCGAAGCCTATTGGACCATACTTGAACTTTTGGATCTTGACATCCTAAATTCATAGGTCCTAATTAAGTCTACAAACAGTGCCATAATATATTGGCATTTTTGACTAAATTACCATTTTTCGAAAATTGAAGTTCGAGCGAGAATGTTTTGATTTCATGGATTACTTCGATCTGGGAGGGATTTATTGGTTTCTAGGCAATATTTCAAGCCCTGCTGGACCATTTTTGAACTTTTGGATCCTCAGGTCTTAAGTCTAGCGTTAAAACTCAGAGTTAAAACTCTACCCTTCGAACCTACTTTAGAGCACTTACAAATCGATTGTGGTTTCAAAACACCCCGGTGAATTTCCTTTTCGTGCCAAGTATTTTGTGACTGATTGTAGCATTAAAACTCAGATTTAAAAATCTACCCTTCCAACCTAAGTTATAGCACTTCCAAATTGTTAGTGGCTGAAAGAATTCGTGGGAATTTCCCTTTTTTCTTAAACATTATGACTTTCATTTTATGCCACCTCTTAACAAATAGATGTCTTAAGGGCTCTCACCATAGTGAATTTTTCATAATTGCCGTGTTTAAAATGTGTTTTCTGATTGATGTAACCAACGAAACTATGACATGTTATACATTTTCTGTTAGACAAACTATTCCTGAATCTGAAAATTCAAAAATTGCATTGAACAAAATTTGATGAAGAAGAAAATGAACACTTTTGCGAGGAAGAAAGAGTATTTCAACTTTGAAGAGCTTATTAGTTTCGGCGAAGAAAAAACATTTTGAAAGATTTTTCGCAGTAGATGGTGTATCTTTTACCGAACAATAAAAGTTTTTGCGGAAAATTTTTGTAAATGCTTCTTTGTCTCGAAATCTTCAAAATAGTGGTTTATCATCAATTTTTCATCTGGATTTTGCTTAAAAAACCAGTCATAACTTTTGACACACCTTTTTAGAAAAATTTTCCGCAAAAATTAAAATAGTTCAATTGTTTGCGGACAGTTTGAAAAAAGTTCGAAACAAAAAGGTTAATTAATTACCCATTAAAAGTTAGCACTTTTTATAAAAGAAGGTGATGCAACATATTATTAACGTCTTTTTAAAGTTCATAACGTCATTTTTGCAATTAGTTCTTAATTACTCTTAAGGGGTTTGATTAAAAAGCAATTTATAAAGGCAATTCTCTGTTAAAAGTGGCTGCGTTTAGAACAACTGGTATTTGTAATTTGGCATTTGCTCATGAGGGATTCGATTTTAATAGCTTTTCCATTGTATTTTCTGTAATGGCATTTAAGGAATCGTCTTTTTAGAGTCATTACTGAAAAGGTGATTCCCTCAAGTTCAACTTTGACAGATCAAACAATGAAAAGCATGGAATTTCTCAAAAACTGCAGTCATTAAGACTGAAACTTTTTGCCGTAGAGCTAGGCTATGGCAAATCTTGCAAATTTTGCAATCTATAGAAAGAACTGAATAAAAAACGTGCAAATACTTTCAAAAATCAAAAATGTCATTTTTTCTCTTTGTTTTGGTTCCTTTGTTTGATTTGAAATGCCAGAAAAGGGGATTCCTTTGCTCAAAATGGCATTTCAAATGCCAACGAAATGCCAACACGCTGGCATCATTAGGCATTTGACAAACCGAACAATTGCGCGGAACAATAGAATTCAAAAGAATACTGCAAGCAATTACAAATGCCAGGCTGGTCTAAACGCAGCCAGTGTTAAAGAATCTAAAACATAACTTTTATGTTCAGATACTAAAATCAATTTTCTGACTATGGTCAGAGCCCTTAAACAGTATGAAGTGAATTTACGGATGATAAAATGTGATAGAACAACCTAAAAGAAGTACAATTTTTCTTTTTACATCCGAGATATTCCTTATTTGGGTAAAAAGTAATTTATGCATAAACATGTCCATTTTCCATAGTTTATGTCATTCAAAATTTTTGCTTAGATAGACAAATTGGCACTCATTTTAAGTTTCAAAGTCAGCAATAATGGATATTGATTTTCTTTACGTTTAAAAACAAATTATGAATTAACCATATATGGTAAAATAAAAAGAGCTTAATCTGAAGATCAAGTAAGGTATAAAAAGGGTTTTGCATTTGATTTATATCAAGCAAACATTTAATCTCAAACTTGGTAAACTGAAGAAGAAAGTAAAATTTAACACAGACAAGTCTTGATCATCAAATATGGTAGATTCCGGCATCAAAATCACAAACAACTGCATTGAGGCTTTCAAAGGATTTCAGAAAGCAACACAAAAGCACCGTTTCTGTGTCTTTGGTTTCAATGAAAAATTTGACAAAAATGTCTTGGTTCATTCAGCACCGTTGGACGCTACATTTGAAGACTTGGTAACAATCCTTGCTCAACATAAAGCTTGCTACGTTTTCTACGACTGCCAATATGAAAACAAAGAGGGACACAAACGCAATAAGGTAAGCTCATTCCATACACAAACTAAGGAATGACATGGTCCGGTATTTTCGAAACCAGAATAATTTTTAAAAAGCATGATTATTTTATAGTATTAAGAATGTTTAGCCTGAAATCTGAAAATTAGCTATGATTATATTAGATCATCTTATTTAACTTTACTTCCTATTTTAGGCATTATATGCTATCTGGCCAGGAGCCGAAGCATCGAGGAAGAAAAGATGTTGATTGCTCCACCACCAAAGAGGTCGAAAGAAAATGTAATGGCTTTGCAAAGAAAGCTTCATTTCACGAATGGTCTGATTTGACGGAACAAAACTTCATTGACGCTGTTTGTAACTAAAAACCTCCAAAACAGATCTCTTTTTAATAGGGATAGCTTTTTTCATTCCTTTGAATTTTGGTAAAATATCTACACTATTTATAACCCATTTTTATTGTAAATTAAATTGTTAATCTCTTTTCAAATAAAAAATCACTATCTTACCGTAAGATGCTTTGAGTTCTGAATTTATTTATCTGCCTACGTTTTGTTAAAGTTAAATCTGCAAAGATACAGGTTTTTCTTACTCAAATAAAAGAAATTTGTTACTTTTTGCTTAAAGCCAAATCGGTTTTGATTATAAACACATATAATATGACCAATGATAACTGGTGGAGACTTGCCGTTTTCAATCGATTTGATTTTGAAGACTTCGAAACGACTTTGAATTTCCTTTATGAATCCTCGTATTTAGTTCATAAAGTGAGTATGGCAAATTAACATTGCCTTGAAGGGATGATTTAGAAGGACCACAAAACCTGAGATCATTGGATGGATAAAAGATTTCAGTTTACTACTATACATAATGACTTATAACTGACCATTGAGTTACTATGTGGGAGAAAATCTTTGTTAAATTTTCTTTGAATTGAGCCGTCGAGGTAAATAAACATCTCATATAGGGATTTCGAGTCAAATGTTCTAGAGGCCGTAACTTTTGATACAATAATTTTATGTTAAGAATAGTTAGATAAATGAAATCGGGTGGCTTGAAGGTAACCTACTAACAAAAATGAAGCAACTTGCAATAAAGATTGGGAAAGTTTAATTTATTTTTCATGGAACAAGACATACAAGTAAAATTACAATATCTGTCAAAACATATTGAGAATTTTGCTTAATTCCTCGTTTTTAACAATTTACAGTTCGGGCGAGAAAGCTGACAAATTTAATCGAAAATTTCAATTCGGCAGTGGTTTATAGACTTCAAAACTATTATATTCCGAACCCTATTGGACCATACTTGAACTTTTGGATCTTGAGATCCTAAGTTCACAAGTCTTTATTAAGTCTACAAACAGTGCCATAATATATTGGCATTTTTGACTAATTTACCATTTTTCGAAAAGTGAAGTTCGAGCGAGAATGTCAATTTTTAGGCCTTCAACTTGATTTCATCGATTACTTCGATCTGGGAGGGATTTATTGGTTTCTAGGCAATATTTCAAGCCCTGCTGAACCATTTTTGAACTTTTGGATCCTCAGATCCTAAGGTCGTAAGTCTTAAGTCTAGCGTTAAAACTCAGAGTTAAAACTCTACCCTTCGAACCTAATTTAGAGCACTTACAAATCGATTGTGGTTTCAAAACACCACGGTGAATTTCCTTTTTGTGCCAAGTATTTTGTGACTGATTGTAGCATTAAAACTCAGATTTAAAAATCTACCCTTCCAACCTAAGTTATAGCACTTCCAAATGGTTAGTGGCTGAAAGAATTCGTGGGAATTTCCCTTTTTTCTTAAACATTATGACTTTCATTTTATGCCACCTCTAACAAATAGATGTCTTAAACAGTATTAAGTGAATTTACGGATGATAGAACAACCTAAAAGAAGTACAATTTTTCTTTTTACATCCGGGATATTCCTTATTTGGGTAAAAAGTAATTTATGCATAAACATGTCCATTTTCCATAATTTATGTCATTCAAAATTTTTGCTTAGATAGGCAAATTGGCACTCATTTTAAGTTTCAAAGTCAGCAATAATGGCTATTGGTTTTCTTTACATTTAAAAACAAATTATGAATTAACCATATATGGTAAAATAAAAAGAGCTTAATCTGAAGATCAAGTAAGGTATAAAAGGCTTTGCATTTGATTTATATCAAGCAACATTCAATCTCAAACTTGGTAAACTGAAGAAGAAAGTAAAATTTAACACAGACAAGTCTTGATCATCAAATATGGTAGATTCCGGCATTAAAATCACAAACGACTGCATTGAGGCTTTCAAAGGATTTCACAAAGCACCACAAAAGCACCGTTTCTCTGTCTTTGGTTTCAATGAAAAATTTGACAAAGTTGTCTTGGTTCATTCAGCACCGTTGGACGCTACATTTGAAGACTTGGTAACAATCCTTGCTCAACATAAAGCTTGCTACGTTTTCTACGACTGCCAATATGAAAACAAAGAGGGACACAAACGCAATAAGGTAAGCTCATTCCATACACAAACTAAGGAATGACGTGGTCCGGTATTTTCGAAACCAGAATAATTTTTAAAAAGCATGTATTATTTATAGTATTAAGAATGTTTAGCCTGAAATCTGAAAATTAGCAATGATTATATTCGTTCATCTTATTTAATTTTACTTCCTATTTTAGGCATTATATGCTATCTGGTCAGGAGCCGAAGCATCGAGGAAAGAAAAGATGTTGATTGCTTCCACCACCAAAGAGGTCGAAAGAAAATGTAATGGCTTTGCAAAGAAAGCTTCATTTCACGAATGGTCTGATTTGACGGAACAAAACTTCATTGACGCTGTTTGTAACTAAAAACTCCAAAACAGATCTCTTTTTAATAGGGATAGCTATTTTTCATTCCTTTGAATTTTTGTAAAATATCTACACTATTTATAACCCATTTTTATTGTAAATTAAATTGTTAATCTCTTTTCAAATAAAAAATCACTATCTTACCGTAAGATGCTTTGAGTTCTGAATTTATTTGTCTGCCTACGTTTTGTTAAAGTTAAATCTGCAAAGATACAGGTTTTTCTTATTCAAATAAAAGAAATTTGTTACTTTTTGCTTAAAGCCAAATCGGTTTTGATTATAAACACATATAATATGACCAATGATAACTGGTGGAGACTTGCCGTTTTCAATCGATTTGATTTTGAAGACTTCGAAACGACTTTGAATTTCCTTTATGAATCCTCGTATTTAGTTCATAAAGTGAGTATGGCAAATTAACATTGCCTTGTAGGGATGATTTAGAAGGACCACAAAACCTGAGATCATTGGATGGATAAAAGATTTCAGTTTACTACTATACATAATGACTTATAACTGACCATTGAGTTACTATGTGGGAGAAAATCTTTGTTAAATTTTCTTTGAATTGAGCCGTCGAGGTAAATAAACATCTCATATAGGGATTTCGAGTCAAATGTTCTAGAGGCCGTAACTTTTGATACAATAATTTTATGTTAAGAATAGTTAGATAAATGAAATCGGGTGGCTTGAAGGTAACCTACTAACAAAAATGAAGCAACTTGCAATAAAGATTGGGAAAGTTTAATTTATTTTTCATGGAACAAGACATACAAGTAAAATTACAATACCTGTCAAAACATATTGAGAATTTTGCTTAATTCCTCGTTTTTAACAATTTAAAGTTCGGGCGAGAAAGCTGACAAATTTAATCGAAAATTTCAATTCGGCAGTGGTTTATAGACTTCAAAACTATTATATTCCGAACCCTATTGGACCATACTTGAACTTTTGGATCTTGAGATCCTAAGTTCACAAGTCTTTATTGGTCAGCCTAAGCTGAGCATTCAAATAGGTAAAATTTTCTTCCAGTTCCTCCATCATCATAAGACGGCAAAAAAAAAATCCGATTTCCCGATCGATCTCACTTTGATTTCTAAACTTTCTTCCGATCGGGTTAACTTTTTGGGTACTTTTAGCGTGCGTTGTTTTTACAGACCATAATGTAGTTTCAAGATGGCAGCTCAAGGGATAGTTAATTGTGAAAAGTCAGTGTTGTACCAAAGTATTTCCAGTGTAAATCTGTTGCAAGCTTCAATTTCTGTCATTTATTTTTTTAACTCGGCAAATCAAACACATGATTTTCATCAAGGGGATTCTTTTTCTACATCCTTTGAAGGTTTAAAGCAGTTTGCTCAAGTTTTTGTTTATGTTGAATTTTCTGATTCTTTTTAATGCTGCTTTTTAATAGTTTTTGCAATAAAAACATATTTTTCTTGTTTGCCTCTAGGGGGATTGATGGTGTTATAATGTTATTGGAATTTGATAAAGTTTACAAAAGTACAGCTATTGTATAAATTTGATATAAAGACTGGATGCAAAAAGGCGAATCGCAAAAAACTGTTTGGTTCCCGTCATTTTTACTTTAAAAAGTGGGAGTCGTTCGGCCGGTCAGTCGAAAATATTTTTCTGTTAAGAAGCAGCTATACATCTTGTTGAAAGGGAATTCGTGTGGACTGATCCGAATTTTAAAATTGAGAAACCGTGGATAAACTGGTGTTTTCGGTTTACTCTCCATTACCATGCGGCTCTCTACTTCGATTTGAAAACTTTTAAACACAGAGCGTGCAGAGGTCGACAGTGGAAATCCAGCAAAGCAGCGGAAAAGCTTTCCGACTCTCCAGCTCTACCTGCTGACCGTAAATCAGATGACGGGAACCAAATGATGACATCACATCTCCTATTATTGGACTTGCAAAATTATGACAAATGATCTTTGGAGTTTCATCATTTATATTAATATGAATATATACAGTTCTTGTTGAAATTGATCAAACTATTTTTCACGCAGTTCCGGACGCAGATTGTGTTTTTCTAACCTTTTCTAACCTTGGCGCACATTTTGACTGAATGATGGAATGGAATGAATGGCGATAACAGTTTATAGATATCCGAAAGCATCCAACGAGGACCTTTTTTCAAATATCTGTTTCCCAGACATAGGCTTCCTGGAAAATTTGATCTGTTGGCCGAATATTTCAAAAATCTTATTCCTAGAAATGAAGATCTGTTTCTCTGCAAAACCTAAATTTTTAATCTCAAAGTATCTTTCCTAGAAAATTTGATCTGTTTCCACAATTTTCAGAATTAAAATTTTGATCTGTTTTCCCAAATAGCATATCTGTTCCCCTCCCCTGGAAATTTTCATCTGTTTCCCTTTCTTTTTGTTATTGATATCTGTTTCCCCCATAAAGTCCAATCTGTTTCCGAAGCAATATCATCTTTTTTGGAAACAGATATCTGTTTCCCAATTTATTATGTCATCTCCTAGAAATATTGATCAGCTTCTCTCTGATGACGTCATCAGCTGGAGCGGGGAAACAGATAGTTTTAAGGAAAAGGTCTCTCCTAGAAAATCGGATCTGTTTCCCCATTTTTCAAAAAAAGTTTTTTCCTGGAAAAGGGAAACAGATATTTCAGGGAAATGGGCTCGTTGGCTGCTTCTGGATATCTCTTATTAGACTTGCAGAAAGCGGGCTGCCGTCAAGTTACACAACATGCACACTCTCGTCACAACTTGCACAGCCATAACAAACAGATCAATCTGGTCTTCATTTAACATTGTTTTAAAGTTTAAAAAACACTGCCAGTGCTTGGCACAGAAGAGAGGACTCCCAGTTGAAATTAATTGCTACACCGCTGCCCTGTTGAATTTATTTATTATGGTTGTGTGTTTATTCCGCCAAGGCGGTAAATCAATCGCCCAAATTCATAGACCAATCAAAAGCGAGTTTAAAGCAAAACGGGAGAAAAAGGAGCTTCCCCGCATAGTTATGAATTTTAAGTTTTGCTTTCGATTATCATTTGCGACCAGAAAAGTCTTCAAGATGGTTGTGTGCATGTTGTGTAACTTGACGGTACTAAACTACAAAATTTATTTACCCAGACTGGAGGGGCCATTCATATAGTACGTACACAATGAAGGGGGAGAGGGGGTTTAGCAAAAGCGTACATCTATTGTTTAAACAAAGTCATTTCTATTGTTCTCTGCGTACAAGGGGGGAGGGGGTGTCAAATATTTGGAAAATCTTTGCGTACGTACTATATGGACAATCACAATGCTAAAGAGAAGTATACTTTGAGCTTCTCGTGGGGGGGGGTTGGAGGAGCTCTCAGGCTTGTTTTACATAATTTTAAATCAAGTTATCAAATGTTTCACATTTTGTACATTATTCAACATATTTTCGTTTTTAACAATTTAAAGTTTTGGCGAGAAAGCTGACAAATTTAATCGAAAATTTCAATTCGGCAGTGGTTTATAGACTTCAAAACTATTATATTCCGAACCCTATTGGACCATACTTGAACTTTTGGTTCTTGAGATCCTAAGTTCACAAGTCTTAATTAAGTCTACAAACAGTGCCATAATATATTGGCATTTTTGACTAATTTACCATTTTTCGAAAATTGAAGTTCGAGCGAGAATGTCAATTTTTAGGCCTTCAACTTGATTTCATCGATTACTTCGATCTGGGAGGGATTTATTGGTTTCTAGGCAATATTTCAAGCCCTGCTGACCATTTTTGAACTTTTGGATCCTCAGATCCTAAGGTCGTAAGTCTTAAGTCTAGCGTTAAAACTCAGAGTTAAAACTCTACCCTTCGAACCTAATTTAGAGCACTTACAAATCGATTGTGGTTTCAAAACACCACGGTGAATTTCCTTTTTGTGCCAAGTATTTTATGACTGATTGTAGCATTAAAACTCAGATTTAAAAATCTACCCTTCCAACCTAAGTTATAGCACTTCCAAATGGTTAGTGGCTGAAAGAATTCGTGGGAATTTCCCTTTTTTCTTAAACATTATGACTTTCATTTTATGCCACCTCTTAACAAATAGATGTCTTAAACAGTATTAAGTGAATTTACGGATGATAGAACAACCTAAAAGAAGTACAATTTTTCTTTTTACATCCGGGATATTCCTTATTTGGGTAAAAAGTAATTTATGCATAAACATGTCCATTTTCCATAATTTATGTCATTCAAAATTTTTGCTTAGATAGGCAAATTGGCACTAATTTTAAGTTTCAAAGTCAGCAATAATGGCTATTGGTTTTCTTTACATTTAAAAACAAATTATGAATTAACCATATATGGTAAAATAAAAAGAGCTTAATCTGAAGATCAAGTAAGGTATAAAAAGGCTTTGCATTTGATTTATATCAAGCAAACATTCAATCTCAAACTTGGTAAACTGAAGAAGAAAGTAAAATTTAACACAGACAAGTCTTGATCATCAAATATGGTAGATTCCGGCATTAAAATCACAAACGACTGCATTGAGGCTTTCAAAGGATTTCACAAAGCACCACAAAAGCACCGTTTCTGTGTCTTTGGTTTCAATGAAAAATTTGACAAAGTTGTCTTGGTTCATTCAGCACCGTTGGACGCTACATTTGAAGACTTGGTAACAATCCTTGCTCAACATAAAGCTTGCTACGTTTTCTACGACTGCCAATATGAAAACAAAGAGGGACACAAACGCAATAAGGTAAGCTCATTCCATACACAAACTAAGGAATGACGTGGTCCGGTATTTTCGAAACCAGAATAATTTTTAAAAAGCATGTATTATTTATAGTATTAAGAATGTTTAGCCTGAAATCTGAAAATTAGCAATGATTATATTCGTTCATCTTATTTAATTTTACTTCCTATTTTAGGCATTATATGCTATCTGGTCAGGAGCCGAAGCATCGAGGAAAGAAAAGATGTTGATTGCTTCCACCACCAAAGAGGTCGAAAGAAAATGTAATGGCTTTGCAAAGAAAGCTTCATTTCACGAATGGTCTGATTTGACGGAACAAAACTTCATTGACGCTGTTTGTAACTAAAAACTCCAAAACAGATCTCTTTTTAGTAGGGAGCTAGTAATTTCATTCTTTAATTTTGTAAAATATCTACACTATTTATAACCCATCTTTATTGTAAATTAAATTGTTAATCTCTTTTCAAATAAAAAATCACTATCTTACCGTAAGATGCTTTGAATTCTGAATTTATTTGTCTGCCTACCTTTTGTTAAAGTTAAATCTGCAAAGATACGCGTTTTTCTTACTCAAATAAAAGAAATTTGTTACTTTTTGCTTAAAGCCAAATCGGTTTTGATTATAAACACATATAATATGACCAATGATAACTGGTGGAGACTTGACGTTTTCAATCGATTTGATTTTGAAGACTTCGAAACGACTTTGAATTTCCTTTATGAATCCTCGTATTTAGTTCATAAAGTGAGTATGGCAAATTAACATTGCCTTGAAGGGATGATTTAGAAGGACCACAAAACCTGAGATCATTGGATGGATAAAAGATTTCAGTTTACTACTATACATAATGACTTATAACTGACCATTGAGTTACTATGTGGGAGAAAATCTTTGTTAATTTTTCTTTGAATTGAGCCGTCGAGGTAAATAAACATCTCATATAGGGATTTCGAGTCAAATGTTCTAGAGGCCGTAACTTTTGATATAATAATTTTATGTTAAGAATAGTTAGATAAATGAAATCGGGTGGCTTGAAGGTAACCTACTTACAAAAATGAAGCAACTTGCAATAAAGATTGGGAAAGTTTAATTTATTTTTCTTTGAACAAGACATGCAAGTAAAATTACAATATCTGTCAAAACATATTGAGAATTTTGCTTAATTCCTCGTTTTTAACAATTTAAAGTTCGGGTGAGAAAGCTGACAAATTTAATCGAAAATTTCAATTCGGCAGTGGTTTATAGACTTCAAAACTATTATATTCCGAACCCTATTGGACCATACTTGAACTTTTGGTTCTTGAGATCCTAAGTTCACAAGTCTTAATTAAGTCTACAAACAGTGCCATAATATATTGGCATTTTTGACTAATTTACCATTTTTCGAAAATTGAAGTTCGAGCGAGAATGTCAATTTTTAGGCCTTCAACTTGATTTCATCGATTACTTCGATCTGGGAGGGATTTATTGGTTTCTAAGCAATATTTCAAGCCCTGCTGGACCATTTTTGAACTTTTGGATCCTCAGATCCTAAGGTCGTAAGTCTTAAGTCTAGCGTTAAAACTCAGAGTTAAAACTCTACCCTTCGAACCTAATTTAGAGCACTTACAAATCGATTGTGGTTTCAAAACACCCCAGTGAATTTCCTTTTTGTGCCAAGTATTTTGTGACTGATTGTAGCATTAAAACTCAGATTTAAAAATCTACCCTTCCAACCTAAGTTATAGCACTTCCAAATGGTTAGTGGCTGAAAGAATTCGTGGGAATTTCCCTTTTTTCTTAAACATTATGACTTTCATTTTATGCCACCTCTTAACAAATAGATGTCTTAAACAGTATTAAGTGAATTTACGGATGATAAAATGTGATAGAACAACCTAAAAGAAGTACAATTTTTCTTTTTACATCTGAGATATTCCTTATTTGGGTAAAAAGTAATTTATGCATAAACATGTCAATTTTCCATAATTTATGTCATTCAAAATTTTTGCTTAGATAGGCAAATTGGCACTCATTTTAAGTTTCAAAGTCAGCAATAATGGCTATTGATTTTCTTTACATTTAAAAACAAATAATGAATTAACCATATATGGTAAAATAAAAAGAGCTTAATCTGAAGATCAAGTAAGGTGTAAAAAGGCTTTGCATTTGATTTATCTCAAGCAAACATTCAATCTCAAACTTGGTAAACTGAAGAAGAAAGTAAAATTTAACACAGACAAGTCTTGATCATCAAATATGGTAGATTCCGGCATCAAAATCACAAACGAGTGCATTGAGGCTTTCAAAGGATTTCACAAAGCACCACAAAAGCAACGTTTCTGTGTCTTTGGTTTCAATGAAAAATTTGACAAAGTTGTCTTGGTTCATTCAGCCGAATTCAGCACTGTTTCACGAATGGTCTGATTTGACGGAACAAAACTTCATTGACGGTGTTTGTAACTAAAAACTCATATACAGATATCTTTTTGATAGAGAGCTATTTTTCGTTCCTTTGAATTTTTGTAAAATATCCACACTATCTATAACCCATCTTTATTGTAATTAAATTGTTAAGCTCTTTTCAAATAAAAATTACCATCTTACCGTAAGATGCTTTGAAATCTGAATTTATTTGTCTTCTTACTTTTTGTTACATTATAGATACATATAACATGGCCAATGATAACTGGTGAAGAGTTGCCGTTTTCAATCGATTTGATTTGAAGACTTTGATCAATTTTGAATTTCCTTTATGACTCTTCTTAATTAATTCATAAAGCGAGCATGGTAAAATACAAAAGGACCCAAATGGATGACGTCATCTCCAAAATTTACAAAGTCTTATTATGCTAACTTCAAGGCATTATTGTCAAGTTGTCACATGCCAAATTTGAAAGGAAACAGACAAGCCACTCCCGAGATATAAGTGTCCGGATTCCAATACCAAACAGGGCCCAAATGATAACGTCATCATCAAAATTGACAAAATCTAATTAGGTTAGTTTCAAGGCATTATTGTCAAGTTGTCACATGCCAAATTTGAAAGGAAACAGACAAGTCAATAACGAGATATAGGTGCTTGAAAAAAAATCTAGAAATGACGTCATCAATCTTAAAACAATTAACTAGTGACAAAAGCAAGATAATTGAGCGTCTGTTAATATAACTATGCGGAAACTCTATGGAATGTGGAAACCACTAAAATATTCATGGTGTGATCAAATTAGATAAATAGATCTATTGATGCGTTAAATAAACATGATCGTCTGATACTTTTACTTTCTTTTTTCTCTCTGTCTTTTTAAACGCGTATGGTGTGAGCTCTTTTCACACTTGCCACTTTTGCTATATGAACTTTTTATTTGCTTCAAAAGTTTTGGATGTTTTTATAAAAAAAACGTGTACTTTATCTTTCTAATTCGAATCTGAATGATTCTTAGTATCTATGCTCTCTCTCTAATTCGAATGAAAGTTTCCGCATTACAAAATAGCATACAAATACTTGGAATGAAGGTTTCCGCATTACAGAATGGCATACACGTTTTTTCTTTTATTAGAACCCAGTTTATAAGAACATTGAGGCTGAAATTCGTCGAAAAATTAAGAACACCGTAAGAACATGCCCAGCCTCAGTTTGGAAAAAAATGACAAGAAACTAAAATTTTTTCCTCTTTTCAAGCAGTTTTAAACAAACTTTGGAATGGATTTTCTAAATCGAGAGTCAAATATTGTCCAAATTTTACCAATTTTAAGTGCTCTTTTATTTTGCATGATATTGTCGATTTAGAGTAGTCTGAAAATTTAAGAACGCATCTAAGAACATTTCAGGCTGAAAATTGCTAAAAAAAATAAGCACATCCAGGCTCAGCCAAATTTTAGGTGTTCTAATAAAAAAAAAACGTGTACAAGCACTTAGAATGAGGGTTTCCGCATTACAGAATAGCGTACGAACACGATGCAAAATAAATCACACCCTTCTGATATCAATAATTCATACCTTGGTTAATGTATTACATCGAAAGAGGGGAATAAAACATGTATAAATATACGTGTAGATAGCCCTTTATACTTCGTGATCAATCGAGGCTTTTATTTACTTTTCAAAATAAAAGGAAGAAAAATCTTGTGTAAACATAATTGATCTTTTACTTTGGTTTCCCCATTCCATAGAGTTTCCGCGTAGCGATATTAACAGCGTCATTTTCTTGACTAAAGTTCTCGTTACTTAGCTTTGGTACTCCGTTACTTCCATTTAAGCACTCTTCACCTCTCGTTACTTCTCGTTACTTCTCGTTACTTATCGCTACTTCTTGTTCCTCGTTATAGTAACGACCCTTAAATTCAATAAATCTAATTTCTCATATTTTACAAAATCTCCACATAAATACAAGAAAGGAGGAATAAAAACAAGTAAACTTCTGTCCGTCTACTTCTTTTTCGAAATCCAAATATATTTTCCAATCTATGATTTGGTGCCTCACAGAAAATCTAGACATTGCGTAATGTTAGTAACCCTCGCCAGCTAACAATGTCTTTAATCGGTTAAAGGCGTGAAATCTCTGGACAAAGAAAATATCGCTTATTAAGAAACTCTATAAGGAGCATGAATCCGTTAGTGGATGCATCGAGGTATAAAGAAATAGGAATTGTATGCTATTGTAACCAAGCTCGCCTTACGATTAAAAAAGTTACGATGTATGCATGCTTATGATCTCATATATCGTGCATTTTTAATGAGCTCTTTTATCCATAGGTGAAATCTTATTGGCTCATTTAAGCTTCAGAAATTACATGAGACGAGATTCATTGTTTCTGACATCAGTGTAATAAAATAATATTTGGACTAAAAAAAGGCCTGTTAACTTGGCAATCCTTCATCAAATGAAAAGATTTTTTGATCAATGTTTTCTCTAACTCTATTGCTTGATACTTTCCTCCAAAATTCTCCAGCGACTTGATGTTTACAAATTGAGTCTGAAATTGAGAAAATATCTTTTCAAAACAAAATTTAACGGTGAACGAAATGGAGCATAAACCTTTTCGTAGACGAAGTTTTATTATACTGATAATACTGATAGAAAGAATGTTCCGAGTGAACTTGAGTTCTAGTAGGAAATATAATTTCATCGGTTAAGCTTAAAATTTCTTTTGATACATTTCATAAAAGAAATCAAAAGACTTTAACGACCAATTACCGACAAATTCAACTCCCGTTTTTCTTTATACCTCCATGATGGATGTCAGCAGCCTAGATCATGTGCGGTTAACAAGAATAATTAAACTTTAAGCGAAGTTTAATCGACTACTTCTCCTTCTTTAAAAACCACCTTTGATTGATGAAAACCTCAAAATAATTTATTTCATCTCCTCATTAAAATATTTTTCAGAAAACAATTTTGTAAAAAAGCTTATCTATAAATAAATCATTTTTTGTTACATATGATCAGACAGGCGATATAGGTAAGGCAACAACTGGGAAAATGAACTTTCGAAAAAGTCAAGAGATTTTCTTAATCTTTTCATTTGCAGCAGTTGTTTTTGATACCAGTCTCCCAAATTTGATGCAGGTTAGCGCCGATTGGAATTTCATCGTAGGGACGCTGGGTATGTGCGTGCCGGATCTCCAAACCCTGACCCTTAGAGAGACTTAGAGAAACTTTATTGAAAAATTTTCTTCCACTTTTGAAGTCCTTTGGTTTAATTTCAAATTTGGTATGTGACACCTTCCAAAGTTTCTCTAAGGGTTGCAAAAATCAGAAAGTCCAAAATTAGTCTCTCTAAGGGTCGATTTTTTTCACAAATTGAGTCAAAGAAGAAGAGTGGAAAGTCAAGAAATTAAGGACATTTTTCGAAAGTATTGAAGAATTCTTTTGAAAATCGAAGAAATTTTTATGAAAATGTCTCTCTAGGGGTTACTTTATTAGCAATTTTGTCTCTCTAAGGGTCACCTTTTCTTCAAAAATCAGTCTCTCTAAGGGTAGGTTTTCGGTGGTCCTGTCCGTATATACCACTCTTCCGCCAGCCCTACTACTACCCCCCCCCCTCCCCGATTTAATACCAGATCTTCCCCTCAAACGATTGTTAAAATCGGAAACTAAATTTGTGTATGTTCCCCTATTAAAGATATATCTCATTTTCAAAGATCGGTGAATGAGAAAAATTGTATTGGCATACTGTTTGTAACTATATGGAAGCCGTGCGACCGCATTTTTTGGTAATTACAAAGCCCAGGAAGAGTAGAGTCTCTTGACATTCAGATCTTTAACTAAACTAAAGTATAGATGTGAGGTCGAAATTTTAGAATCTAGGTAATTGGATTTGAATTATCATTAAATATACAGGCCCGGCGAAAGTGGGAAGGCTGGGGAAACTTCAACCTCCCCACTTTTGAACAACGAGACTTTTCTCTCAAATTTCATCTCATTTGAGTCTACAGCCTCCCCACTTTTACGGTTGGAGAGCAGAAAGAGTCGACAACCTAAATTTATCTCGTCATCGGTCGTAGTCGCCATTTCTGGTCGATATTGATCTCCCTACTTATTTCCATGGGTTTTGATTTATCTCAATTTAAATACTATACCAATTCCATGGTGGTAATCTTTTAAACCCTACATAGATTCATAATTCAACAGAGGTATAAAATAAAATTGCTTTAGCCTTAGCAGTTATGAAGGGTTCTTCTTGAAAAGCCTTATTATTCTAGTTAGGATAGAATTTCAGGACGGCTTCTAGACAACTATTTTTCAGGATATTTTTCAGGTCTCGTCTTTGACCAAGGGTTGTAACAATGGTTTAGTGGCCTTAAACGTACATAATAACATTGTTTTTATTTTTCAGTTTCTAGCTCTGACAATGTTCCATTTTATTTAAATCTTTGAAAAAGTATACCAATAGTTTATGTCCTAAAAATCATTATGTCGGACAATGGACTTTCTGCGACGGAGATTTATTCGTTGGCATCAAAGATGGTCGGCGACGATACAATGAGGGAATCACCGCAAGAATTTCTCAATATATTGATTTATTTAACGCCTGGACAACTGGCAAAGTTCTACATTGTAGCCAATGAGACTATGGAGAGGTTTGTTAACCACACTGTGCCATGTATCGAAGACACTATCCAGGAGAACTTAAATATCATGAATGGGACTGCATTATGGGAACCTATTTGGAAAGATTGGTAAGAAACACTTTGATATAAATGAAATGTAATCAAACATTATACCATTGAATTTATAAACGAAAGATGCAATCTTTTGATGATTCATGATAAGCATATAACCGTCACCTTGCAAACCTAATACCTGTAGGGCCCGAGGTAGGCCCTTGGTCTCGTCAGAACACATCATTATTTCTAGCTGATTAATTTTCGAAGATCTTATCAGAACAGATCAAAGTTTCTAGCTGAAACATACTCTCACAACACATCGGAAAAAAAGGTCGCCTCACCGGCTGCTTTCGAAGGACCAAGGATTTTCTTTAAATTAGAAAAATGTTCGAATTACTCTCGGTACCTTGTAAGCATTCCCCGCCAGGACATTCTTATCTCAACCTCCCCCCGCTTATATTAATACTGGGGAAAATGTTTTTGAAAATTTGCTCTTTCGCGCTTTTTCTGCTGTATTAGCTTGTTTTTCAAAAATTTTCCAACCAGGACATTTCTATTCCAATCCCCCCGTCGCATATTAAGTTTTGAGAATCTTTCCTCATATCCCGCTTATTCCAAACCCCCCCATTTATTAGGTATCCGAGAGTGCAGACTTTCATCTGAGAGGACCTATATTTTGGTTCGAATAACAGAGAGATTCAAATAACAGAGGCTCGAATTAGAGAATTAACTCTGTTTTCTTTTTACTTTTTAGCTTCTTTTGGGCACCAACACCAACACCGTCGCCCGGTCCAGCCCCGGGAGAAGTTATTTGTGAATCGATGGGAATCACACCACTTATTCGTTTGACATTATTCGGATTATCGGTATATTTTTGTTCTTTGCACGATAACAAAATTGAAGCTATTCGTGCTATGCACCATTGCAATGTCTTCTGACATTACACATTACATCACGGATCCAACAACTGATTAGTTGCAAGTGACGTAAAATCAGTCAATACGTCTCTTTCAGCCAATCAGCTGTTGGGTCCGTGGAAGACGTTGCAATGGTGCATATCATGAATAGGCCATTTCACAGTTGCAAAAAGCGTAATGAGTGATCAAGACCACTGCGCGCTAATGACGACTTACTATTGGTCAAAAGTATTCAAATTTTTTGAAGATTATTGCGTCTAGACAACAGAAAACGACTCGAGGCCTGATTACCCATGATCCATTTCGACTGTAAAATGGTCTTTAGAGGTTTTCCATGTTTTGCTAAGCTACACAACTTCTCCCATTATGGAAGCAAACGTTCGAATCTGTAGAGGCGACCCCTTACGCAAATCGAACGTTTGCTTCCATAATGGCGGAAGTTTACGTTACTTAACAAAACATGGAAAACCTCTATACCTGAGCTAGACTAGCAAATTAGTCTGTTAATTAATCATGTCAGAGGGCGGGAACATAAAGGCGGCGGGCGTTTGCTAGAATAGGAGCTGCGTAGGAGAGCGAGCAAAAGTTGGTGAGCCCTTGCCACCGACAATTTTTTTTCCTACGCTTACCTAACTCCTACGCTCACTTTTTCCCGCGTGATACCGTTCCAGCCTGACTGGCGTGCCAGTCTATACCTGAGCTTTAACTCTTAGATCCCGAAACACACGTATTTACCTTTAAAATAACACCCCTTTCTCGCGGACCAGGTAGCCGGTAGGATTCTTTCAGCCAGTGAAGGTCAAAACAACGGACAAAATATCGATAAGGATTGATATTCCTATTTCATATTGGCTCGGGATTTGAATTCCATTATTTTCGAGCCAGAAATTTCAGTGGGATAGAAAAAATAAAACAATATTTTGTACTGAAGATTTGCTTATCTGGTTATTTTTAGCGGCGACGATATTGTGGCCAATTTTTCCGGTGGGAAGGAGTTCCAGCGGGTCTGTGAGAAGGGGATACTTATAGAAAGAGTATAGAAGTAAATTTTTGCCCCCGCAACGAGCGTAGCGAGTGAGGAGGCCTTCATAGCTTCACGCAAGGATATTGGACAGGAATCTCGAATCTTTGCGCGCGCGCGTTTGTTCGTATTTCTGTTCCGGCCAATTAAGTGTTCCGCAAAAATATGGCGGTAAATTATACAGCGGTAAATGTTATACACATTTTCATATTACGTTATATGCTATTACCATTATTGCGAAGCGAATTTATGAGCGAAGCAGTTTTGCTATATTGTGCACGTACCTTTAACTTCTATCCCAAGCGAAAATTTGCCATAAAATTTGCTATATAAATCACATCTTCCAACCGATGATTTTATCAAAATGACCTTGAATGGTTTGGCTTGAAGCCACGCAAATTTTCTCGGTTTGGTAGCTAGGACTGCGAGAAATGCCTTTTTAAAATGGTGTACCCTAGCAGTGAACAGCAACAAAATTACCGGAAGCCGAAACACGGACTTATTTTTAATGTTTATTTTGCTATTAAATGGAGAAAAAAATAGTTTGAACGGTGACAGAAAGGATCTTCATCATCCCTTGACTTTTAACAGCAAGTATCAAGTATCAAATAAGGTCAATCAATGAGAGTTTTTGCAAGTTGCGCGGGCGGGAGGAGTACTCTTTTAGTGAACGAAACTTACCTTGCAAAACCAAGTGGATATTCTATAATAAAGAAGTACGGAGGTAGTCAAATTTGTCGAATTTGTCAAGAAATAAATCCGAGATAAATCAAAACTGCCGAAGAACCAACAAGCCATCTTTGTACATTTTTGTTTTTGTTTTATTTTTATGTTTTGTGATGACTTCGACAGACGATTCGTGATTCGAATAACAATATTCGATCGACGAATATCGTTCGATTTTATTAAGGCACATTTACACTAGAATAACTAGAAGGAAAACAAAAGAGCGATGCGCGGGCCCGGGGGGGGGGGGTACTAGGTTTGCGAGGTGACGGGTATGTCCGAGCCGAAAATCGAAAATCGACCCTTTGAGAGACAAAATTTTGGTGATTTTGGGACCCTTTGAGAGACTTTTTCCTAAATTTTGGTCCTTTTTTTCCAAATTTTGGTTTGATTTTCACCAAATTTTGGTCAAAATTCTTGGAAATCGTGACCCTTTGAGAGAGAAATTTTTGATTTTTGTGATTTTGGGACCCTTTCAGAGACCAACTTTTGAATTTGTACCCCTTTGAGAGACTTTTGAGGAATGAGAAAAGGTACCCTTATGGCTCGCACATACCCGGCACCCATATTTTGCCTAAGTATATTAACTGCCCAAGTGCCAAGAACCAACAAGCCATCTCTTTGTACATTTTTGTTTTTGTTTTATTTTTATTTTTTGATGATTTCGACACACGATTCGTGATTCGAATAAAAAAAATCGATCGTTCGATTTTATTAAGGCACCATTTACACTAGAATAACTAGAAGGAAAAAAAGAGCGATGCGCGGCGGGCGGCGGCGGGTGTTGTGCCTCCGTAGATTATGTGGTGTGTTTGGGGCATTAAGGCTCTTAGCTTACGACCCTATCTCTATAGCGGCTTTATTTATTAGAGGGATTTTTAGAGTGTCTCTTATTTTGCTAGCAACTTGCGAATTGAGGTGGAGTCTGGATCGCTTCGCAACCCTTATACAATACGGCTAGTTTTGCTAGCAACTTGCGAATTGAGGTGGAGTCTGGATCGCTTCGCAACCCTTATACAATACGGCTAGTTATATATTGCATTTCATTAGTTTTGATTTAGGATTGAAAAGCTGAAGCGAGTGTTATAAATGCAAATTATAGAAAAAGTATATAACATCACCATAACAAGGATTACAATATTACTTTTGCAAATCAAAACAAACAAAATGGCAGACTGGTTATGATGATGAGCTGATTCGATTCATTGAATGGAAAAAGTATTTTGTATGTCTAATTTTGTTTCTTGTCTTTAAAACTGAATAAATACTGTAATTTAGTCAGAAGTTCATTTCAGCAATGATTTCAATTCTTTTTCGGGAATCTTTAAAGAAATTTGCTCAAGTTTTCAAATGTACATTTTGTTGATATTTTTGTTCAAACTTATCAAACTGTAATTTATATTGTCTGTTTTTTTATTAATAACTACCTTTATTGTTTATAGAGCTTCTTAAGCTTTAAAGACCATTATATGGTCGTAACTCGGGAATATCTTTCTTAACTCGGTAAAACAAGATACCGGCAAAGTACAAAAAAGTAGAATGTAGCATATGAATCCAAAATTGAATGTGAATCGATCTAAACAAACTTTTTTTTTGGTCTTCAAAATAGATTTACCTCACTTTAGAGTGTTTTCACTGTTTGTTCAGTGTGGTAAATCTATTTGGAAAACCTGAAAAAAGTTTGTATAGGCGCATACATTCAACTTTTTCAGTTGTGATAGCCTACGTAATAACTTGCGCTCCAGTAGTTTGGTGAAATAGCTCCAATTCTGGCTTTCCAAGTTAGGAGGGACCTTCCCGAAGACATTTAACGGTGGTTGGACTAGGCACACAGACAGTCATACAGAAACGGTAAAACAAGATACCGGCAAAGTACAAAAAAGTAGAATGTAGCATATGAATCCAAAATTGAATGTGAATCGATGTAAACAAACTTTTTTTTTGGTCTTCAAAATAGATTTACCTCACTTAGAGTGTTTTCACTGTTTGTTCAGTGTGGTAAATCTATTTGGAAAACCTGAAAAAAGTTTGTATAGGCGCATACATTCAACTTTTTCAGTTGTGATAGCCTACGTAATAACTTGCGCTCCAGTAGTTTGGTGAAATAGCTCCAATTCTGGCTTTCCAAGTTAGGAGGGACCTTCCCGAAGGCATTTAACGGTGGTTGGACTAGGCACACAGACAGTCATACAGAAACACCATAAAGTGAAAGTATATAGCTATAAACTCAAAAAGTCTAGCTTCCTGAAGGCACATCTCTTCATTGTCTGCGCTGCGATCATCTTAATGGATTCAATCAGCTTTTAGTTTGGAGAAAAGATTGCATCATGAAAAAGTACTATGCACTTTAAAAAAAATTAGGCGCATTTCAACTTTTCTCGACTGTACGTCTGAATGGACCACAATGGCATATCTTTATTTTTCTTTTGACCAACAACATAAAAGATTTTGCTTGAGAAGTACAATCAAAGCGTAGGCGAGTGGAGTCCGGGCCTTAGCTAGGATTGGTTTCTATTTCGCCCAATTTAAGATGGCGCAGAACTTTTTGATAAATTTTATCCGCAGTATCCTCTTGACTATTGTTTATTAGGCAAAGTAGCAATAGAGAATCAATCAATCAATCAATCAGTAATTAAATCAATCAATAATCAAATCAATTAATTATTCCTGATTATTTTTTATGTTTCAATCTTTAAAGCATTAAAAGCTTTATCTCGTCTAGTCCGGGAGCCAAATCCTATATCTCCTTAAATAAGCACTTTTGCTTAACCCAAGATTCTACAGGATAAACTATATATTTTTGGAATCCTCAACTGTCCTAGTTTAAGAAATGGTCGGTCCCCAAAGCTAACTCCTGGTCAATTTTTCATACTGGGCCCGAGTTTAGGGGGTACTTTTTACCCTTTATAAGGATTTGTTAATGAAAATGCCATTCCAGGGATGATATAATTTGCTGTATCTAGTCAATCAGTTGACCAATTGCTTTGAAACTTTGCAAAAAGTTTCAAGGTAGGCTGATGATTATTTTCGGTAAAAAGTTTTAGTGAAAAATTATTTTTATAGGTTTGCCTTGGGAAAAAGAGGGAAAATTTGGGTATTTTAACTAAATTTTGACCCTTTTTAAGTCTGGGACCTACCCAAACAACTTTTAATGAGACACAAACTAGGTGTTATGATAGACTTTGATGCAATACATCAGAAAAATTTCAAAAAAACAGTATTTAGTATTATTTCAGGGCTGCAGGGGGTAAAATTGCCCATTTTTATGGGTTTTTTCCTTATTTGAGCAATTTTCACCACTAATCTTGGTTAAAACGTCATCAAAAATAGTTTTAACTTGATTTTCGTGTAATATATCCTGAAAGATTACAATGCTGACTTAAAACTAACAAAACCAGGGTGCAAATGGACAAACCAGGGGGTAAAAATGCCCATTTTAGGCGATTTTTATCGTTTTTGGACCTATTTCACCCATAAAGCGGTTTTATGGTGTACCAATTTTATTTCTGACCACTCATTTTGTAATAGGAGCAATGGGAAAGTTATTTGTGGTTTTCATTGTCTGTAATCAGGGTGACTGTGGGCAAATCAGGGGGTAAATACACCACTTCTTGGTAGTTGTTGCCTGAATTTGGATGTTTTTATTGTATGGTAGCCTCAAATTTATGAAATTTTGAGATGGAAACCAGTTATATACCCTTCAGTCATTTCTTAGTACTTTTGTTGACAACCTACACAAAATAATGACGGATTTAACTTAAGTTATGGCCAAATTATAACATTTTTTTGATGTAATTTTGTCAGTTTTTGCTTTGAAATTCCACTATATTGCTATTCAGAGCTTCCAAAAATGGTCCCTGTACTGGTTTTTAAGTAGAATAGCATTGTAATCTTTCAGGCTAATTACACGAAAATCAAGTTAAAACTATTTTTGATGACGTTCTAACCAAGATTAGTGGTGAAAATTGCTCAAATAAGGTAAAAACCCATAAAAATGGGCAATTTTACCCCCTGCAGCCCTGAAATAATAATAAATACTGTTCTTTGAAATTTTTCTGATGTATTGCATCAAAGTCTATCATAACACCTAGTTTGTGTCTCATTAAAAGTTGTTTGGGTAGGTCCCGGACTTAAAAAGGGTCAAAATTTAGTTAAAATACCCAAATTTTCCCTCTTTTCCCCAGGCAAACCTATAAAAATAATTTTTCACAAAAATTTTTTGCCGAAAATAATCATCAGCCTACCTTGAAACTTTTTGTAAAGTTTCAAAGCAATTGGTTAACTGATTGACTAGATAAGCAAATTATATCATCCCTGGAATGGCATTTTCCTTAACAAATCCTTACAAAGGATAAAAAGTACCCCCTAAACTCGAGCCCAGTATGAAAAATTGACCAGGAGTTAGCTTTGGGGACCGACCATTTCCAAAACTAGGATAGTTGAGGATTCCAAAAATGTATAGTTTATCCTGTAGAATCTTGGGTTAAGCAAAATGCCATTTTTTGGGTTTGGCTCCCGGACTAGTCAACCTGTTCCGACAAGCTCGTTTCTTGAACCCGTCTTACATTTAAAATCTATTCCATGTAAATTGGAAGTTTGTTTTGCTACCATGTACAAACCACTCTCAAGGAAGATACTCTCGGGTATCTAATAAACGTACATGTACGTTTATTAATTTTAACAAAAATTTTCCTCAATTTCAAGTGCCTACTTTTGTTTCTAATGATAAATATCCATCTTTGACTTTTGAGGTTTGTTCTACTCGTCAAAAGAAAGCAAATTACCCTATATTTACCCCCTAACCTCATTAAAAAGATCCTTCAATTAGGTTTGCATGCCTCCATTTTCGACCCTGTACGTTTATTCGCTACTGTACGTTTATTAGGTACTCGAGTAGTCTAATTACTCTGATATGGTTTCCACATGATAGCAAAAATGAATGCCAATTTAAGTGGAATAAACTTTAGCTTGCAAAACATAAGAGTCATTTCTTTTTAATTAGATTTTTTCATGTCTTCGTCGAAACCTTAATTATAAAGCTTGGTTTCCACTGTGTGATAACATGTGATAATGTGTGACAGACAGCCTGTCTGGAACACACTATCACAAAATAAAATTCTATCTCATAGTGGAAACGTTTAAAAAGAGTTTTTATCACGCGTTATCACACTGTGACAACGTGTGATAGTGTGTTCTTGGATTGAAATGAATTTCAATCCAAGAACACGAAAATTGTGTGAGATAACGTGTGACAAGAAAGTTCAAAAGGCGCCCCGACACACCTGGTGTATTCTACGTCACATTTCTTTGTTATTTCAATTTTCCTTTGTTAAAAATATAATAGAAAGCAAATTCAATAGTTTGCTATCACAAATTTTCCCTCTTTCTACGAGCGGATATGACAGATGCGTTTCCACTAAACAAAATTTTATCTCAAGTTTTTTGTCACACACTATCACACACTATCACAAGTTATCACACAGTGGAAACCAAGCTTAACTAGGCCATCGTTTTTATTTATTTAGATGGAGTGTTATTGTTATTATTTTCAGGAAAAAAGAAAATCTTTTATTTCTTCGTTTAACCAAACGTGTAGTTACTTACTATTTTTTTGTCCCCATGCATTTCTTATAATCTTGCAATTGACATTGTTATGATTATACAATTTATTATAGAATTTTTTAAATATTATATTGCTGCGGTGGCATGTTAGTGTAAGCTATGTACTAGTTTAATTCTTATACGGTTTTGAAAACTGGATTTACAAAGAAATAATAAAATAAATATCTACTTTTTCGAAAAATGACTGAGCAAACAAAAGCTTATGAAAGTATTCATTTTACTGTCCAGTAAAACCATGACCATTAGCCTCCGTCTCGGAAGAGGACTGGGCCCGAATTTGCAGAAGTTTTCATAGTTTTACTTTCGTTTTCGGCTATACGACAGCGTTTTCAAGCAGAAAGCAAAGGAAACCTGTGAAATTATGGCAGGGAATGCTAACCTATTTTTCCAGTGTTTCTCAAGATTGGAGCAAGATTATTGTTCTAGAAAGTTCATAAAGGTCATAAAGGCCTAATAGTTTCAGATTAATATGATTTCATCAGAAAAAACATTTACACCAAAGCTCCTTATTGATATGTGAAGGCTACCAGAAATAGCAATGTCCTCCATCAGAACAACTTTAACATAAGGGACAAGGACAGTAAAGAAGTCTACTTCTTTGTTGGAAATTTGCACAAAATACTTAGAGAAAATGGTACTATGGAAGCCCATTCTATACTCCTAAATGATAGTTGAAAGATCAGCAGCCCGGGGGGGGGGGGCAGCTGGGCAAAAGGACCGACGGGTATGTGTGGGTCCTAAGGGTACCTTTTCCAATATGTTTAAAATGCACTGTAAGGGTCGGAAAAACTAGAGATGAACTGTAAGGGTAGAAATTTCAGAAAATTCTTGAAAAATCTAGATATTTTGACCAAAAATGCTAGAATTTTGACCATTTTTTACACGAAAGGGATCGAAAATTTGGGGGAAAATGCACTCTAAGGGTATGATTTTCACTGATTTTTGCTGCACTGTAAGGGTGGAATTTTAAAAGCCAATTTTTGGCCCGCACATACCGTCAGTCCGCAAACCCAGTGCCCCCCCCCGGGATCAGCAGTTGAGAGGGTTGATTAAAATAGAACTCAAAGCACAAAATAAAGTATACATATATATTTGTCCAGAAAGAACTGGCATGTTGTTTGCTTTGTTTTGGTGTTTAAAGATATGTACTTATCAGTCCTAAAAAATACAAATTCGAATATATATTTACAAGAAAGGATTACTGAAAAAATACTACTGTATGTACTACTGATGAACTAAACTCAAAAACTAAAACTTTACCATAAATTTACATTACGACAATTTAAAAATCTATCTTTAATAGCAACAAAGAAAAAAACATGGCTCCGAGCTAGTCAGAGCTTCAATTCAGTAGGTATAGAGCTTTCAAAATTTGAAAACAGACACTGCATATTGGTTACTACAAGACATACTATCCACACGGTTTTTTCGATTCATGAAAAAAATAAAGTATTTATCAAAAAAAGGTTCTCTATTTTTTTGAAAATCAATTCCAACAAACAACAATCAATATAACAGTTTTTTTGAAAACCATCCCACAGTGTAAACATTATCAACCAACTAAACCCACACCGCCAAAATTGTAAAAATAAGTCAATATAATTTCTATCAACAATTTCTCGTAAAATGTTTTTTTCCAACATTCTGATACCAATCATGGCTGGAGGCATCATGTGTAGAGTGACTGTGTGGCATTTCATTGCTTTTAATGATCACGATACCAAACATTAACCAAACAAAACTGAGGCCAAGCCAAATCTGTCGATTAAAAATTTCCATTAAAATTATAATTGAAACTTATCTCGTAAAATGCTTTTTTCAACATTCTGGAGGTGTTCAAAGTTAGAGGTATCATATGTAGAGCCAAGCAATACATAAAAAGTCATTTGCTATCCCATTTGCCATGAGATATATGAGTCAACAAATCAAACAAAAACCAACAAATCATGTCTCTTCACTTTCATGTCACATCGTGTTTATTCGTTGGGGTATCAGAAAGCCAATCCAGAAGAAGAGCCATCTTCTTTTATTATGGAGTGTTCCAAAACTATTGGTATGTTGTTTAGAAGTAAAGAAACCCACACAGTTTGTTTTATTTTGAAGATTTAACTTGAAAACAAACTGCATCTTTCCAGTAGAAACTCATGTTTCAACCTGCTACATAACATTGGTCAGTCGGGTCTGCTACTAACATGTAATAGTTTTATTATAGCCGAGCTTGAGAATCCGTATGCAGAACTTGTAACATGTATTATGTGTATAATTATGTCTGTCGACTTGAACTATGATACATTACTCACATTTCACTGGATGCATTTTCGCTGTGAAATTATCCGCAAAATTTTCTGACCGCGTTCTGAGACGGAGGCTAATGAAAAATCAAGTGGGAATCATTACCACTATCTAGGCCCAGGCTCTAGGCTACTCATGCTTCTGCAGCACTCTAAGGTTTGGTTTCTAAAGATGAAGTTTCTATTAAATGGGTCCTATCTTAAAACTATACTATTTTCTCATTAGATCTTACTTCTAACATTCATGACATTTTTTGTACAAAAAAGACGGAGAGCGTGCCGCGATTGCTGTTGGGGATTCCCTGGCCCTGTCGTGTAAGTATTGACAATAACTGCCCAACTTATCCCCGGTGGGGGTTACTAGTTCCCGTACCTCAAGCAGTGCCTAAAGACCAAAGAGTGAAGCCTGGAGGAGCTGGTTATTTTGTAGACTAGAGTAAATTTAACAATAATTTTCGCCATTGTCTTAGCATCATACTGCAAATCTCTAAGAAATTAGGTGTCTTTTAAAGCCTTAAAAAGATCTTAATTTGTTCTTAATATCTTGGTCATCGAAGATTTATGTTCTTATATAGTTTGTTCTTATAAAAAACATCTTTGTGATGAATAACACGAAATATTGAGCAGATACGTTAAAATAATTGTTCCATCACTTTAGGCCATTAAATATGTTGGATTCGTTTGAAAATCGGAAAGGTTATATGATGGCCTTTGGTTTGGCAGCTAATAGTATCGTCGATGTCATCTTCGGTGAAAATAGCGAAATGATTGGACACGATCTCAGTAAGCAGATTGATGGACAACTGAAAAACTACTCGTTCCTATCAAGTAAGTTATCTGAAGTTCATCTACAGACAAAACATTTGTTCTGCGGCGGATTAAGGCACGTCGTAAAATGGACTGAAGAGAAATCGGCCGAAAATATGGAGATGAGATATTGGGCAAGCCATCGATAGACAAGCGTAGATTTAGGCCTGGCGTAAAAAGGTCCAATAATGTATTTCTTGTCAGTTAGTAACTCTGAGACCCCGTACTAGATTGCGCTCAATGAAAATCCGATTCATTGCTAGAATCTCTTCTTTTGCTTTCTTTTTTCAGTTTTTATGAAGATTTTTCTGTCAGTTTATGTGGCAATGATGTCCTATCCATTCTTCGTGGCGCAAAATGTTCGAAACAAAATGATTGGCTCCACGTTTGGAATTTTAATCTCCACGTATTGGTAAGAATCCCGTATTCCTGAATAAATTTCAGACATTTTATGAAAGGAAGGAGGAGTTAAGAAAATCTATCATGCCAGAATCTTTAAGTAACAATTTAACATATATTTGTCGCAAATACTTGTATAACCTCTAAGGATAAAAAAAATAAAAATCTAAAACTCAATAATTAGCAAAATGCACCGGTGTTTAAGAAGCGGTAATATGTACATTTTAATATAAGATGCAGACTTCGCCAGTAAATATTAACCAAACTTAAAGCCTTATCTACCGATTATTGAGTCCCCTGCAAAAGTTTCTGCGAATCTTTAAAAAGTCCGCTTAAAAACTCAATCGTGATGCAAAAATATAACCCATTAAAAGTTTCTTAGTGTCAAGTTGTCATCATAAACATATTTTATAGGCTTGCATTTGAGTTGTACAAATTTATTGCTTATGGTGGTTCGTGCTTTAAACAAATCAACGAACAAGAAGGCTATGGACGAAGTATTTTATATGTTTTATTTGATATGCCGAAATTGATCTGTCTTGCTGGTTTGGTGCTCAAATTCGCATATAATATTTTCGTCACTTTGGAGAAACGCTCAGAAAAGAAACGTCAAGGAAAGGTAAAGCTGGCATATTAAATACCACACCACTGCCTCGCAGCTCCGGTGAAAGTATTCCCATAGTGGGGATGATAATTTATATAAAAAGATATTCCACCTTTAAACTCCAGTGAGGATATGTTTGGAGTGCATTAAAAGTCAAGATGAAATAAAAGTCAATTCCCAATGGTGTTGAAACTGTAGGGTGAATCTCCTACCGGGGACAAAATAGTGGGGCAGGGATCCCTCTGGGTCTGTGACACAGGGGGATGTAAGATTGTTTGAATTAAACGTCAATTTAATCTATAGCACCCATGATCATTATAAAAGAACTTGGACATACCTATAGGAATACTTTTGATATAGGATCTTCTTATAAAGCAAAGGTGTGTCAAATTATAAAGATCCGATTTTGTAGGAAATCTAACACCAAATGTTTGTTGCATAAACAGGACAAGTCGTTAAACCAAGTTTTAAAGACGCCCATGCTTATTATTTGACCAGACAACAGAATAACATTTAGAAAAATTTAAAATGATAAAAAATATCTTATACTTTTTCAGCATGTAAATTGGGTTTATGAGAACGATACAAATTGGAAAGAGGAATACATGTATATCCACATTAAAGAAGTTTTCAAAAAGCATCGCATTGCCAAAGAAGAAAAACGATTGAAAAGGTATGTAGTGTAGATACTCGTTTGAACCTTGATCGACAAACGATAGCAAAGTTTGGATCTTTCTTCCAATTTAGATGTATCAGACGAAAAATATGAACAGCTTGTCCCTTATTTTCTCATTAAAAGTGACCAAAAATAGTTGACTCTGTTGGATGGATGAAATGATTTTTCTATCCTTTTCTATTATCTTGACTTTCTTAGTCTACACAATAGCTCCAGGCTTTTACTCTTGGTCTATAGGCACTGCTATAGGCGGCCACTAGTAACCCCCGCCGAAAATCACTTATTAATAGGTTTGAAAATAATAGACAACTTTTACAAAAGATGTTTATCAATAGAAATTTCAAATAAAAGAATGTTTAAATCACAGCTGATTGGCTTAGGTTTCGAAACTCTCTATTGTTTCATTAAAACCTCAGTGCAATATTCAAAACAAGAGCAGTGCTCATATCCCGAAGAGTAGGTGTTTTACGCTCGAAACAAAGGAAGATATGACGTAGCCTAGACTTTCTCAGATCATTAAAAAGGGACTTAGTTGCTCAGGAACCAAAATCAAAATCAATGAAAAAACATTATATCATCTCAACTCTCTCAGATATGTTCGGATTATGAAAAAGGGGCCACCAAGTTGCTTGTGCTTGCTCAAGAACAAGTAACAGAGATGTCCCCAAAATAATAAAAAAAAGGATCATTTTTTCTTTTTGTTTTTGCAGACTGGGCAAAGTAGAAGAAGAGCCACCATTCTTACAACGAATGAAAACAAAGATAAGAGGAATGATGTATGAAGTCAAACCAGGTAACACTTCAAACTTTGAAAATAGCAGCTAAGCCAAAACTTACTGGTTGGTATAGTGTGTTAAGATAGTGTTGTACTTGCCGTCTTTTTCATCTACTTTCTTTCAGAAACTAAATTTCTCGAAAAGAGCCACAATCTACGAAAATTAATCAACGCAAAATTTAATTCACTTGAAGTTCTAGTAACTATAAATTCGTCATCTGTATTTTGATGCTTTTAATTTTTCATCAGGATTTCAGTACGGCACACGATTTTGTGTGTCACTTTGTATCGCCGTCTTAGCCGTTTACGGGGTAAGTTATTCTTCCATATCTATCTTATATCAACGCTCTCTAAGCCAGCCCATTATTGGCTATTTTGGCATGTAACAGTTTGCTGCCAAAACTCTCTATCTTTAACTTTAAAGTAATAATCTTATATGAAAAAACTTTGTCAGAGGACAAGCAGAATCTTAGCCAGTTACGTACTATTATATGTTGATATGATTTGCTTACTAGAAACATCATTTTCTTTTTTAGCAGTTAGTATTTATAACGAAAAATACTCTCCTGAAAACTGTTGCCTCGAATCAAATGGATATAATAGCCCCCTTATCACTTCTTAAACTCTGAAATCTTTCTCAAAAGCGGGAATACATCCCCTTCTCACAGACCCGGTAGGTTTATTTCAGCTATTTGAGGTAAAAATAATGGACTAGACTTCGATAGGATTTAATAGTTTTTTTTGGCTAGGGATTGGAACATCCATTGTTTCAAGTTAGAAGATTCTGTGGGGATAAGAAAATTTGCAGCGAGGATTTTTAATTATTTGATAGATTTCAGCGTCGACAAAAACACGATTATAATTTTCCACTAAGCACGATATTGGCCGACTTTTCCAGTGGGAGTGGTCTTATCGGGTCTTGGGAAAGGCTCATTAACTTTGTTTGTCCATTCTTAGATTATGTGTTTCTCAATCGGGCTCGGTATAGTCATCTTCGTAAAATTACTGAATCAACTCATCGACAACGTGGATGGTGTACAATGGTTATCTGATAACATCAAAGTTGCCAAACAAGACATCATTGATTATGGGAATGCTTTGGGAAGTATGTGGATCTTTTATCTGGAAAACTTTGATGGGAGAAATATTCGCAGGACTTAATGTCGCGGATGGCGCTATTTTCAAGATTTTCTGTCTTTTTATTGCCAAATTATACATCTTGGTTGTTGAAATACACATTATTAGCGCTTCTTTGATGCCAGTAAATATTTACAAGTAATTTATTTGACAATTTTGAGGTTTTTTTTTAAAATATTTCGCAGATGAGGTCTTTTCCAAATTTCCATTGAGACTTTTAATTTCGGGGATGACACCCGAAGCCGCGAAATCCGCAAAATTAAATCCCTGCGAAAATTTATCGCATTAAAATAGCCAAACCACGCATCCAAAGTACAAGCTTTTTGACCTTATAGAAACTGCTCTGCCCCATTGGAAGGTTTTGCCAAAGTTTCGTCCCGACTGGGAAAAAACAAAATTTTGAGCCCAAGATGAGCACTCCAAAACCATCTCTACTGGATTTTCTGACCTGGGGACAATATAATTTTTAAATAAACTCTCATCTGAAGTGCATGTTCAGAATCACTACTATAGATATATGTATGATCGTAAGGAATGGTAGAAACACTCAAAATTGTTAGAAGGTGAGTGAAAGTTGACACAGGTTTATGCGTAGTTGTAAAAAATACCACATAACCAAACGCATATAATAAATGAAGTCAACTTCTTTCTTTTCCTTAGCCTCATACTGGTTGGCAATGATGACCTCTGTTATACTTTTTGCTCTCGTCATGATGAATCAAATGACTTGGTATAGACGTCACGTGATAAAATTGCGTTCCGGTGATAGGTCCTTTTTACCAAGTGGTATCCAAAAGAAGACTTTAGCTCCAGCAAGACTTATGGTAAACTCACACTTTTATTATAACAAGGATAAAATACTTTTTTCTTGATTAAATTTGATCAACTCATTTTTTGAGCTTTTCGCAGATCTAGTGTTAGATAAAACTATTACATTTCCCTCCTCGGAACTCGAGTTCCAAGGCTTTTACAACATAATAAAATGCATTCCCAAGCTTTCGGTCTGTTCTTTTAGACAGCAAGCTTCAAATATGCTGGTTTCCAAGTTGGTTACTGTATATGGGGTGAGTTTACTAATTTTCGACAGGCAGCATATGACCACATAACATAGACAAGCTACCTTATCGGCCAAAACTTAGTCGGCCTTAATTTTAGTCAACCTTAATTTCAGTCGGCCTTAATTATTAGTCGGCCCTAATTTTAGTCACCGAGCCAAAATTTGGTCACTAAGGGCCGAATAAGTTTTGGCCGATAACGTAGCTCAAAATCCCATAAATTGAGTGAATAAAGCTGAGACCTTCTTGTATTGCGCTCTTATTGGCGCTATCTTTGGACAACTTTTAATTTGGCCCAAATTTTCAGTCGGCCCAAATTTTAGTTGGCCCTAATTTTAGTCACCAAGCCAAAATTTGGTCACTTGGGGCCGACTAAGTTTTGGCTGATAAGGTAAATATGTTTTAAATCTCTAAAGTCAGTGTATAGATTTTAAAAATGTTAAGAAACTTTTTGATGTTACTGGACGTGAGCGTTTTCAGTTTTTGGAATCATAAAGAAGCAACCTAAGGGCTTGAATTTGTATCGAAAAAGGGAAATCAAACCCCTCTATTTGTATATTTATTCTATCTGTAGGTTTTCTCTTATCCTTTTTTGTCTTCTACATCGGATGGATGGTGATCGTCACACAGTTCATTCTACCCATGAAACGCCATGAACTCTCCTTACTCTTAACGTTACTCATCAAACAGTGGTAAGAATTAACGTACAAAACAAAAACAGGCAGACAAACAGACGGATAGACGGACGTCCGTCCGTCCATTCGATCGGGAAACGTCACCCGGTTCGGAAGCGTATTGATGATTGGACCATACTGCTTTTAACCGTCAAAACAAAGATGGCGTCAAAAAATAGACAACAACTGTTGCTCTTCCGCTATTTACGGACGGACGGACGGACGGACAGACAGGATGTTAACAATACTTTCTATTGGAACCCTTAATGATAAATAACGTGAAAGGCTTAAACTAAATACTTTATTTTAGGCCCAATATTCTGATAGCAATTACCATGATCGTTCTACAGATGTTAATCGCAAGATGTTGTTTCGTCGCTTCACCTGATTCGCTGGCTATCGATAACAGGTAATGTAACATTTTACCTTCTAGCTAATAACCTCCCAAATTGAGACACTAAATCATATTTTTGGGCGTATTTAATTGAAGATCTCATTGCAACCTAGCCGACAGTATTACTTTTACCCATACAGACACTTAGATTAATTAGTACCTCTGATAGGACATTGGTTTTGCTTGAATATTTCAACAGTCTTCCGATCAGAACAATCCGAAATAGTCGCCGTTAATGTTGACAATCAACATTATATAAAAGCTAGATTCTTGTTCAAGCCATGTTGTGAAGATTTAGAAAGAGCCTTTAGCGGCCAAGGGTCAGGGGACATTTCCTAACACTTATTCTAACTAAAAAGTTATTTTTAAGATATCAGTTTGTAATCAGTTTGAAATAGCTCTATTTCAAAGCATATTAGGGGTGAAAAATAACTTTTCTCCCGCATCATCTTATAGTCTTAACCAATAAGTTTCTGGCCTTTCCACTTTCCAGACTTTGTCGCAGGCCTTGTATGGAATCGGTTCTATAGTGAGTGGGTGGTCTTTCCATGTATATCTAAATTAGAATATTTCACAATACCCGTCTTTACTTCCTCAATCTTGAGACCTGTTCCCCTCTTCAGAGTATCTAGGAAAGTTAATTTCCTTGATCTTACTATAGACCCGTTGGTGACCAGAAGAATACTTTAGATAGCTAAGGTACTTTTAACTCTTTCTTTTATTCTTCCTTGTTTTCAGGCGAGCGTATCACATCTTCTCATATTTCATGCTCTTTTTCAATATCTTCTTTGGTTTGGTGTCTTGTTTACTTCGTATCATAATCGGTTTGGTCCTTGGAGTAGTTTTCATGCAGAGGTTGAGTAAAAGTACTCTACCAAGATCTTATGAAAGAAGGGACCGGGGTGAGTGCGTTGTTTTAGTTCTCGCAATTGTTATAATCATGTTTTCTTTTTGATAAATACTCTAGAAACTGAATAACTTTCACATAAACACCCGCGCTTAGAAAATGTGTACGCAGTGATTTAATCATTTTAACCCTCTTATCTGAGAAAAAGGTTTACAAACTTTGCGACTTCAAACATTTACACCACATATCAACAATTTCATGCTGATTAACAAAAAGGTCAGAACAATGGTCTAAAATTTAGCTACTCTCTTCAAAACGATTTAAGGTTTTTTTCTATCAGCACAACAGAACAATAAGGAGACACTGTCCTGTAATGAAACATGTGTCTGATACGTTACACTTATGTAAAAATAAAACCTTTTAAGTGTATTTTTACTGAAGCGTTGTTATCCCTATTACCAAATTTCTTTTTAAATTTCAATTTTTTATAGGCTATTTGTCATACGTTTCCTTCTTGCTTCTTGAACATCAACACTCGAACCCAGCTCTCCAATGTTTCGTGAGATTTTTACTCGAAGACATGAAAAAAGATCTCAAAGATGACTTCTTCAAAAATGAGCAAGGTAATTTGGAACAGAGGAAAACAGGAGGGACTTCGCTTAAAAGTCTTCTTCTTCGTTAAAACTTTTTTTTACGTTTTCATCAAACATCCAGTTTCAACACATTTACTATCAATTAGGTAACGACCATTTTTTAACTTTTTTTGCTAAAATTATACTTCAAAAAGTCTGTAATTTCTACAATTGAGGGGTATATTTAGAATGAGAAAAACGAAAATTAAGTACTGCATGGTAAATGTAATTCAAATCTTTCTTCTTTTTCTAGTTAACAACTCGCAAAGTTTATGCATGGAACTCATCAAAATCGATAACACTGTCGCAACAAAAGCAAAAGAAGCTCGCAACAAACATATAAGAGCTCGAAATCGTTGGCATTTATTCGTAACAATGACAATGAACCCTAGCATTATCAAATACCGAATCCGATTTTTAGATGTTAATATAGAGAGTTCAATTCTTTCTGACAAAATGAAAAATCTACTTGATGAAGGCCCTAATATGAAAATCAAAGATGATAACGATGATAAGAGTAGACCAAGTAGCAGTCTAAGTTTACGGCAACGACAAGGTAAAGTTTCTCATGCATACAGTAACGAAGAAATTGATGAAAACTATTACGTTTTTAAAGGCGAAGTCGAGAAACCCGTAATAGCTTAAAATTATAACTTAGGTTTGTTAATTGGAGGAGCTCAAATGATGTCACAATTAAAGTTGATTTACGGAAAGAATTACAACTAAAATAGCAAGAAAATTGTCGTGTTCTGGAAGTCACAATGGCATATTGCGAGGTTTTTCAAAAGTGTTGAATGCACACTTTTAAAATTTGGTAAAAGAATATGAAAGTTGATGGTTAAATGTATTCAAGCTTTACCTCGAACCTGTCGAACCCATTCCTATACTACAACCTAATTCTTAAAACACGCACGAACGGTTACATCACGTCCATCGAAAATTGGTCATTAAACCTTTTGTTCTCCAAGAGAGGAGTAGAGCTCTCTTGGCTTAATGACCAATTAAACCAAAGATACACCGAAAACAGATTGTTTGCAATAAAATAGCATTCAGAGCATCAACATTTATCAGCAGTGAAATTGTTTGGTTTTTGCATAAAATGAAAGAACTGTCTCCACTGTTGGAGAACTGTTTATAAAAACGACTGACTTATAATTACTTTCAATTAAATTTTTTCAACCATGATGCAATTAACTCCAAATTCAAAGGGTCGTAAACGCTTTGACAACTGTTTTGGAAGTCAGGAATGTTTTCCTATCAATTTTCTTTGTTTCAGCTTTGTTTTCGGCAGACAGGCTCAGTGAAAAAGCACCCCTAGTATTCAAACGCTTAAGTCCCCTGAGACATTAAAATGACTTTTTTGTAAATAGAAAGTAGGTATTATTTCAAAAATCAGCTGGGAGTTGATCACCTTGGCAATAATTTCAAAACGAGGCAAGTGATGTTTGTGACGTAATTCTTGAAAAGTTTGTTGAAGCTTCTTTCTGAAATTAGCTTTTGTGTCCCTCTTTGTTTTCATATTGGCAGTCGTAGAAAACGTAGCAAGCTTTATGTTGAGCAAGAATTATTACCAAGTCTTCAAATTTAGTGTCTAACGGTGCTGAATGAACCAAGACAACTTTGTCAAATTTTTGTTTGAAACCAAAGACACAGAAACGGTGCTTTTGTGGTGCTTTGTGAAATCCTTTGAAAGCCTCAATGCAGTCGTTAGTGATTTTGATGCCGGAATCTACCATATTTAATGATTTAGATTTTTCAGTGTTAAATTTTACTTTCTTCTACAGTTTACCTAGTAGGAGATTGTATGTTTGCTTGATATAAATCAAATGCAAAACCCTTTTTATACTTTACTTGATCTTCAGACTAAGCTCTTTTTATTTTACCATATATGGTTAATTCATAATTAGTTTTTAAATGTAAAGAAAATCAATAGCCATTATTGCTAACTTTGAAACTTAAAATAAGTGCCAATTTGCCTATCTAAGCAAAAGTTTTGAATGGCATAAACTCTGAGCTTTAACGCTCCTTTAAGGCTTAGGAGCTTAGGATCTCAGGATCCAAATGTTTCTTAGGCTCTCAGTATCCAAAAGTTCAAGGATGGTCTAATATGGCTCAGAATATATCCTCGAAGTCTATGAATTGGAAAGTTCTTAAGAAAAACCGAATCAAACGATTTTATTTTCTCATTCTCAGCCTCAGCATGTTTCTTAGATGTTTCTTAGTTTTTAAGCATTCTGAGCCTCATGTTTCTTAAAAGTGTGTTTAAAAAAAGAACTGTACACTGTAAAGGTCAAAAATGTTTCAAAAAATGCATTGTTAGGGTACTTTTTCACTGCTCAAGGGCGAATTTGCAAACCATTTATTTATTTTTTATTAAATCGAGTGACCCTCTGGGGTGTACTGTCACAAATTGAAATTTTCATATTCCCAGAACAAAAAACATATTAAAATACCGTAATGTCCTCAAAAAAAATTAACTGTTTATGTGATTGTTTTGCGTTAGCCAATCAGCGCACTAAAAGCTCATCAAATATTCATCCAAAATCTGGATGCAATTAAGGCCAAAGCAATGAGCCATAGATTTTCATCAGAACGTTTAGTGGATAGTTTTAAACCCTGTGATTTAATTGTATTTTTCAATTTGAGTTTAAACAAATGAGAGGTCGTCTATCAATTCTAAATTTCATTTAATCTTTTTCGTTGATTGTAGTTACTAATGTTCAAAATGAAACTTTGAATTCTTGAAATATGATGACTCAAAGCATAAGAATTGTCAGATGGGATGGAGATTTTATAAGATACTTCACTAATTGGTCATTTGAAGTAATAAAGATGACGCGTTCTTTAGAAAAAGTAACAAAATTGTTTCATTTTTGGTTAAAGACCAACCAAATCAAATAAGTTTCTAAAAACTCCATCTCGTCCCAGAATTGTATTTTAAAAATGAAAAAACAAAATGACGGTGAAAATAATTACTATGAATAAATCATTGACAACCCATTCGCTTCCCATTGTTCAACAAGGTCATGACCCAACGGGGCACAAGAAGGAAGGTTTCTTAAAATAGATAAGTCTTTTACCTTGAGATAAAATCTGTCACTCACTCAAAGAATCAAAAATCGTGAATATATCTTATAGTGGCCATATATTTTTCCAGTGACATCTAAATTCACATTAAATTGATTGAAGGAGGAGGCGTAAGAAATTCGGCAAGAAAATTTCAATATCAAATCTACATCAGGGAAATAGATCGGAATAATGAAGTTCCTACTGTTAGCTTTCATCTTGTTCAGAAGTTCAATGAAGATAAGAGGTACGGAAATAAAGAAACATTCGGCAATTGAGTGTTTGCTTGTGCAACGAAAAACCATCATAATTTTTATGGATATTAAAAAATTAAGATTGCCCGGCCAACGAGTTGAAATGATTTCGAAGATGTTTTACTATCTTGTTGAAATGTTGCTGAAACGTTCATCGTGTTTTAAACTATTCATATTTTCCAAAAAAAGAAGAGTTCTTGTTGAGCAAAGTGAAAACAGTGTTATAGAAAATGTTTTGGATGTTGAATTTTTGCAGAATGACCATCGAGATGATTTCTCAAACTTGTTTGATCAGTTACCGAGAACAAGCAACAAAAATCACCAACTGCTTTTTATAAATGCAGAGGGATACATATACTATAAAAATCCAACACTAGTATCAAAACAATTACAATTAACTCAACAAGTTAAAGGCTATACAGTTATTTTCCTTTGTTTAGTCTACGAGGATATCTGTAAGCTTACAGCTGATTGGATTTCTCCAAACAGATATTTGCATCATGGTCAATATAAAAGGCATGACCACGATCATTATCCTGTAGATGATTCAATGAACAAAGAACTTTTGGACGTGTTGAAAAATCCTGATTTTGATCATTTTCAATATTACAATAATTTGAACCCTCAGAATTCTTCTTCTGATGAAAAATGTAATATTCAAATTTTTGCATGGATGGGAATGATCTTTTATGATGACATTAGAGAAGATTGTAGTAATTTACAAAGTTCTCTTTTACAAAGATTGGTGTATTTTTTCCAAAAGTGGTCACCAATAGTAACGGCATATTCAGTTTACTCAGTTGGAGATTATGGGGTAGTTTGGTATGAAGTTGAATGGAATAACCAGGATTACCGAAGTTTAGAAGAGGACTATGAAATGTTTAACAATCAGGCTTTCTGTAATATACACGTTGAAATTGTCAGTAAAAAGACATTATTGAGAGAAAAATGCAAGATGGGACAAGACGCAAGAATCTTCGAGAATGCTGATTTGAGAATCAAAGTTATGATTGATGATGACGATCAGCCCTTCGTTAAGAAAGAAGATGGAACAATATTGATCTGGGAAGGTGATTTGGACAGCGTGGAATTCAAAACGATGCTCATCGAAGAAATTCGAAATGTTAAGTGCGCCAATGGTTGTAGATTTACATAAAGGTTTGGGGCCACTTGAAAAAGAATGTTGCAAATTGTTTTTATTTTGATCGGAATTCTTTTGAAAGTGGTTACCGCATCGAGAGCACTTGATCTACTTTGCTTGCACTCAAATGATTTGATAACGTTTTTCGCTAGGCAAATTTTTAACACTGCACTGGCTTCTTTGCGGGTACCACTTTCAAAAGAACTCCGGTCAAAGATGGCGGATATAGCTTGGCCCAGGGTTTACAAAGGTTAGTCCATTTTCCTGAGAAATTGGGTGTTTTAGAGTATGCAAAGCCTTAAAATTTTCTCAACTTAATCTTGAGATTTCGGCAATCAAAGCCTTATGTTCTTATATAGTTTGTTCTTATAAAAAAATTTACATGCTACAGAACCGAATGAAAGTTCGAATCCAGACCTCCTAGACTAAAGTTGATAATAACATATCGTCACCCAAAAGGTTTCAAATACCGCACACAATAATGTAACACATTCATTAATCTATTTTTCATTTAAAGCATTTTTAGAAATTGTAAATTATATTATAGAGCTAACTAGACAGTTTACCGTAATCGCAAACGCCGCTTAAGTGTTTCTGAACGCACGCAATGCTCCTAGAGATAGCTACAATAACTCACTATTCCAAAAGATACTTTCGATGATTACCAATCGATCAAGGGGTCAAAACACTTTTTAAATCCTTTTCAAAATATCTGATTTTGGATCCCAACGGTCAATTCACGAATTTTGGAATTTTTATGGTCAGCGGGTACCTACAATCATGGTCAAAATAGAATGAGAATTCTGGTTATTTTAACGTTTTTCAAGATTTAAAGTTCTGGCAAGAAAGTCGATTTTGGGCTATCTCTTTAACTTAACCCTTTGACTCCGCTGTCGACCGCTGTGTTTGACCCTACAGCGCGCAGTGGTTTTTCATAAAAAGTCACCTTTTACGCAAACCGGTATAACTTTTAAACAAAACAACTTCAGCTAAAAAGTTATATATCTTTGAAAAGGAAAATTTATCTGCTTTCTTCTGAGCCATAACATAACCCCTATACTGCATTTTATCTCAGTCAAAGTTTCAAAAGGTTAACAACACTACATTTTACGACACTGAAAAAAAGTGCAAAATATGGGCCAATGAAAATCTATTTTTTCAAAAGCTATTTTAGTGAAAAACAAATAAAAAACTTACAGAACAGCAGTAGAAGACATTGATGTGTTGAAGGATAAAAAAATTCTGCACTAAAACTGCCAAAATACTTGAAGAAATCTCAAATCCTTACCTCTAACTTTCATAACAGTCATTTCACCGCCTCCATCTTGAATTTGAACGTTTTTCAAATGTTTGTTTTGATTGCGCACTTCATCCTAACCCTTTGAAACCTATACTTTCCGGAATGGAAATTTATCGCTCTTTTCAAATATCATAACCATTTGATTCTCACAACAACAGAAAACTAAATATCATTGCTTAAATGACCATACATATAAAAGACGCGTATACGCGTCCCTCGTATATAGGCGCGGACGCACATGTGCGTCCCGCGTGGGCTAAGGGTTAATCGAATATTTCAATTTGGGAGAGGTTGGCAGACTTCCAGGCTATATTCTCAGCCTTATTAGGCTATTTTTAAACTTTTGGATCCTCAGAAGTCTTAAGTCTAGTGTTAAAACTCAGAGTTAAAACTCTACCCTTCAAACCTACTTTAGAGCACTTACAAATCGATTGTGGTTTCAAAACTTCCCGGTGGATTTCCCTTTTTTCTCAAATATGACGACCATGATTGTATACCTAAAGGGTCCCATAAAAAAACAAAAAATTTCAATTATTTCCACTTAATTTACTTTATGGTTTTAAGCGGACGTAAAATTAGAGACTTCCATTTGGAAAATCAAGCGTTTTTGGATAGTCCATATCTGAGGTACAACATCAAACTTAGAAACGAGCCAGCCATATATGTTTACGGTATAAAAGCCATAAATGCTTCTATATTTCTTGTCACAACATATGACATTAAGAAATTAGAAATTTCACCGAAAAGTTAATGGAAGGCTTTGCGTAGCTCTTCCATCAGCTTTTCTACCATGTCAGAATTGAACCAGAGCTAACGAAATTGACCGGCAAGAAGAAGTTTTAACACACGTCTTTTAACGTAACAGTTGAAGCCAGAGTTGACATCGCAAAAAGAAAAAAATACATATTTTTGCATACGTTAAGGCCGGTCGCCACAGTCGCGCAAAATAAAGCGAAAACCTAGTAACGTTTTTTGGTAAGTAAGTATAAGTTTCCGACTGCAATAGGAGGCGAGCCGAAGACTTCTCTTTCGATAGCTATCTACCCGAAGGTAGGGGAGGGCGCCACTCTTTCTCCCTGGATTACTACACTTACCCTTGATCCTTCTCTTAATTGCTGAGCATCAAGCAGAGAGGCATCAAGTACCCTTTTGGGAATCTTCCGTATGACTCGGCTGGGGGTTGAACCAACAACCTTGCGAACCGTAGCCGGATGCTCTACCACTGCACTACGGTCGCTAACGCTTTTAAAAGGTTATTCGTCGGTTGACAAAAGAAGCAATTCTATTGGGTTAACCCAACGTTACGTCAGAACAGTTTAAAAAAAGTTGTAGTCCTTTCAACCTTTTATTTTTTCACTCGAAACTTTTTTTAATGACGTAATCTTTTCTGCAAACAAAAACGATTGACGAAAACTTTTTTTACTAATATTATAATTTGACGTCAAAAAAGAAATATGTAAAGATAAAAGATTTGTAAGAAAATCAAATCTCCACAACGGAACAAATAAAAAGCTAACCACCAAAAAGTAAGTTTTTCTTTGAAGCTTTTTTAGCTCAAAACTTCGAATTATGAAATTCAAGACATGCTTGGTACTTCTGCCAAGTTTTTTGACAGACACATGAGTCAAACTTGAGATAATATATGCTGCGATAATAGGCGCTGAGATAGAGATACTTTTTTCTTCAGTTTTTAACCTTCTTTTTTTCTCCTCATTCCCCTTGGGGGTATTTTCAATTGTTCTTGGAAGTATCAAATAGTATGAAGTCTCTATAAAGTCCTGGTCATCATAGAGTGCCAAAAACCGCAGATCAGCAGCTTTGAAACTTACTGGGTGTCAAAAACTGATAGGGCTGGAAAAAATATAGTTTTCACTTAAAGATTTGGCAAAACCAACCCCACTGGATCTCCATTGGAATATCGATGATTGGAATTTCGATATCAATTTTCATCCCCACTGCGGAAAAAGTTCCACCGGGGCTGTGAGACAGGGGTGTATTTTTCATATCTCTGAAAAGGGTGTCGAAATCAGATGAGGGATGTCGACATTATACTCGTCCACTTACGGCATTGCAACTATAGTGTACACGGCCTTTTTCTTATAGATCTGTTCATTCACCACACACATAATGTCAACAGGGGTAATTGCTGAATTTGACGCAGCGGTGAGTAGAAAGAATTTAAATACCTCCATCATACTCTAAGGGCTGAGTTAGGTCCCGTATGCGCATCGGCGTATAGTCATTTTTTCTTTTGATCATGAAAGTATAGTCCTTGAAGAGTCAGAAAACGTGTTTGGCGTTATTTGGATCAGGCTCAAATTTCCATAATGGCGGATTTTAGATTTCAACCCTTTTTAGCCCTCTTGCTTGAAAAAAAATTTTATACTGATTAAGAAAAAGGTCAGAACTATGGTCTGAAAATTTCGTTATCAAGAGATACGAAGTACTTACGTTTTCTAAGTTTAGAAAACGAAAGTACTTCATAGCTCGAGATAGAAAAATTTTCAGACCATGGTTCTGACCTTTTTCTTAATCAGCATGAAATTTCTGATCGATTGGTATATAAAATGCAGGGTTTTAAGCTCAAAAAATATTTTTCTTAGGCAAGCAGAGCCTAAGAGCCCATGTGACGAAAGAAAATTTTGAATCCGCCATTATGGATTTCGAAATTCATGGTAGAAAAAAAACTTTTCCTGAATTTTATTATTTGAACGGTAGGCAAGACCCTCCGAAAATTTCAAGTAAATCAAGTAAGCCAATCAAATGTTACAGCCACGCAAATTTGGAACCAAAAGTAGTCATTTCAAAAAATCAAAATCGAAAGTGCTTCATATCTCCAGATAACGAAATTTTCAGACCATGGTTCTGACATTTTTCTTAATCAGCATACAATTTGTGATCGATTGCTATGTAATATTACTATGTTTAAAGTTAAAAAAAGCAAGAGGGCTAAAAAGGGTTGAAAATCTAAAATCCGCCATTATGGAAATTTGTGCCTGATCCAAATAACGCCACGCACGTTTTCTGATTCTTCAAGGACTATACTTTCGTGATCAAAAGAAAAAATGACTATACGCCGATGTGCATACGAGACCTAACTCAGCCCCTAGAGTATCAATCAGCTTTTATAAAAAAATCGCAAAACTTTTTTCCTTCTGAATGTTGATTCAATATGAACGGCCTTTATGTATTTGGTTCCGCATTTTACCTTTTGAATCATAAACTTTCCATCCGGTAAATTGTACAACGAACAATCCTAGAATAGCTTATTGGTCCATATTAAAGGCCCCACACCACTAAGAACTGCTTTTCTTATAGCATCAAGCCGCACAACAAGAAAACCAATTAAGAGAGATAGACTCTGATTTTGAAGTTAATGAAAACGAAGATGCTAAGGATAGCTCAGAAACAGAAGATAAAATGGAATCTGTTTTTCTTATAGCACCAAGCCGCTCAACAAGAACTTAGAGACCTTGAGAACCAACTAAGAGAGGTAAACAACATACTAAGAGAAATAGACTCTGATTATGAAGCTGATGAAAACGAAGATGCTGAGAGTGAAGATAGCTCTGAAGGAGAAGAAGAATCTGAAGATAATGACTCACTGGTAAATTATCATTCTCAAGAAGTCGCTCCGACAACATACCACTATTGCAAACCTCGTGACTGTTGGTCAAGGCCGGTCATTTCACCTTTGTGCTTTACACGTGTTCGAGACGAAGACTGTCCAATGATACAACACCTCAGGTAAGGGTGCGAAAGTATTTCAGATCTTAGAAAAATTTGCTTTGGAAAAAGGATTCCATTACTCTTGGAAAAATAAAGTGTGGATGGGTGCGATGGGTGAACCAAAATCAATTGTTTTCCCCTTTGAAATTGCAAATTTTCTTTTCACATTTGTTATATAAACGAGCTTATCATTTCATTCCAAGAAAAAGGAAATATCGATTGACGATTCTTTTCTTACAACAATAACTCAAAAGTCTCTTGGAAAATGCAAAAAATAGATTAGATTCCCTGACATTTCGTCTTGGAGGAACCCCTGTGTATGAATCAAAATCGAAATAGCCCATTCTATTTCTCTTCCTTAGGAAACCTCCAACCATCTATACAGCACCTGACGATAACAGTACCATGATCGCATGCGCATGCTCACTAATATTTGTCGTTAGCTATTTTATCGGAATGGCCTTTTATGCAAATTATGACAAAATCTACCAAAACATATACAACTATTAGTGAGTACACATCAATAGTAAAATATTAAATTTTATGAGCGATAAAATGCTAAACCAGCAGATTTATGAAAACATGTCGGAGATGAAAATTGAATAATATTGCAGAAAATAGTCTTCGGATTTTTAAAAGTAACTTTTAAAATTTTTCTGTAAAAACACAGAAAATCTCAAAATAATATCTCAAAGTAAGGATCGCATCGCGATGCCAAAACACAGCCAGAAAAAGAATCTGTTAAAAATTTGTTTACCATATCTCTTGATTTTTCTGGTTTGCATTCCAGAAAGAAACAGTTGAAAACTCGAGTAAAAGAGGCAGAGTGGGCCGCCACTTGAGAGGGTGTCGAATACCACATGTTCAACAATAAAATTAATGTTTCTTGCCAAAAACAGCAACTATTTCCGACATTTCTGCTGACTCGGCATTTCATCGTTGAAAAAATTGCCAAAAGAGCTATAATTGTTATCCGTAGGGACATATGTTCTTTATCATTTACATGTGATTTGACCTTGTAATTTTTTAATCGCAATATAAATCAAGACTTTTTCACTAACTTACTACATAATTTAACCTACTTTGAACAAGATCCGAGGCACACTTTTCCAGACATTTTATTTGCAAGTAAAAGATCTCGCCACCATAACTTCATTAATACAACTTGAAATTTTTTGTATACCGATTATATCGTTCTACATCTGAAAATATAAGCTTTAACAGGCGAATTGGACTTCTTCGATCGTCAGTCAGTTTTTGAAAGAGAAAGTTGTGCCAGCGGTGGTAGAGAGTCTATTATCATAACTTTTAACTTTCTTTACAGTCATCCACGACCGAAACCTTCGCCTATCAATATTTTCTATCTAATCTTCAAATTCCTATTGCAATGCTTCACCAATATGTACAACTACATGATGGCTTTACCAGTTAAGAAACCGGCAAATATCAGACCATCCAATATTGATGTGTACTTTCACTTGTGGAATCTATGGATATTCTTTGCTGTATACTTCCCATATACATACATAGTTACGCCACAACGAAGGTAAAAGACTTGCCTTTACTAGATAGACATCACCCGCGTTTTTATACGCAAATAACGTCTATTTCACTTTGCGACTTTTCCGAATGTTTTGAACCCCCGTTTGAGCCCAGGTTTTCGGGCTCCAAGCATTCGATCTTTTGACGTCACTTTAAGCTTTCGAAGCTCTTCCAGTAGCAAAAAAAAAATGAATTTGCGCCAATACACTTGAAAGACTTCTATTTTTTGAAATTAGGAGTCGGAGAAACGGAATGAAAATTCCCCGTTTAAGGTGCCACAAGGCACTTTTCTCCATTCTGCAAAATAACCCCTGACCCATCTAATTGCCAGCATCAAGAAGAGAAGCATCAAGTACTATATTGGGTATCTTTAATATGATCAGGGTGGGGTTCGAACCCACAATCTTGCACACCGTAGCCGGGTGCTCTAACTTCATACTACGGTTGAATATAGAGTGATTTTCTAGTGGGGTAACTCCAATAACTGGGTTTTCAGGGTGCACAACATTGTTTCGATATTCATAAGATGGACGTTGATTCGGCTTTAATTTATGACCAGCGTAACGGCAAAAAGATTCTAAAACCGATCAAAAAGGCTTTGCGAGTACAGGAATACCGGAAACTCGGCTTTTAAATACCGGAAAACTGGTTGATACCGGATTCTCAGAACCCTAACTTATGCATTTTTATATTATTTCTCTTCTCCCAATCGTATGTGTATTATAATAATGAAAACTTTTTTTCCTGTTTCTAGAATCGAACCACCTGAAGATGAGCAAAACGAGAAAAAATACATCGTCAAACTACCGGACAACCGTGTCCGAAATTTGGCACTTGTATTTGGAGTCATCATTAGTGTCTTACTTGTTGTTTTCATGGTTATAACGATTTATAACTCACCCTTCTTAAGGGCATTGACGAAAGTTCTGTTCTTTTATCTTTTTTTCATTGCATATGTGATCTCTGGTATTATCTTAGTCTTGAGACTTTTGTATTTAACTTCGCCTCGTTTTCGCCAAATGTGGCAAAGAAGAAATAGATCTTAATGCAAGTAATGCTTCACCATAAAACAAATATTTCCATATTCTTCAATTACCCTTGTCTTTAAAAAAGCTAGTATGAAATCTTAAACCGCAAATTGATTGATAAACCCAAGGCCAACTTGAAATGACCTATATTGTAATCAACCAAGGTCCGAAGTTAAGAAAATTTGATTTCTCAGATTTTTATTAATGTCAATCCCGCAGTTATGTATTTGAACCGAAACCGTAGTTGCCCGGTTTATAAAATTAAAATTTTGAGTACCTTCTTTTTTATTAATATTTGTTCTGAGCTGGACAATGCGATCCTGGTATGGTTTGAAGATTTCTAGTTTCTTCTGATTTTAAACCAAATGAGCGACCATATGTCGAATAGCCTGAACCTGAAAAATCGAGAGAACAATTTAATTCATTTAAAAACGACTCAACAATTCCAAAGAAAATCAAATTTATTAGACTTTTAAAGGAAACATTTTCATTGGGGATAATGTGAGATAGATTCATTTTCATTGGAGTTAAGAGCTTTAAGAGGATTTTGGCAGAGGCAACAGAAGGCATTTCTTGCCGTGAGGGTTTTTTCCCTTTCAGCCAGAAGTTACCAAAACCAAAATCTTGCTAGTGTAATGAAGCAAATGGAGAAAGAGAAGAAAAGAAAGTATGTAAATCGCATACTCGATCGAGAAAACGGTACTTTTACACCACTCGTTTTTTCTGCCAACGGTGGAATGAGCACAGAAACTAAGCGATTTTACGCCCGTTTAAGCGAGCTTCTATGTGAGAAAAATAGATCTTCATTTTCGGAAACATATTTTTATATTAAAAGAAAAATTTCTTTTAGTCTTTTTCGGTCAGCTGTGGTGTGTTTGAGAGGCTCGAGGTCCTGGAGGCACCGGAGACACTCGCCTTTCGTTAACACCGCTGCCAGAAGTCACAAATTTCATTTGTAATATTTAATTAAAGTTTTCAATAAGTTTTCAGTTTTTTTGTTTTTTTTTATTACTATATTTTATTAGACACGTATTTTTTAATACGTATTTTTGGAAATTTTTTTGAGTTTTTCACACTGGTCTTTGCAGGGTTTCAGTTTCATGTTTACCTTTTCTTTTCCCTCTTGGTCATTGCTCACTGTTTATCAGATTTTTCATCTTAAAATATATTTGATTTCTATTATATGTATATCCAAATAAATTTGTGATTTTTGCAATGACTTCAAAATCGAAGGACAAATGAATTACGAGATAAAAATGCAATGGCTTCAAACCCAGGAACAAATGAAAAAAAAAAATTTGACTTAGAACAAACAGGTTTTTCTGTAGCCTACGTCATAAATTATAAATTCGTCAATGTAAAAAAATATTTGACGTCAATTTTAATTTTTGTTTCAAACGTTTTGGAAAGTCAAAATTTAAAAACATAAAGAAGAATTTTTCAACTGAGTGACTGGAGTGTCTTTCTTGATTCCTTATTAGTAATGAGTTGAAAAAATATATTGCAATCAGTTGAAATTTTAAATATCGTAAAAGTTGGAAACAGAGCAAGTCATCCAGTAGAAGAGGTGAGTGTTACTTTTCTTTTATCGTATGATAGATTATCATTAGATCTCCGTTATAAACTTGATGTTAGAGTGGTCAGCTGCCTCATCCCACAATGAATTGTTCTAGGATAAGACATCAGACACTATTGAGCATCTAATACCATCCCGAGGGTGGCACTTATATGATCTGACCTACGTCATGTGTCGCGCTTAAGGGTGGGTGGGGTTTTTCAGCATCCCAAAATGCACTGTAAGGGTGTGTTTCTGTGAGATTGCACTGGAAGGGTCGAATTTTCAAACAAATTCAAAATAATTGATAAAAAGAAAGATTTTTACTTCTCGTTTGTTTGAAAAATTTTCTATTGTCTGATAATTACAGCTGACAAGAATAATTTTCTCAGTTTTTCTTTGAAACAGAAATTTTCCCAAGCTTCTTTTTTCACGCAGATTTACAAGCAGAAAAATATAGTGCACTATAAGGATTGGGTAAATTATGAGAAAATCCAATGAAAGGGTACCTTTTCAGCCATATTGAACTGCACTGTATGGGTACGACAAGCAGATTTTGCGCAGCACATACCGTCGTTTTGAAATTGAGTGCCCCCCCCCGGATTACCATTCTCCAGGGGAATAAGGCGGGTCCGTGGAGCTTAAAATTCTTGCAACGATACAAATCATTTTCATAAGCTCGTTTAAGGCTCAAATGAAGCGTATAACTAATTAGAATAAGATTCAGTTTAGGCAGATGTTTTTTTATTTAGAAATTTTGCGTAATTCGCAAAAATCCTCAATTTTACGCTATTTTGATGACGTCATAAAAATTGAAATTCGAATAACTTTTGATAGAATCATCAAAATAATTTCAAATTTTCACCAAAGATGCATTTCAATGCAAATTTTCACCAAAGATGAATTTCAATGCAAATTTTCAAAATAATTCAAAAGAATTTTCAAATCTTGATGACGTCAGCATTTTTCGAGGATTTCAGTTTTTTGGCCTAAAAGTGATGACGTCATCAAATTTTAATAAATGTTTTTTTATCTCGGAAAACATTAATAATATGCATCTTTGGTCAAAATTTAAAATTATTTTGATGAAAGCTCGTCCATGATAAAATATCTCTAGACCACATTTTTTAAATCAAACCAAGTCTTAAGCCCTTATATCTATCATGTGGATCATGTTCTTGCTACTTTTTGACAATAAAACTCTAAATGACATTGGTTTGGGAAAATTGCAAAAATTATTTCATAAATTGTATTGCTCAGATATTTTCGAAATTTCAAGTCCGGCTCTCCGCCAAATAAAGACCGCTACTCACGCAGCATTTTATGGTCGGTGAACAAGGTGCACGCGGGTGCACGGCTTAATTATTGCATGAATTACATAAATTAATAAGCCTTCAAAGGCTGTTGCTTTGAGCACAACAAGAGTTAAAACTTTTGATCACGAGCTTTACTAATTTCCAGTTTTTCACTTTGCCTATACGCAAAATTGTAAATTTAAAAAAACATTGCGGGTTTTTATTTTTGGTAACGATCAGACATTTATTTAACACCCTCCTAAATACGAAATTAAATTTCAAAATTTTTTTTTTCGCAATTTTTGAATTTGTCATCATTTTTGGAAATTTTATAGTGTTTCACTGGTAAAGGCCTAACTTGAGAATCTTGAGTAGAAGCTATACAAATATCGGATTTTTTCGGAATCAGTTATTTACTGTAATGAAAAAACTGGATTATTTATATCTGCGCCGATTTGCACACCTTTCTTTTCACTAGAGTGACTTAATCTAAGAGCTAGATGTGCTTATTTTTTTCAAAATAACTTTGAGCGTAAAATGTTCTTATTGCTTTTATTGATTTAAATATATAGAGTGAGCTTTGGTTATAAAAATTGGCCCACAAGTCGAGCAAACCTGCTCTATTTTAAAGTTGGGAAATAAGAGAATTACAGCAATTAAAAAAATTTCTAATGAATACAGATACTTTATTTTTCAGCATATTTTGAAAATTTCTTTAGTTTCCAGGCTGGTCATGTTCTTACAATGTTCTTATTTACTTTTTCTAAGCCTAAATGTTTGAATGAACTGAGTTCTGATATTCATATCTGTGTCAGATAATGAAGCAAAAAAGAAAAACCAACGAAACAGTTTACGTCAGAGCAATCTTTATACTAAAAAAATAATTTTGACGTCAAATAATTTTCGTTCAATTCAGTTACCAGAAAACTTTTTTCACAATCGGTAAAAAATAAAGATATTTTCAACTGAGTAGAAGTAAGTTTGTTCTTGATTTGTCTTGGATATGAGTTGAGAAGTATATTGCAATCAGTTGAAAATTTATATAAAAAAATAGAAAAGGACAAAAGTCTTTCAGCAGGGAAGGTGAGTTGAAATTTATTCGATCTGAACACCCCCTTCTCACAGACCTGGTAGGAATTCTTTAGCCAGTGGGTATAAAATAACGGACCAAAACTCGATGGGGATTGGTATTCCCATGCTTTTTTATGGCTAGGGATTTCAATTATTTTGTTTCCATCATATTTTACAGTGAGGATTTGTTTATTGAATTATTTCAGTGGTGTGGGGTTACCGGTGCTGGCGGGCATTAATCAGGCGAGTTTTGTACGATTTGTATTGATATTGATAAACCGTCAAACTAAATAATGTAAAATGAAAATAGCGTAAGTATAAAGTTTGACAATGAAAGAAAATAAGCCTAAGTCTATGAGTGAATCTATAATTATGTAGGAAATAAATAAAATGTCTGAGATGAATAATATCTAAGTCACAAAAGTAAAGAAGTCCTAACTTAAGGTGTGTCAGTGAAAGAAACTTACCAGCTGGCCAAATGTGGATGCTGTGAAATGATGCCAGTAGGTAAATGAAAAGGTCAAATGTATAAACAAACAAAATGAACCATGAATAAATCAAATCCAAAATCAAAATGTGAGCAGAGGCTGAGACTGAATGCGTGCTCACTGAGTGCCACATGGAACAATGGTAGCCATGTTGAATTTATGAATGACTAAGTTGCATGATGCTTACTGTCTAGTGGCATTAGCAAGACTGACTTTGAGACACACCTTTTATGCATAAGTCTACCATGTTGGCATGCCAATTCCAACATGATGACTCATCATAATGGTAGCCTAAGAAGTGAGGTCAAGGTCAAAGGTCAAATAAATTATAATGTCATGAATAAATTAGTATAAATAATTAGCTAATGAAAATAAATTATGATGTCATGAATAAATTAAATTAAATTGAATAAATTTTACTGAAATTGCATAAATTATAAAATTTTTGTTTTGTTTTGATTTTAAATTTTTTTTTATATACAGATTCAAACATTAACTTAACACTCCCCCAAATGAAAATTAAACTTTGGAAGCGAAGTCTATATTTTTGGCTAGTATGCCAAGTTCATGTAAATAATCACATTCATCTACATGATGAATTATTACCAGTCCACGTACAGCACGATGGGTTTCGCGCATAACAGTTTCATTTTCGTTTCTATATACAATTTTTGCCTTTCTTGGCAACAAGTCATCTCCAAACTCCAATTCCTTTACCAAACCGTATGTATATTTGTTTGATAATGATGATTCATGTTTAATGAACAAAACAATGTCTCCAACACTAATTTGATCGCTTACGTACCATTTCGTTTGCTTGACCAATTTTGGAACATGTACGGTGAGCCAAACGTCAAACCATGTATCGAATACCTTTTCGTTATCCTTCAGGATCTTGGTGGGATGATCGCATAGTATGAGCCCGTCGATTGCTCTGTCGTTGTTTCTGCCTAGCATTAATCGATTTGGTGTAATGAGGTCTAGGCACTCGAAATCTCCGGTGACATCTCCAATAGCCAAGGGTAAGTTGTTGATTTGGTTAGCAATTGAAGCTGTTAATGTCTCCCATTGGAGAATAGATAATCTTTGGTTGTTGAGTGATTTACTGATGGAATTGTTTATTTCTTGTATCTTCCGTTCAACTTTCCCATTCATATTATGTCCTTGAACGGGGCATACTTGGAAATCGACTTTCGTCTTGCTGAGATGGTGCTGCAAATCAAGTAGGTTGACATTCATTTCTTTGCAGCCCTTAACCAATTGGCTTCCTTCATCACACATTAGTCGTTTTGGGAATCCATGATCTGCAGCAAAGCGTGTAATGGCTTGGATGAAGGCTGTTGTTGAGTAATTATCCATTGTCTTGATCTTCACTGCACTTGTTGAACAGCAGCAAAACACAATCAACCATACTTTGACAGTGGTACGTTTATGGTGCGGTGAATAAGATGAGTAAGGACCAGATAAATCCATTTGAGTGAAATAGAATGATGGTGCGATTGTCAAATTGAAGATTGGGATGGGTCCCATTGCCATTTGAACGGTGCGTTTTTCCAGAAATCTACATCTTTGACATGAGCGTTTGATCCTTTTCATGAGATTTCGGCCATTGATGATGAAGCATTTCTTTAAAACGTGTCGTAGAGTTGTTTCGATGCCACAATGCTGAGTGTTTGGATCGTGCCAATGAACTTCTGAAGCAATGCTGTAAGCAATTGGTGAGTTGTTGTCTAGGATTGGAACCATAAATTGTCGTTGATGTGAGGTCTTTCATGGTGTCAGTGTAACGTCCAACAACAGAAACTTGTGTTGTTGGCAAGATTCTGCCAGTGTACATCAGAATGTTGTCCTTGACTTGTGAGATTTTGTCATACTTTGATTTTGGTAGAAAATGTTGTACTTCCATTGTGCCCTTTTGATAGAAATACTTTTCAGCTCTGATGATTTCTTCATTTGATAGGATGAGTGGTTTAGAAGTTTGGACAATCAACGTTTTCTTTTGTTTCCATTTTGATATGAAACTTTTGCAAAATCGAATAACATATGCCAAGATGCGAACAGTGATTGAAAATCTACGATGGTTAGGGTCGATCAGATATTTGGAGAATTGATACCTCTGTTTTGCAAGTTGAATTGGATCAGGTGTAATTGAAGCATGATGAACAAGAATTGTCCTCTCTTTGTCGATTTCTTTGATGTCCGAGTCAGTTACTTTCAGGTCTTGAGCAGATTTGATTGGAAATTCCGTCGATGGAAGTCTCATCCAGTCCATACCGTTCATCCACTTTGAGTCTTGGCTGACATCAGCAATGGTTGCACCACGTCTGGTTCCAAGATCAGCAATCATGTTGTTTGTTGGTATGTAGAACCAGTCTTCTTTTGACTTGAAACGGTTGATCTCTACCACACGGTTTCTGACCCACAACTTCAGTGGCTTTTCATCATTGGAGATCCAATGGAGAGCAATTTGTGAATCTGTGAATTTGAGTGAGGACTTGTGTAGTGTTCCAAATGATCTACGAACTACTTCACCAGTGTGAGTGTTGATAAGTGCAGCAAGTAGTTCAGCACGTGGCAATGAGAGTCCTTTTGGTACTGTGCGTGTTCTTGCAAACACAAGTTGGCAGGAGAATGAACCATTTTTCCGTTGGAATCGTGCATAAATGCAGGTGCAAATTAATGATTTGCTTGAGTCGCCAAAGTCCAATGTGTGTATGTCTGTGTTGAGAGCATCTTCTGGTACAATGGCGCGTTTGAAACGTACTTCTCCGAGGTCTTTCATCATTTTGAAGTTGTCCAACCACATTTGACGGAGTGTTGGGGAATTTGAGCAAAGATTGGAATCAGCTTCCGTTTGTAACTGGTTGATTATGTTCAAACTGAAAAATTGATTGAAAAATTACAATTAGAAAATAAACTAGAGAAATTGATTATTGACAATAATTGAATGCAATAAATGAACTTAAATTTGACTAACAAAAAACATGCCTAAAAATGACCTAGCCTAATGTCCAGACCTAAACCGGACCCAACCTAAATGTGCATGAAAAGGAGGCACAAAAAGCAAACAAGAAAGACACAAAGGCAAACAAAGAGGCAAACGTACCGGATAGCCACATGCCAAATTTGAAGGCAAGTGAATACAGGTACATGAAATGATTGATAAAAGATTGAACTTGAAATATTGAACTCTAAAACTTGAATCTAAAAACACATCTCAACATCTTCCACATACATCCTTCTTGTGTAAGTTTCAGAATTGAATGATTGAGTTGAATTGAAATTGTAAAAAATTGATATAATATCTAGCGATAATTGCCTACGATAATTGCCTAGGGAATATAAGTACAAGTCATTTGCGATGCAATAAAAAATATAATTGTCCTACGTTAAGTTCTTTTTGTATTTTGAATGTTTTGTTAAAAGTAATTAAATCAAATTAAATTAGGGTGCAGTTCACCCTACACTGCCCCACCACAGGTGGCAAATTGGTTAGCATTATAAAGGTACAACATCATAGAGGTTTCATCCACACGATGAATCACCACAAGATTTCGAACCGAACGAAATGTAAAACGATGAGTATTCTCTGAAGCATTTTGATAACGAACCTTAACTTTTCGAACTTTCTCGTCTCGATCGATTTCAACGGATTCGACCATTCCAAACTGGTAATTTGAACGTATCGGTGAATCTTGCTTGGTAAATAGAACAACGTCACCTTTCTTTAAGCTGGTGTCTGATTTGAACCACTTTGGCTTGGCGATAAGTCCTGGGACGTGTGAGGTTAACCATAGCTCGAACCAAGAATCGAAAATTGCTTGATTTTGTAGAATGATCTTTGATGAATTTCCTGACAATCTGAATTCACCGGTTGGGCTTCTGTCGTTGTTTCGTCCAAGTCTCAGTCTATTTGGTGTGATGATATCCAATGATTGCAAGTCTCCATCGTAGTCACGAATGCCTAATGGTAGATCATTGATGCTGTTTGCTGCTCGAGATGCGAATGTCTCCCATTGCATGATTGATAGTCGTTGATTGGAGACTGATTTTTGGATGGACTTCTTGACTTCACGAATTTTTCGTTCTACGAGACCATTCATATTGTGGCCTCCAACTGGACAAGTGTTGAAATCGACATTGGATTCTTTGAAGAGACGACGTTGGATGTCTTGAAAATCAATTTGAAGTGTTTCGCAAGCCTTGACGAGTTGGCTGCCCTCATCAGTGAGCAGTCGACGTGGATACCCAACTTCGCACGATAGTCGAGTGAATGCTTGTAGGAATGCGTTTGTCGAGTAATCCTCCATGCATTTGATGCTGATGGTGGTGGTAGTAGCACAGCAGAAGACGGCGTACCAGATCTTGACAGTGGCCCTCTTGTTGTGATACGAGTATGATTCAAATGGACCACACAAATCGACTTGAGATACGTAGAAGATTGGAGCAATCATCAGGTTGTCAGGTGATACTGGTCCCATTGATACGTCGATGGTTTTCTTGAGAAGGTATCGACACCTTTCACAAGTTGATCGAATTGACTTGACCAGGCTCCTTCCTTCGATGATGAAAACTTTCTGAAGAACATATCTCCAAGTGGTCTCCACACCAGAATGTGAAGCAGTGATGTGGTTCCAATGGATGTCGTTGACGATGCTGTAGGCGATTGGTGATGACTTCTCCAAGATTGGGACACAGAATGACGTCGATTGAAGATCTAGCATTCGTTGTGTAGCCTTCCCAATGATGGTAACAGAATCAGTTGGTAGAATTCGTCCTGTGTATGTGAGAATTCTATCCTTTTCGATTGAGGTATTTGAATACTTTGATGATGATACGAACTCTTTGACTTCTGATGTTCCTTTCCTGTAGAAATATTGCTCTGCTCGTCGAAGCAATGAATCTGAAATAACTAAAGCTTTTTGTGAAGTGTTTGTACATTTTGATCGTGTACGAGAAGAAATAGATTGTTTCCTTTTTGGATCGAAGATGATATCGATGAATTTGAAGACTAGCGCCATAATACGAACGACTGTACTGAATTTGTGCTTGTTTGGATCAATAAGATAGGAGGAAAATACGTACCTCCTCTGAAGCTGGTCTTGATTGGATGATATGTGATGCACTTGAGCAGCACGTACTTCTTTGGATGCTTGTTGGAGTTCAGATTGATCCAGTGAGATGTCTTCTGGTGACAGCGAGGGGAACGTTGATGATGGTTTCCTCATCCATGCATATCCGTTGTACCAAGGTGAATCTGGTTTGATCAGATCTAGTGATGAATTACGTCTTGTACCAAGGTCAGCTATCATGTCTGTTGATTTGATGTACTTCCAGCTGTCCTTGTTGGTGAAGCGTAGGATTTCCACAACCCGATTCCGAACCCATTCCTTGAGTGGTCGACTTTCGTTGCAAATCCAATGGAGTGTAATTTGATTGTCAGTGAACTTGTGTGCAATGTGATCTTGCTTGAAGGCTTTTCGAACAACCTCTCCTGTGTGGGCATTGAGAACTGCAGCTGCCAGCTCTCCTCTTGGTTGTGTTGTATCGTTTAGTAACTTTGATCGAGCAAAGATGAGTTGACAAGAATAGCCATCTGGTACTGGGAATCGAACGTAGATTGCTGAACAGATCATTGATGGACTGGCATCAGCAAAGTCGAGGGTGTCGATCTTCAGTGATGTTGCATCTTGTGGAACAATGGCTCGTTGATATGTGATCGTCTTGATCTCCTCCATGAGGTCGAAATGATTGATCCATATGTCACGAAGGTTGGCTGGTAACTCGTCATCCCATGCTAATTTGCGTTGAACGAGATCGTGAATGTCCAGCTTGAACGTCGCTGTGATAGGAGTAAGCAGTCCTGTCATGTCGAAAATCTCGGCAGCCTTTGATGAACAGATTCTTCTGGTGAGTCGTTTTGGTACTTCTTTGCATTCACCAAGTTTCTTACCGCGATATTTCTTGGCGAAGTCAAGGTTGATGTCGAAGGATATGAGGTCATTCTTTGGATGCCACTTCATTCCAGCGACTGAGATTGTGGTGCCATCGGCTGTTAGAGAGTCTTTCGGTTCTTCTCCAGATATTGTGAATCCTTTCAATGTGAATCCACCATACGATAGAATTTGATCGATTGATTGACATAGAAGTTTGATGGTACTGATTTGATCACCCCCAGACAGGCAATCATCGACGTAAACGTCCTCAGTGATGACTCTAGCGACCTCTGGTTCGTCTTTGCGATGTATTTTGACGGTTTCTCGAAGTGCTGTTTCGGCTTGATTTCCGGATGATTTGACACCATATATCAGTGTCATGATGACCTTCTCCTCTGGTGGTTGACTTGGATCAAGGTGTTCTTGCCATAGGTAACGTTGAAGGCACCAGTCTGATTCTCTAAGGTTAACGGAATTGTACATCTTTTGTACGTCAGTATGAAATGCGATGCGATGTCCTCTCCACCTCAGAAAAATTTCGAGTAGCTTGTTCATTGAGTTCCTTCCTTTTGCTAGAACGTCATTGAGTGAAAATCCAGTCGATGTCGGCATGGAAGCGTCAAAGACAATTCTGCACGGTGTCGATATAGAAGAGCCTTTCCATACAGCCCTCCATGGTATGAAATTCTTGATCTGAGATTCTGATAGTTGCTTTTGGATGTCAGTGGGCAAATTCTTGACATATTCGACGAATCCAAGGTGTTGCAGTTTCTTCTCTGAGAAGAGGATGTCGTCCTTATCGTCTTGATGCTTTTCCAAACGTTTAAGCTGTTGTATGTAAACGCGAAGTGCAATGTCTCGATTTGGTGCCAGTTTGACCAGAGGGTCGTGTATTAGTGGAAGATTAGCAATCGATGAACAATTGGATGGGTCGATAGTGATGGAGCGATTAATCAAGTCTTGCTCGACCTCCTCTTGGATGCTAATGGAATCTTCTGTAGAATGGTTCTTACAGGTTAAACACTTTCGACAATTGACACAGCGATAGTTAAGGTCTGTACCAACTGATTCGAACTTCTCATTAAGATTGGTGATGTATGAAGTTGATGGTTCAGATTCGTCGTTGTTGATTTGGTAAGTTGGGTTGTTAGTGAAATACAAGTCATGTCGAACCTCACTGAAGGTAGCTGATCCAAGTAATCGAATGTCTGGATCAATGTAGAACCCGAACTTTGCTGCTTCCAGTTGACTTGCTACAAACTGTGACGAAGTTGAGTGATGATGATTTTCGATACTTGTGAATACCTCATGGGGACCACCGATCACCCCATAAGATCCATCGATGTTCTTGAATTGTGATTGGTAGATGGTCAAGCCAGAAGGTAACTGGTGGATGAATTTAGGAAAGAAACGAAGATAACGTATACCTATCATCACGTCGACGTCTCCTCCAACCATTGGTGGCAGTCTTGGAAGATGATTGATGTCGTGGCCAGAGTCCTCCCAACTGTGCTGAATGTCGTTCTCCACTTTTCCTTGCAATGGATAGAAGGGAAAGGTCGCAGTGAGTGTGTCGAGACAAACTCCAGTCATCTCTGCACCATTGTTGGTTGCCAGTGGTAACGAGAAGGTATAGATTCCATGTGTTGATTGTGTTGTGACACCTCCAACGCCACCAACTGGAATTGGTCTTGAGATGATCTGTTTGGCTCGATTGCTACCCAGTCGTTTGGTTGCATCAAACTTGATGACAGAATTCTTGCATCCATTGTCGTAGAACAAAGTGAATTGCTGTTGGTCAACTTCAATCGTTTGCAACACGTAGATGGCTTGATGATCATTGGGCTCTGGTTCGTCTGGGGTGAAGTGATAGGTGAGACGCATGTCTTTGGTGAAGGCTTCTAACTGTTGGATCTTGCTGATGCATCTTGATTTGTAGAAGTCAAACAGATCTTTGTTCTCCTGGGTAGATTTATGTTCGTCACAAACCAGCACGTGTTTCTTGTGAGTAAACTTGTCATGGAGAGTATCTTTGCAGCAGAAGATCTTTTGGCAACGTCCCTCCTTATGTTTCCCTTGGTCGTACTTGGCTCCAGGATACAAGCACTGGAAACAGAGTCCTTTGGATTTGAGTGCATTGAAACGTTCGATAGGAGTCATGTTGACGAATACTGGACATGCGAAGTATTGGACGATCTTGCTTCCTTGTGGTCCATTGGTTGCAACATGATTTGTGGCTTGACATATGAAGCAGTTGAGTTGATTGATCAGGTGGACGACGATTCTGTTGACCATCAGTGTGGTGTGATGATGGACCTCGTCTGAATGGTGGTGAGTCTTTCTTTGGAGGATCTCTCTTGGTTGGATCTGATGTTGGTCCTTGGATCATAAGTCTTTGTTGATGAATCCTCTTCTGATGGTCCAGGAAGGATATGAGTTTTGACCAGATTTCTTGTTGCTCGAGGTCGTCGGTACAGATGGTGTCTAGGAATTTCGTTGTTTGTACATCACCGATCAGCTGGTAGATGGTGTTGAGTCCTTCACCATAGTATAGGTACTCTTCAATGTTGTGTTCTTGTGCTAATCTCATCAAATCTTGAAGCACGTTGATGACTTTGGTAAGACTGTCGATAGCTTTTTCAGGTTTCGTTGATTTGCTGACGTCCAATGTTTGAAGTTGAAGAAGCCTCTTGGATAGCATCATCTTTGGGTTACCATAGACACCTTTTAATCTCTCCCATATGATGTCGATGTCATCAAGATTGCGAACTAAGTTAAGGGCGTGGTCTGTGAGGAAGTTGTTCTTTAACAGCTCAGGTAAGAATTGCTTTGGTGTTGTCTTCAGATGGAGCTTTTCAAAGTTCGTACGGAAGGTAAAGAAATCGATCTTACTGTCGTATCCGGAGAACTTTTCGATTTTGATGTTTAGTCGAGAACGATTGAAGTCGCGACTCTTTTCGATGTCTCTGGCTGCAAGCTCATCATTGATGTCTAAGATGAAACTCTTCTTGAGATCGAATAGCGTTTCGAATTGTTCGCTGATGTTCTTGAGTGTTGTCTCGTAAGATGCATCAGAGCTTCGTGTTTGCATGAGGGTTTTGATGTTGTCTGCAACCTTGTCGACCTTTGATGAAAGATGGGGTATCTCCTTCTTCCATTTCGATATATCCTCGTCAGTTGCAGTTTCTGTATCTTTGGAAAATTGTTCTGTAAGTTCCTTCAGATCTCGATTAATGTTGTTGACGAGAAACTCGATTGATCTTTGTTTTCGTTGGATTTCGTCTTGCTTCATTTTGTCTTGCAAGACTTTTGTGTTGTTGTTCGCGCCTTTGTTTGATTTGATATAGGATTTGATTTTTACATCCAAGGTGACTTTGATCTCGGAAAGCAGGTCAGACTGTGGATGATTTCTCATGAGGATATTTCGTAATCGTCGAAGATTGGTTCGATGTTGCTCGAGTTTCGAGGTAGTGACGTCATCAAAGGATGCATTCTCATCAATCAAGTCATCAATATCCTCGATTGCAACCATGATATCGATTTCGAGTTGAGTGATATCTTGAGGTATCGTTTTCAGTTCCTCAGGCATGTCATCCTTGGGCGTGGCCTCGATTGTGTCGTCATCTTTGGGTGTGACTTCGGGCGTGACCTTGGATGTGTCTTTGGGTGTATCTTTGGATGTGGTTATACTGGTTTTTGGTCGAACGTCTCGTTTCTCCTTTGGTTCAGTGTAGTCTATACGTTCGAGTGGTCTTAGGTTCATTGCCATGTTGAATCCCCGTTATGTGAATTATTGGGTGTGTCCTGTTGAGTGGATTCCAAATTGATAGGTCTCCTGTTGAGTGGACGTTGTTGAGTGGATCACCAAATTGACTGAATGGATCACCGATTGATAAGACGGATGTTCGCTTGGATTGATGAACGATTCCGTGTGTTTGAAATTGAATGGGCGGGTTCCCGTTGAATGACGTAGGACTCCGTTTGAATGTTGGGGAATTTGAGCAAAGATTGGAATCAGCTTCCGTTTGTAACTGGTTGATTATGTTCAAACTGAAAAATTGATTGAAAAATTACAATTAGAAAATAAACTAGAGAAATTGATTATTGACAATAATTGAATGCAATAAATGAACTTAAATTTGACTAACAAAAAACATGCCTAAAAATGACCCTAGCCTAATGTCCAGACCTAAACCGGACCCAACCTAAATGTGCATGAAAAGGAGGCACAAAAAGCAAACAAGAAAGACACAAAGGCAAACAAAGAGGCAAACGTACCGGATAGCCACATGCCAAATTTGAAGGCAAGTGAATACAGGTACATGAAATGATTGATAAAAGTTTGAACTTGAAATATTGAACTCTAAAACTTGTATCTAAAAACACATCTCAACATCTTCCACATACATCCTTCTTGTGTAAGTTTCAGAATTGAATGAATGAGTTGAATTGAAATTGTAAAAAATTGATATAATATCTAGCGATAATTGCCTACGATAATTGCCTAGGGAATATAAGTACAAGTCATTTGCGATGCAATAAAAAATATAATTGTCCTACGTTAAGTTCTTTTTGTATTTTGAATGTTTTGTTAAAAGTAATTAAATCAAATTAAATTAGGGTGCAGTTCACCCTACACGGAGTTCATCAGGAATAATATCATTCCAGTCAAGTTGTCGTGCTGTTAATTCGTGAAGATCGAGTTTCATTGAAGCAACGATTGGTGACATTTTCCCTGTCAGATCGAAAATTTCTGCAACTTTGGATGCACAATCTCTACGTGTTAGCTTGTCCGGGATGATGTTAGATGCTTTTGAAGATTTCTTTCCCCTCCTCTTCTTGGAGAAATTGAGGTCTGAGATACTGAGTGTGAGTTCGTCGGTTTCAGGGAACCATCTCATTCCTCCAACAGAGATGCTTGAACCGTCTTCTGATAAATCTTCGGTTGGTTTCATTCCAGAGAAAGTGAAGCCTTTGAGAGTGAAGTTTCCTCTGTTGATGACAGACTGTAGTTCATCTGCACGTTTGAATGCTTCTTTGGTGGATGACTCTCCTGTGATACAGTCATCAACGTAAACGTCTTCTTTGATGATACGGTTGACTTCTTTGATGATAGGGTACTCCTTGCTGAAGAGTTGACCAATGGATCGCAGACCACATTCCGCTTGATTTCCTGATGATCTGACTCCATAAATGAGCGTCTTAATGATTTTTTCTTTAGGGATTTTTGATGGATCCAAGTCTTTTTGCCATATGTACCTCTGGAATTGCCAGTGCTCTTGATGTAGATTAATGGTGTTGTACATCTTTCGGATGTCAGTGTGGATGCCAATCAGGTGTGTTGACCAACGGATGAGAAGATTTTGTAGTTTGTTATAGTTGTTTTGTCCTTTGGCCAGGATGTCATTGAGGCTGACACCAGATGATGTTGGATGCGATGCATCAAATACAACACGGCACGGAGTGCTGACAGAACTCTCCTTCCAGACGGCACGCCATGGAATGAAATTTTGGTTGGTTGTTTCCCTCAGTGTTGATTGTTGCTCGGGTGCAAGGTTTTCGACATACTCAACGTACCCAAGCTTTTGCAACTTGGCTTCCGATTCAAGGATGTCGGCTTTGTCTTTGTTGTTCTCTGGACGATCGAGTTTCTTCAGTTGTTGATAATAGATACGAGAAGCAATGTCTTTGTTGGGAGCGAGCTTTGATGGTCTGTCGATAAAGGGCAATTTAGCTATTATCGTTTGGGTGTCCAGATTGATGTCAAGTGAAGCGTCAATGATGCTCTGTTCAACTTCCTCCTTGATGCTGATTTCACGTTGGTGTTCTGAATTCTTGCAATCTTTACAATTTCGACAACTGACACAGCGATAAGTAATTTCGGAGCCAGTTGATTCAGATGTTTCAAAACGTTTGATACTTCTGGATGGAAATGAGAGATGAGATGCATCTGGGTTGATATTGATCCCATCTTTGTAGATTTTGTATTGACGGGTGAAGAATCCTGACATGTTAGAGGTGCCATAGAATTGATTGTGAATGGCGGTGAAAATTTGATGTGGACCACCAATGATGCCTGAACCTCCATCACCGTTGCGAAAGACTGATTGATAGATTGCCAGACCAGAAGGTAGTTGATATATAAGTTTAGGATAATACCTGTTGTATTTGATACCAAGCATCAGATGAACATCTCCACCAACATGGGCTGATGGCTTTGGAAGAGTTGACGGATCTTTTGAGTACGTCTTGCAGATTTGTTGGAATACTTCAGTCAATGGATATCGTGGAAAGGTTGATGTGATCTGGTCCATACACACGCCTCTGAGGGATGCTAGTTGGCCATTCATCATGGGTATCTGGACGTTGTATGTTCCACGTGCTGTTTGTGTCGAGGTGCCAACTCCACCAATTTATGTGATCTCTGATGACTCTTCAGTGACATTCGTACCAAGCTTCTTGATTGCACTGTGTTTCACGATAAAGTCACTGCAACCACTGTCGAAGAAAATTGTGAATACCTTGTGGTTGATGACAACGTTTTGAAGTAGGTAGATGCCTTCATCGTCACTTGTTGATTGATAGTCTGGTGAAGTGGATGGATTTGCTGAAGGCGTTGTTTTGAAGCACGAATGGAATGAAAGACTTATGTTCTTTGTGAATGGTGGTAGGTTTGGATTCTTCAGGTACTTCGACTTGTATTTCTCGAGGAGCTTCTTGTTTGCATCCGTGTCTTTGTGATCGTGACAGACAAGGATATGTTTACGTGGGTAGTCTTGATGTGATGCGTGCGGACATGCGAAGTCACGTTGACATTTGCCTTCTTTGTGTCGCCCATGTGAGATGCTTGCTCCTGGGAAGAGACATTGATAGCAGTATCCTTTTGCTTGGAGAACAGCATAACGGTTGGCAGGACTCAACTCAGCAAATTTGTGACATGTGTGATATTGGATGATTTGCTTTCCGGCTGGACCTTTTGAGGGAAGGTGATTGTCTTGTCCAGGCTCGGAGTCGCAGATATTGCACAGTCTATTGTCTGGGTTGTTGTAGTAGCCTGATCTGCCCTTGCCGTTAGGTCCTCTGTCAGTCCTGGGTGGTTTGGGTTTGTCGAGGTACGTCTGGGTGACAGTCAATTTGGTTTGTTGTAGCTTCTGTTCTTGTTCGAGATACTTGACAAAATGGTACCATGATTGTCTTGGTGTGAAGTCTTCATCTGTACTTTTGCGTAGCCATCTTGTAAGTGTTGGTTCACCGAGAAGACTATAGATGTGGTGTAAGCCTTCACTGTAGTAGAGATGTTGTTCGATACCATGGATTTCAGCGAGTTGGATGATCTCTTTGATGGCGGTGATGAGCCGGCTTAGTGAATGTGCCAACTCATGATTTTTGCTTTTAGATAATGGTTCCATTGAAGCTACATGTTTGATCTTCTTTGATAGCATCATCTTGACGTCTCCGTAGGCGAACTTCAGTTGCTTCCAGATGTTGTCGATGTCGTTCATGCTCTTGACCATACTCAGTGCTGGTCCTTTAAGGAAGTTGTTCTTTAAGAGTTCTGGTAGAAGGTGTTTTGGTGTCGTGTGTAGGTGCAATTTGTTGAATTTGTCTTTGAATGTGTAGAAATCGTCTGTGTCGGCACCAGAGAACTTGTGGAGGGTGATGTTGAGCTTTGAGTTGTTGAAAAGTTTTTGCTTATATACATCTCGATCTTTGATTTGTTTGTCCAATGATTCATAAAAGGTACTTTTCAAAGATGTCATAAGTTTGTAATTGACACCAATATTTGAAACTACAGTTTTTTGTTTCAGTTTTTGTAAACTCAGTTTGTAAAATAAGTTCATACTTTTTGACGACTTTGTTGATGATGTCTGTTTTGTGTGACTTGTCATTCTTTATCTCGATTAGCTCAGCATCGGTTATGTCGTCTAGTGATTGTTGAAAGTATGTGGTAAGTTCAGTTAACAAGCGTATTATCTCAGTCACAGTGAACTCCATTGATTCGGTATGTCGTTTTTGAGCATCTGTAGTTTGCTTTACTTGGGCAGCTGTCGCAGCTTGCTTGAATTCACGAGCTAATTTGAAGTACTCTCTGATGTCTTGAAGGGTCTTTTCTATACCTTCAATAAGTTCTTTATTCAGATTTTCAGTTTTAAAGAGTTTTTTGAAGTTTCGTAATGGAATTCGTAAGTCTAGCAATTGGGTGACAATAGCGTCATTCTCAGTTATGGTGTGTCTGATGAAATTGGATTCTCGATGATGAGGTCCGTGATCTCTTCGATGAGTATTTCTGCCTCCACTTCAGCTTTGGGAGACATGATGTGCCTTGATAGCTCGATATCAGATTGAGTTGAATGGGGTACCTTTGGTTTGATGTCAACTTGCTTGGATTCAGTTGGTAAGGTATCCTCTTGACTTCGATCAGATGTGTCCGGTGATTTGTAAGATGTGTCCGGTGATTTGTCGGTTGTGTCTGGTGATTTGTCGGATGTGTCCGATGACTTGTCAGATGTGTCCAGTGATTTGTCGGATGTGTCCGGTGATTTGTCGGATGTGTCCGGTGATTTGTCGAATGTGTCTGGTGATTCGTAAGATGTGTCCAGTAGTTGTTCGGATGTTTCCGGTGATTCGTCTAGTGATGACCTTCCGAGTGAATTGAATACACTGTAGTCCGATATTCTTTTGGTCTTTCTAGTCGATCTGCGTAAGGACATTTGATGTTGATAAGTGATGACTGATTGCCTGAGTGATGGATGACGAATTGGTCTGATTGACTGGTCGCCTTGATGATTGGATCTGTTTGACTGTGGGGTTACCGGTGCTGGCGGGCATTAATCAGGCGAGTTTTGTACGATTTGTATTGATATTGATAAACCGTCAAACTAAATAATGTAAAATGAAAATAGCGTAAGTATAAAGTTTGACAATGAAAGAAAATAAGCCTAAGTCTATGAGTGAATCTATAATTATGTAGGAAATAAATAAAATGTCTGAGATGAATAATATCTAAGTCACAAAAGTAAAGAAGTCCTAACTTAAGGTGTGTCAGTGAAAGAAACTTACCAGCTGGCCAAATGTGGATGCTGTGAAATGATGCCAGTAGGTAAATGAAAAGGTCAAATGTATAAACAAACAAAATGAACCATGAATAAATCAAATCCAAAATCAAAATGTGAGCAGAGGCTGAGACTGAATGCGTGCTCACTGAGTGCCACATGGAACAATGGTAGCCATGTTGAATTTATGAATGACTAAGTTGCATGATGCTTACTGTCTAGTGGCATTAGCAAGACTGACTTTGAGACACACCTTTTATGCATAAGTCTACCATGTTGGCATGCCAATTCCAACATGATGACTCATCATAATGGTAGCCTAAGAAGTGAGGTCAAGGTCAAAGGTCAAATAAATTATAATGTCATGAATAAATTAGTATAAATAATTAGCTAATGAAAATAAATTATGATGTCATGAATAAATTAAATTAAATTGAATAAATTTTACTGAAATTGCATAAATTATAAAATTTTTGTTTTGTTTTGATTTTAAATTTTTTTTATATATACAGATTCAAACATTAACTTAACAAGTGGGGACAAAAATTGGAGGATAATTTCCCACCGGGGACGTTATTTTGGACAATTTTTCAATTGGGAAGGGTTCTCAGTGGGTCTGTGACAAGGAGGTGTATCTGATTAACCATAGACATATGTAATTCTTGAAATTCCTATAAAGTGACGAATATCCAAATCATAAGACGTTCACCAGAGCAAAGCTCCTACTAGTTACTCACAGGACTAATTTTATGGTTATGAATATTGAACCAAGTCGGAAGCTAATTAGGAGCACCGCCTCGTTTGGTTTACTTCAGTATTTTCAGTTGGTACAAGCTTCTCAAGAAAGACTTCAGTCGGTCTATTAGAACACCCTCTTCTCACAGACCCGGCGGGATTTTATCAGCCAGTGGAGGTAAAGATAACAGACCAAAACTCGATGGGGGTCGATATTCCCATGTTTTTTATGGCTGGGGATTTTAATTCCGTTATTTTCTAGCCAGAAACAATGGGGACAATATTTTGGCCAATTTCTTCCAGTAGGAAGGGTTCCCAGTGGGTCTGTGAGAAGGGGTGTATTAGAAGCTGCTTTTTAGGCACCTCTGAGTACCAACACCTAATTTTATGGTCGGAAGCCAAGTCAGAAGCTAATTAGGAGCGCCGCCTCGTTTTGTTTACTTCAGTATTTCCAGTTGGTACAAGCTTCTCAAGAAAAACTCCAGTCGGTCTATTAGATAAGCTGCTATTTAGGCATTTCTGAGCACCGCCGAATTTATTGAATAAGATCTACATAAAGGATAAGGCAATTTTAGGAATCGCTACTGAGTTTTTGAACGTTTAACCGTATAAATCTTAATCGATTTATCAGCTAGCTCTTTTTAATTTATCAGAACTAAAATCAACACCAAAATATATTGGCAATTTTGGGTATTACTTTAACGTTTTTCAGAATTTATAGGTCGGGCGAAAATTGCAGTTTCAGTACTTCCACTTTGCTTGATTGGATTTTTCGATTTGGGAAGGGTTAAGTGGCTTCTAGGCTATACTCTCAACCTTATTGGAACATTTTTGAGCTTTTAGATCCTGAAATCCTAAGGTCCTACAATCAAGGTCATAATATTTGGGAGAAAAGAGAAATTCACCGGGCAATTTTGAAACCCCAATCTATTTGTAAGTGCTCTAAAGTAGGTTCGAAGAGTACAGTTTTAACTCTGGGTTTTAACGCTAGACTTAAGACTTACGACCTTAGGGTCTGAGGATCCAAAGGTTCAAATAGTCCAATAAGGCTCAGAATATAGCCTGGAAGTCTGCCAACCCCTCCCAAATTGCAATATTCAATTAAATTAAAGAGATAGCCCAAAATTGACTTTCTCGCCGGAACTTTAAATCTTGAAAAACGTTAAAATGACCGGAATTCTCAATATATTTCAACCATGATTGTAAGTCGTAAGTTAAAAATCAGGGTTAAAACTTCCGGACTGTTTTGAGGAAATACCCCTTTTGTGCCAAATATTTCTTCGCCGACTGTAGCTGAAGACCTTTTACAGATTGTGAGATATCACATTCGACGCATTTCACTGGATGGTTTCCAGTGTCCGTCCGTACCAGGTATAATCAGCAACAAACCATCTAGTGAAAAGCGTCGAATGTGATATCTTACAATCTGTGAGCGACTTATAAGAGGACAGGCAGTAGTAGTAGACTTTTTTTTAACACAATAATTATCTTTTTATATTATAATAGATAATTACAGGTGCCATGAAAATCTGTTCTCCTACACAAATTTTGCGCCCTACTTGTCTACACTACTGGACAGGAGCATCCGAAGATCCGTTATGTACCGGAGTCCATAGGGGTATTAAATCAGGCATTTTAAGACATTTGAACCTCTTGAGAGAATTTAAAAAAAATAACGAATAGCTTTCAAAATTCAAAAATTGTACTTCAAAAGCGATAGACACCACAAGTGTGAGTCATACAGAGACTATGATGCAATCATAGAGAGGATCTATGCTCTAGATTATCGAGACAGGGGAGTTTCTTTTATAGTTTCCATAAATACTCTCAGGTGCCTGATAAACGAAGAGGGTTGGAATAATCTTCAAATTTTAATAAACGGGGAAGGGGACTTCCCAAGGAGTTGGAAATTGTGCTACTAAACAACCCCAAAATAAGCTAATTATATAGACCAGTCCATTTCAGAGAAAAATAAAGGGACTCTTCTTTTGACTGCTGAAAATACGGGCCGGCGCTTATAATGCACACGAGAGTAAGATTGTACGGATACCGTAAATCCTCAATATAAGAGCTGTTCTATTGAATTTAGTCAATAAAAGTTCTTAAACCTAGATTTAATTTTATTTTCAAATTTTGATCAGTTTAAAAACTGTACTCAAATGAATTTGTGACCCAACTTTGATGAACTATCAATCTCTATCAAAAATAAAGGTCACGCCTCAACATTTTTTACTGTGTAGCATCAGCTTTTTTATAGTTACTGATAGCGCCATAAAGCAATATAAGTAAAGCCTGGGATACACTTGGACGAGGTTGGGTCATGTTTATGATGATTTATTATATTTTTAGAACGTCAAATTTCTTTCTCGTAAAATATATTTGACGTTAACTTCCGCAACCATGAAAAAGTGGAATTCCAAAAGTTTCAACTTAGTTTAGAATGTTCTATTTATTCTGAAGACGTTGCTTGGAAAAAAATCGTAATTGCGAATAAATAGAATATATTATAGTGTAAAGTCTGTGTAAAAGATAACAGAATTGGCAAGTTTCTCTTAGGAACAGGTATATTTCTTTCCATAGAAACATTTGATCAATTTTTATAAGTTTCTTCTGTCTGTACATATTTTATTCGAGAAAAGCGAGCAGCTACGTTCACTTAACCAAAGATACTCAAGTTGTATCCAATTACCTTCAATGACCAAAACTCCATAATATCATAACTATCCTCAATTTTTGATCTGTTTTATTTTCAGACTTGCTCTTATAAAATGTCGACAGGGTCAGTAAAGGAATTTACTGACCGAATCATTGCCGAGGTAAGATTTTTTATTATTAGATATCATTTCTTTCGTTTTAACTAAGTTTATTACTGATGTTCATGTACTGTGAGTGCACAGTAAAATCTTAAAAACCTGTACACATTTTTTATAAGAATAAATTATATAAGAACATAAGGCTTCGATGGCCAAAATTTTAAGAACAAGTTATAAATATTTTAAGGTTTCGTGGACTCGAAAACAGCCTATTTCTTAGGGAAATGGACAAAAATACATAAAAATGGGGAAAATAAGAACATGTTATAAACATCTTTAGGCTTGAAAGTGAAAAAGCTAAGAGCATCCGAAGATATCAAAATTATCAAAAACATGTACATCATTTGAGTATTTTTTGTCCTCCTGGAACATCTTGACGTAGAGATGGAAAGATATGGCTTGTTAAAGTTTTTTTCGCAGTTTTCCACGGTTCCACGGCAAATTTTTTTTCTGTAAATGGACGGGAGTATCATCGACGGTCGGGAGTATCTCATCTTGACGGTCAAAAGTATCATCGAAGGGCGGAAGTATCTCATCTTGACGGTCGGGAGTATCATCGACGGGCGGGAGTATCTTAAACTTAACTTAAACCTTGAAATATCGACCCGACCGGGGTTCGAACCCACCAAATGAAAGAGTTTCTGATCAGAAACCCAGCGCGCTATCCGTTGAGCCACACTTGCACAGCAGAACACAAAATTTGAAAATACTTATAGAATGACAAAAAAGAGGGGGGTAATGTTATTATAATATGGGTAAAATTGCCCTTTTTTTAACCTGACTGAAATTCGAGCCGTTACTAGCAACCCTGCGGGGCCCAAGGCCCCGAGTATGCACCCGGCACAGTGACAAGCCGTTACTAGCAACCCTGGCCTACGCAATTCCAAACAACAAAACCAAACAACAAAGATGAGATACTCCCGACCGTCGATGATACTCCCGTCCATGTATGGAAAAAAATTTGCAGTTCTGCGATTGTGAATAAAACTACGTCCTTACCGTTGAAATAACTGAGAGGGTCTCTTTGGGTCTATAAGTTTCATTTAATTATTTTCCTAAATCTGGATATGTTTTCAAACAAAACCGAAATCCAAATTTACTTTTCAATATTTAGAATGATGGTTTAGAAAAAGAGATAGCATCTATGGCAAGCCATCCAAAGACATCCACATCGGCCATGGCATCATCTGAGCATCAATGCTTGGAAAGTGGCAAACTATTGCCAAAGCACCTCCAAAAGGAGGACAATGAAAATGTAGCCTCTTTGAAGGCTATTGTTCCTTCACCGACCGAAAGAGTACAGGAGACTGTTACCGAAACAGTTCAGGACACTGTTACCGATCCGGCTGAAGTGAACCAAGAAGTGTATCTAGAAGATCCACCACAACCCGATATTGAGGCACTTGATGATGAGGAATATTCTCCAATTATCAATGTGTCATCCATCCTTAAATTTATGATGTTTTGGATTTTCTTTGCTGTGGGTTATATCCAAGTCTACGAATACTTGTAAGTTTCTCTGAAATATTTCTTCCCACGAAATTCGTTTCATCGCTAAACAAATCATGTGGGGTTACTGGGGTTGGAGATTAAATGGGTATTTACTGACCAGACCTAAGAAAATCGACCCTTAGATAGACTAGATAGACAAAGTTGTTGAAAAAGTGGAACGAATTTTCGAAAAATTTCCTAACCTTTTAGAGAACTGTTAATTGCTTTTGTAACTCTGATCTATAGACACCAGAATGAAAGAATACCCATGAAATAAAATCATTTTAACATAACTTTTACAGCAGCTACCAAAGTACTGAAGAAGTCTTGGACACCCAAATTCAACCCACAAATGGTCAAATCCAGTTTAATATGAAATCTTTGTCGTCTGAAAATATCAGATCGACAGCTGTATGTTTTGTGACTTGTGTGCTAACTTTGGTGCGATCGCGAAGAGTGTTCCGACTATTACCGATTAAACTGACTTTGACCCTGACCATGATTGCCGTCACAGCTTGCGTGTATAACTATATCAGTTTCTTGGCAATTTTCAGGTGAGATTTCTCAATTTTACTTTCTCTGGCTTTGTACCAGATATAGAACTTTTCATAAATTACGTCACGAACATCACTTGCCTCGTATTCAAACAATTACCAGGGTGATTGTGTCCCTTGAGACATTAAATGATTTTTTTATGAATAGGAAGTAGCTTTAATAAAATCCGCTGGGAGTTAACCACTATGGCAATAATTTCAAAACGAGGCAAGTGATGCTCGTGACTTGCCCTATTCTTCGTCCCAAAAAAGTATGCACATTAACTATGAAAATAGTAAACAAATGAATCTAGTAGGACCTTCAACTAACGATACGTTTTAAAAGCCTTAAAAATATTAGCAAAAGGTTTCATCACTTTTAAGACAAATCCTCATAACAGAGATCGTGTTTTCTTCTTATTTAGAAATGATGACGTGGAACAGGAACTCAAACCAGAGATAACATTTTTCGGACAAACCGCTAAACTTATCGGTCAGATCTTTAGCGCAATATTTTACGCCATATACCTATATGCGTATTTCGTATGCGCATTGTTGATTCCGCCTTTTATCTTGTTTGTCGGTTATCTATGCATAGAAGGTATCCCGCAATTCGACATGGCGTCATATACGCCCGCTTTTGTTTATCGAATCGGAAATTTCATAAAAAAAGCGTTTCTTGTTCTTTTAACATGGAAAAACGCAATCGCCATACTGGTAACGACAATGACATTTTCCGCCACACTGTACATGAACCATGGATACTTTATGGCAGTCTTAGGGTAAGTTATGCGACGATATCTAAAAGATTAGGCAAAGAATACAAAATGGTACTCCAGAAAAAAAATTTACAGATGAAACTACTTTAAGGTATCGAATAAACGTCTCCCCCGGTTATTCATTTTCGAGAAAAAAAACTCGGAATATGAGATGTCCGAATTGACCAAATCCACTTTCATCAGGGTCATGTCAAAGATTCCGAAATTGTACTTGATACATCACTAAAGGGAATGATCAAGGATAAGTGGAGAAATCTAGAGAAAGAATGGTGCTGTTCTTTAATTTTGGGTAGACAGCTAAAGAAAAGAAAGCCTTCGGGTCGACTTGGACTGCGGGCTTAAATTAACGCACTTATCAATTTTCATTTATAGAAACCTATTTAGACCAGCACCAAAACAAGAGACTTCAATGACTAGACAAACCATTAACTTCGTGCAGCAAGCAATCACCACAATGATTTCTACTGTCATGGAAACTGTCATGAATGGCACCAGCGGCAAAATCATATGCAGCATCTTGCTCGAAGTCTCTGTTTACTACGTCCTCTACGTTCCAATTATGATTAAATATAAACTATCCAAGAAGCTAACAAAAATATCTGATGCACTCAGTCAACCTTTCACTGTTGTCTTAACTTTGAAGAAAGCGGTCATCATCTGGATATTGGCAATATCGTTTTCCATTTTAATGTATATGAATTATGATTATTGCTTCGAAATTATCGGGTAAGTTAAACTCCTCTAATAATCTTAAAATGTTATCCTCCTCCTCCCAATTTTAGTTTTGAGTAAGCCCTCCTTTCAGATGTGTTCAAACCTATATAAGACAATGAAATTAGATTCTATTGAAAAGAATTTATTATTATATTATCTTTTTTATCTATTAAATAGAACTTATTATTTTATTATTTTTTAGACAATTGTTTGATTTCTTCGGACAATTTTGGGAACCTGAGTACAAGCCAACGACCCTGGAAAGTGCAGTGAGCTGGTTTGGAATCGGTAGCCAAGTCTTCAAAGCTAAGCGAGAACCTATTTTCGTTAAAGTTTGGATGGACTGGCTATCTACCAACTATCCTATAACCTCAAAAGTATTGGCTTTCAGCAGCGTGGTATTGTCACCTTTAGCCTATATTCGTATGCCCATAATTGTCGCTGCCATCATTTTCCTGGTCCATATTATTGGTTCATTGACAACAGCTATACTAAGTACAATCCGAAATATCATTGGACAATCTTCATGGAAATCTATTATTTTAACGATGACGTCATCGCTCGCAATGGTACTGTACATCAATTATGGTCATGCAACAATTTTAGGGTATGTCATTGCCAACAATGCTTTCTGATACATGCTAAATATTTTTACAAGCATTTTGGTAAATAAACATATATATAAGGGAATGAACGAACCAGAGGGAATAGCTAGCTCATTTGGTTAGACGTGCGCTTCCCCATACAAGGGGGTCCCCATATAAATTGTCAATCATCAACGTTCTCCTTGGAAGATAATGAATGAAAAAGTTTCTTCTCGATGGTCTCAAGGAGTTTGATGCACATAAGTTATTAGTTACTAAATGATTGCTGAGTGCAGGCCCGAATCAGTGATAACTTAACTGTATAGTTAGCGCAAGCTACAACTTGGCCTTTGGTGTTTGCCGGTCATACAAACAAAAACATAAAATTATATCAACGTCCGTCAAACGTCTAGATGTGAGACGGTAGCTCGATAATTGAATTCACATTTCTATTTAGATATATTCCATTCCTACTACAAGGATCAAATGTAGTCATCAAACTTGGCATTAATTTGATTTCAAACATCATTGAAGTATACGTTAGCTTCTTCATGGCAATTATCTTACCACCGCTGATCATTATGTCTATTGCTGACTTCCAAGCTGGAATCTTACTATCTAAAGTCCTCGGTATGATTTCAAGAAACGTGACAAAGAGAAATGCATTTTTGGTTTTGAGGGTTTCAGTGTTGGTTTTCTGCTGTACAATCAGCCTTAATGCTAACGCTGCAGCCTTCATCTTCAGGTAAGGGCTTTCTACCAATTTACTTTGCTTTCTTTGACAGATGATGGAAAAGCGTATGAATCCCTACCCAAATCAGACAGGATTAATTAACTCAAACCTCTACTATTCGAATCTTTCAAATAATTCGAACAAAAATATTGGTCATCTCAGCTAGAAAGTAGTATATAATACTCTCTGTAATTTGGATCCTTTTCTATTTCGAAGAAAATTCTTGGTTCCTTCCCAGCTGGCACACAACGTCGTTTCAACGTTCATCTAACGTTATATGGACGTTGTGAACATTAGATGGACGTTGAAACAACGTTGTGTGCCAGCTGGGTTAAAGATCGAATTGGAGAGAGTCAACTGTATTTTATTTGAAGTTATAAGCTGCTATTGGTTTTGGGAATCTCATCCAATTTATTTTCTCCTTATAGATATACACCGATCCTTGTGAATCACGTGATCAGTTCAACCTCATACGTCATCTCGCTCTACGTCAGTCTCCTTTTCGCTGTCATTCTACCGCTGTTCGTCATTTGGGCGCAAATCAAGTTGTCCAATAAAATCTCTCAATAAATGAATAACTGTTTTACCGTATAAATTTTTGTATATATTTTTAAAGAATTATGGATATTAACTTTTTTTAAACACATTGGATATTTTTAAACACATTTTGGATTATTTGACACGTATATATTTTATTGATGAGAACACGATGAGAACAATTTTTGATCCTTAAATCGGTCAGATAGAACACACATGAAACAAGACGAAAAGGACGACGGAAACTTTACAATGGACTTCTTCACGATAACGACACAGTATCAAAATTTGCGAGGAACATTACCAGACAAAACTACTAAGACAAAGCAGAAATCAATAGACGAACATACGGTAATATGCAAAAACGCGGCGATTCGCTGGGAACATTATATACCAGAGCAGACATCTTGAATTAATCTTGACTCCTTGACTGCTTAATGCATATAATCGAGATCAAAATAATTTGGCGGAACGGATCGACAGAGACATTAAGCTAAAGGAAGAAACAGAAAGATTTGTCAGGATATTCACGAAGGGCTAAAAATCAAACAGCGAACAAGATTTGAATCCTGGTTGCTCTATGACACTAACTTTTGGTGAAACGGTTTTCTGGAATAGGCGAAAGGATGAAAATTGGAATTAAGAAGGAAAAGAGTTCTCACCAGAAAGGAGCTTGTATATTGTATTGTATATAAATATTATCGAAGAGAAATAAGAACTTAAATTGATTAAAATCAAATATTAGTTGTTGACAATTCAATCTGTAGGTTGCTTTTTACGGCTTTGTCGTTTATCATTTGGTATTGAAGAAATAGTGTTGGGCCCAGGGTACCAAACCGGTAACTCAGAATCAAAAAACACCCTTTTAGAGTGATTTTATCCCAAAGATGTTGGGCTGTTATTTCCATGTTTTTGTCCAAGTATTTAGTAATTGTTATCTTTTTAAGAAAGGAATCCTTAAATTTTCATAAATTTAGGACGCTTTCAGTGAGTTGAAAGGGAAGCTTCACAGAGATATTCGAGGTATGTAAAAGGTAATTTAAGGGCTCTGACCAGCCATGTATAGACTATAGATTTCTGCCTGATGTAACTAACAAAGCTATGTCATGTTGAAATCAAAACTGAAACTGAAAATTTAAAAATCGCAATGAAAAAATTTCATGAAAAAGAAAATGAAGACTTTTGTATGGAGCGCCATAGCTGCCTTTTGTGATAAACAATTCGTTCATGCGATATAAACCATTCGATAAATCATTCAATTTTGCGATTAATCATTCGATAAATAATTCGATGCGATAAATCATTCAATTATGCGATAAATCATTCGATTATGCAATAAATCATTCGATTATGCAATAAATCATTCGATTATGCAATAAATCATTCGATAAGCACATTCGATGCGATAAATCATTCAATTATGCGATAAATCATTCAATAAATAATTCTATGCGATAAATCATTCGATTATGCAATAAATCATTCGATAAGCACATTCGATGCGATAAATCATTCGATAAATCGTTCGATTTTACGATGAATCATTAGATAAAGCATTTTCTCACAAAATAAATTTCGAATGCAATTAAAACGTTCGATGCCAAAAAAATGCAGCGAAATCATTCTTTCAGCTATTTTCCGAAGCAATAGCGAAACCTCGACTGCAGGAACAAGAAGTATCACCAAACAACAAGAACCTCCCCTTATCCCAACCAAGACAAAATCATTCAGAAACCTACTCATGTGATGTATGTGGGAAAGTATTTCAAAACAAGGGTGGAAGGACGAGACATAGAAACAAATGTGTCAAAAAGCAAGAAGACATTCCAGCGCCAACGACAATTTCACCATCAGAAAAAGTGACGTCAGAAAACTCAACCAACAATGACGTAAACGAGAATGTAAAAGCTACCCATGATGCGGAACTCAACCCATCCAACATGAATGAACTTAACAACGAACCACAACTATGGGGTCCACACACAATCGAAGATCTATCACAAATTCTCAGCGCAACATACAACGAAACAACCAAATGGAAGAAAAATTTGTTCAACCTCCCCAGTGGTGCTGCCGGCAAGCGCTTTGTAGAAGAATGCACCCGCTTGATCAATGAATGGAACAACAAATCTACTCTATCGAACATCGCTCTCAAAGCTCTGTTTATCATGCCCTGTCTCTTGCTACAAAAACCTTCCAAGTCTTCGAAATCCAAAGATCACATCAAATTTTTGGACCGACGACTGAATCTTTGGGAGCAGGGTGATTTTGACGAGCTGACAAGAGAAAGCAGAGCTATCCAAAATCGAATTCTCAGCTCCACCACCAAGAAGATATCCACGATCAAAAAACGATTTAGTGATCTGATGTTCCTTGGTAAAGTCAACGCTGCATTAAAACTCTTGTCAAATGAAAGCTCGACTGGTCTGGTTCCGATCAATGACCAGATCATCAACACACTTCAAGAGAAGCACCCACAAGCACAACCCAAATTTGACGATCTTCTTCTTGAAGGTCCAGTGGTCGATGTTCATCCCCTGACATTTCATGTGATTGACGCAGAACTGATTCAGAAGATGGCGGCTAAAACAAAAGGGTCATCGGGGCCCTCCCAACTTGACTCAAGCATGTGGCATCGATTGTTGCTTTCAAAAAGTTTTGGTGACCGCTCAAACGATCTGGCGAAAGCTATCGCCAAAATGGCCATCACGATGTGCACCGAAAAATGTGATAAAGAGAATGGCCGTGACATGGAGGCTTTTCTTTCGTGCACTCTTGTACCACTCAACAAGAATCCAGGTGTACGTCCCATTGGCATCGGTGAAGTACTTAGAAGGATTGTTGGGAAATCAATAACAACAATTTTAAAGAAAGACATACAAGATGCTGCTGGAAACCTACAACTATGTGCAGGACAACTCGGAGGTTGCGAGACTGCTGTTCATGCAATGGCTGATATCTACAACGACGTTGAAACTGAAGCTGTTCTTCTGGTGGATGCAAGCAACGCGTTCAACAGCATTAATCGTGCCGTCATGATCCAGAACATAAAGATAATTTGTCCACATTTAGCATTGTTTGTTGAAAACTGCTATCGCCATGAAATTCGATTGTTTGTAATTGGTGGTGTCGAGCTGAAATCCACTGAAGGTACCACACAAGGTGATCCCATTGCAATGGCTTTATACGGTCTAAGTTTGTTACCACTAACAACTTATCTCAAGAAGAAATCAGCTCGAATCAAACAAGTAGCATATGCAGATGATCTTACAGGAGCTGGCAAGATTAATGCACTGAAAGCTTGGTGGGATGTTCTATCTGAAGTTGGTCCAAATATCGGATATTACCCGAAATCTTCCAAGTCGTGGTTGATAGTCAAACCAGAATATGAAGAGTATGCTAGAAGCGTCTTCGCAACAACTTCTATCAAAGTGACTGTCAAAGGACGAAAACATCTCGGCGCCCTGATCGGGAATGCAGCTTTCCGCAAGGATTACATCGAAGCTAAAGTTGCAGAATGGGTCAAAGAGCTCACTCTTTTGGCGACGATAGCATGTTCACAACCACAAGCTGCGTATGTTTCATTCGTAGTTGGATATCGCCAAAAATTCAACTACATATTCCGTACGGTCAAAGACCTCGACGAATACCTGATGCCACTCGAAAACGTCATCAGATTCCACTTGATTCCCGCCTTCTGCGATGGAAGACAATGCAATGATACTGAACGTCGTTTGATGGCTTTGCCGACGAAATTCGGGGGACTTGGTATCATAAATGTAATAGAAGAAGCGAAATTCCAACACGAAACGAGCCTAAGTGCGACGGCCGAATTACGAGATCGTGTCGTAAAACAATGTGAAGAGCCCGTTGATTATACAAGCTCGATTTCGATAATCAAATCGAGAAAAAACCAACGACTAAAGGAATATGAGGAAACCCTTCGGGAAATTGAGCCTTCTTTACCATCCATTGAGCGCAAAGCACTGGAAATTGCTCAATGTCCGGGTGCTTCATCGTGGTTGACGACTCTTCCTTTGAGGGAAGAAAATTTCATATTGAACAAGCAAGAATTCTTTGATGCGATTTTCATGCGGTACGGTTGGCAGATGAGGAGACTACCGGTCAAATGTGCATGTCAAGCATCCTTCTCCATCGAACATGCACTTTCTTGTCACCTCGGTGGTTACGTCATTCATCGTCACAACAACATCCGTGATGCGTTAGCGATGATGTTGAAAGAAGTTACACATGATGTGAAAATTGAACCCGCATTATTGGAACTCACAAGAACTGATAGTGCTGATTTTAAAAAATCAGCTATTTGTGGTAATGAGGCAAGGGCCGATGTTAGTGGTAACGGTTTTTGGACACGGTTTCAGAGAGCATTCTTTGATGTTAAGGTTTCAAACCTTCTAGCTCCGAGTTATCGTGAAAAATCCGTTTCAACTACATTAGCAAGCTTTGAGAAGCAGAAGAAACGAGCTTATAACCAACGAATCCAGGAAATTGAGAGAGGGACTTTCACACCATTGATTTTTGGTGCTACTGGCGGAACTTCCCGTGAATGTTCGATATTTTTAAATAGACTTTCTGAGAAAATCTCAGAGAAGCAAAATTGCATGAAGAGTGTCGTGATCGCCGGGATTCGACGCAAGATTTCCTTCATCTTGATCCGATCAGTTGTTGCTTGTCTGAGAGGTGAACGTGCGAGTCGCACATTTACCCCAGACCAAGTAGCACTGAAAGATCAAAAGCTGAACGAAGTCTTGTCGTCTTTCCGTGAGTGAGGTTTTGATATTTTCATTTTTATTTATTTATTTAAAGACAATTAACTTTTGTAACACAAAAGACCCGTGCCGGGACTGGCTCCGGTAATAGTATATACCAGTTTAAGAAAAATTTGACATAATAAAGCGCGGAAAATCAAAAAAAAAAAAAAAAAAAAAAAAAAATGCAAGTAAAAAACATTAAAATCAATTTTGTAATAATTAGCGCGCGGCATTGGAGAGTGTGATTAACGAATAATTGCTCTCTACAAGATGCAATTAACGATTAATTGCTCTCTTTGAGGGCGTGCCAAATAAGAAAAAATAACCCATCGTGCCATTAATCGCATAATCGAATGATTTATCGCATCGAATATTTTATCGAATGATTAATCGGATAATCGGGTGATTTATCGAATGGTTTATTGCATGATCGAATTCTTTATCACATAAGGCAGCTATGGTGTTCCATACTTTTGCAAAGAAGAGTATTGCTTTGAGGACCTTATTTTCGGCAAGGAAAGATTTTTTGAAAAAATTTTGCGTTAGATGGTGTACCTTCACCAAACTAAAAATAAGTTTTCGGAAATTTTTTGTAAAACCTTCTTTGCCACAAAATTTCAAAAATCGTGGTTTTCGACCAATTTTTCATTCCAAATTTTCGTAGAAAAAAAGTCGTAATTTTTTATACATCCACTCAGAAAAATTTCCCGAAAATTTTCAAATAGAATAATTCTTTGCGGACAATTTAGAAAAAAATTCAAAACAAAAAGGTCAATTACCCATTGAAACTTAGCACTTTTTGTTAAAGAGGGTATAATTTAACATTATATCAACGTCTTTTTAAAGTTCATAACGTTTTTTTTTTAACGTCTTAATCAAGAAAGTTTCTTGTTGTAATTAAAATCGTAATTAGTTTTGACAAAATAAATTACCAAACAACTTGTAAAGACAGATTTTTTTATGTGTCAGGGAACCCAAAACAATAGTTTTATCTTTAAATCCCTTGACATATTTTCTGACTATGGTCAGAGCCCTTAAGGCACGCACAAACTAATTACTCTTTTTTGCCTCCGGCCGATACTGAAACTAAAATCACCTAAATATACTCCAAAATTAAATCCGAATACATGCAAAATTTCATTTGCTTTTAACGTCTTTCCGCCCGTAAAAAGGTTTTGCCAGGTAACTTGAACTAAAATCCTGTTTGATTTTTTATTAGTCCTTGAAGTATTATTCATTCAAGTGATATGGTTCAGTGATAACTTTTCACCAAAGTTAATTTTTATTCCCTTGGTAACAAGCAAAATAAACATACACGTGTATCCTTTAAAAGACTACAAGGCCTTTTTTTTCTTGAATAAAATATTTGACGTCAATTCTAAATTCACAATCTTCAAAACGGAAGATAATCGCAGATGAATTCTTTTTCTAGTAATTTTATACAAAATGGAGCAGGTAAAACTTTTTATAATTTGAAGAGTTTTCAAAGCTTTGAGAGCAGGTAGAAACATAAAAGTAGTCGCAATTTTGAAACATGTAAAATTTAGATTGAAAACTTATTTTTCAATTGCTTTCACGAAATGAAAACTCAAATCCGGGAATATAGGGTTTGAAGAGCCAGCTAAGTATAAACCGGACTATTGTATACAGACAAAACTAAATCTAGGTCAATAAATGAAAAATGTGACTTTTTATTTAGTTCTGAGTAAATATGTAATGCACGCTCAACATTATAAATCACACAGTACTTTGTTTTCCCAACTTTTAGAACTTAGTTTTGCCAAAGTCAGTCAATTTATTGGCCAGCGAATTAAACGTACAGAATGTGTCAAAAGATAGTATTCAAATTGAAAACGATATTGACGCTTCTTTTGTTGGTGAAAGAGATGTTAGTCCTACGTCTGATTGGTCTATCTTTGCAACATGTGGATGTTCATTGTTATGGATCTTGGCGTATCTTATTTGTATGGAGATTTACGGATATATGTAAGTAGAATGATACCTTTGTAACGTTTGTAATTTTTAAGTCATCTTTTTTGGTCGTTCACTTTGGCAATGTTAGATGAACTACCCGAAGGTACGTATTGCGGAGATGTCCTGGAGTTTTTATAAGATACTTCACTAATTGGTCATTTAAAGTAATAGAGATGACGCGTTCTTTAGAAAAAGTAACAAAATTGTTTTATTACAGGCTAACGACCAACCAAATCAAGAAAGAGCTTGTAAAAACTCCAGCTTGTCCCGTATTGCGGGGGGTTGGGCAGGGTGAGCATAGCCCCATCACATCAAATCTTAAACCTTAAGAACTATGTTTTTATCTAATTAGGGTTTTATTGCGTTTACAAGGTGCAAAAACATGAAAGATTTTCATTTTTGCCTAAAAATCAACACAAATAATGTACTGTGTGTACAGTGTACAGGGAGTGAAAAATCGAGGAACATGTCAGAAAATAGAGAGTTAAAAATATTGTTTTGAGCTGTACGCATAGGCGATTGTGAAATTACCCGGGGGGGGGCACTCCATTTTGAAAGCTACCGTACGTTCGACCCTTACAGTGCAGGAAAGATTTGGCTGAAAATCGATTTTCCTTATAGTGCAATTTTTCGAAATTTTTTGCCCTTTTCAGAGCAAAATTTTTGAAATTTGTCAAATTCTACCTCAAAATTTGGTATTTTCTCAAATTTTACACCCTTACAGTGCACTTTTTCCAAATTGCTCGCAAATCAACCCTTACAGTGCACTTTCCAAATTGCTCGCAAATCAACCCTTAAAGCGCCGCACGTCTGGTAGGTCACTTACCAGGAGTGCCCCCCTGCCCCGGGTGAAATTACCTTTACTCTCATGAATGAAATTCTGCTCTATCATTTTCAGGTTCCCAATCGTAGAAGAGTCGGTCAACACAACTATTTTTGAAGACTTGTATAACTTTGTGTTTGGAAAAGTAAAACACATTCCGAAAATTGAAGTATGGAACGATATGTACAAGTTATGGGGCGTAATTACCTTGTACTTTTCTCGATGTTACATTGTTTCACCAAAACTATTTTATGCTCGTAGAATTCGAAACTCTTTGATTGTATTGGTTCATGTTTGCATGGTGTCTGTTGCATTTTATTACTACAAGATAAACGGGTAAGTAGAGATCACCGTCAACAAGAAACACTCGTATATGATGCTTACTATTCGATGAGCTTCCTTATTGGATGAAAACCCGATTCCCCTTGAAAGTCGAATTAGAAAGCTTCAACTATAGCCCTGGGTGGAGTAAGCAGTGGCGGAAGTGTTTGTAGTGTTAAGTTTGTTCCAATCTTTCCCGCCACTGTTTTTTCCCGAATACCGCCGTGATGGCTGTAAACTCTGCGCATATGTTTTTTTCCGCGTTACTACTATCCCATTAACGGACGATAGCATCGTCTACCGTAGCTATATATCTCCAAAAGTAATCATACTGAAGCATGGATAAATTATTTCGGCTGGCTATAGGCTCATCATACTGTTTGTATATGATAATATCAATATATAACATTAATTTTTTATATTTTAGATTGACTTCACAATCGCTAATTTTGTCAAAACCGCCACCACCCCCGCCAACACCGAGTTTGATGGAACAAATTACACCCATCATGCCCTACATTCTTATTCCTGTAGTTATCGTATTTACAGTTTATTGCGTCGCAATTTTTACAAGTACTGCGATATTAACAACATTTGCAACTTTCTTTGCTATTGGAGTCAATACCATTTTAGGATGCCCTTCAAATAAAGAGGATAAGTAAGTAAACCCGTTTTTATATTAAAAAACAGTCATTTTTACCAGTCATTTTCGACGACGATGCGACTTCTTCAGGCAACAAACTTGAAACTGCCAACACTTTCCTTCATTGGAAGATCGAATGATAATAGTTAATGGATGCAAGGTAGAAAAAGGCGGCTGTTTAAATTAGGGCTAAGCATAAGGAAGCTTTATACCTAAACCTACCTCTTTTTATCGTTCTTGTTGTCTACTTTTAGCAAATGCAGGATTCTTTAGATTAACCCCCACCCTATCAGAGCGTTTGTCTACTTGATATTTTTTTCGTGCAAATGTGAAGGGAATCGATGAAACAGCCATTCGAAACCCAATGTATTTGAACTTATTCTTGTACCCTTGTCTATATTTGCGTTAAATGTAAACTTTTTTCCTAACTGGCATAAATTTGGCCGGGATACTGATATCGACGCTTAAAGTAAATATCTTCTTAAAATTTTCAGGTCCAATGGTGATGGTGAGGCTACTACCTCAATTGATGTTACTTCACCTCAAACAACCCTTGAAGAGGATATCAAAGAATGGTTGACAGATCTCGTCAACTTCTATATTAGTTTTGTTATTGGAATTGTGGTTGTCTCATTTTTTAGTTTAGCGCTTATAATTTACACTTTCTTATTTTAATAGTTTTATAGTAATATAATTTTGAATTTTAAATTTGCGTACCCATTTTATTCATACCCTAATTTTGCTATTTCCAAATTTGGGCGATTTTGAACGATGGAGAAGGAACCGAGGGATTGAAAATAAGAAATAAGAATATCCGTCAAATACTTAGAAAAGTTCGTCATTCACAGTCCTTGATATATTGCAAAGCTGCCTTGACACCCGACCGATACAGAGCATTGAGGGAGTGGAAGTGCCATAAAGAGACTATGGAAGAACGAAGAAAAAACGAGAAACGAATAAAAACGACAAAAAACGACAAAAAAACGACAAAAACGAAAAAACGACAATAAAGAACGACGTATTTTGCCATCGACAAACCCGACCGAAATTTACTGTACCACCCCTAGCGATTCATTCCCCTTAGTTCTATACGCTATTTAACCACTTACGGTTTAAAAGAACGCATGCGCAGTTTGTGGGCTCCAATTGGCTCATCCACTGTATGCATTGTTTGAATATCAATGAAGCAATTTATGGCCTTTTATATATTGACGTATTATACACTTTGTTCTGACGTCGTGTGTGCTCTTACTGAATAAATTCTTAGTTGAAAATAGTTTAGTTGTTATATATGAATTGCCTCATTTTTCTGCACGCACTCCAGGTAACTGAATATTGATTTGCTTGAAGGAAACCTATATCTAAACTTGAACTTTCAAGGATTCGAACAAATGTAATTAGATCTAAGTGTTGTGTAAATTCGGCTGTATTTGATCGCACCGAAAATCTTTCTTTTATTTGAGTCAGATCACCAAAAGCGAAAATCGTAGTGACTTACCAGCGGATTTCATCGTTTGAGTTCCGAGTCGTCTGATGGTTCTGAAAATAAGAAGAACGGTTTTGAAATACAGTTAATAAAAAATACTATTAAAATAGCAGAGTTCATAGCCAGAGAAGGCTTCAGAAGTGACTCGCGTTAAAAAACAGCAACATTTTTTAAACTTCTTACCCTCAATGTTAAACTTACAACCTTTGTCCAGGGAGTCAGAGTTTTTTCTTGCAAAGGTCGAAATTCTAAGGTTCTAAGATTCTAATTTCTAATTCTGATAAAATTCTAATTTTATATGGTCCAAATTTCTAAAGAAAAAATTTTCCTCTCTCCCCCAATGTAAATTTTTGCTTCGAATCAAAATTTTGACTTAACGAGAATATAGGTAAGAAAAAGTCGATGTCGGTAGTGATTGTTTCTGGCCATTTCCAGTACAGGTTCGAAGAATCCTCGCAATAGATTTTATCGGAGTTTTAGATTTTTCTAAAAAAGTGATGCATTCTGGGATTGTTTCGGGAGTATTACAATAGAATTCCCTCCAGGAATTCCTAAGAGATTTCTATTGTAATACTCCCGAAACAATCAAACAATGCATCGCTTTTAGAAAAATCAAAAACTCCGATAAGGTCTATTTTGAGTGATATTTCATGATAAAATTTTCTAGAGCATAAATGAGTAGAGCCTGGTGAACAGCAAAATCGGGTTAGAGGAAGTTGAAATTTAGGAGCATCAAGAGATTAGAAATAGTCTTATTGAGATTACCAAGATCCTAATTAATGTCAAAATCTGGAAATTCAAAATTCGGCCTGCATTATATAACATCAGAAACAATGTCTTTAAAAACTAGTGAAAATGGCGTCTTCATGATGAGACACTCCTGCGTCACAGACCCGATGACACTGGAAGATTTGGCCAAAATTCCGTCTAAAGTGGGAAAAAGACCCTACAGCTTCAGACAAAGCATTCAGCCCCACCGGGAAACTGACTTTCTTACATTCCCCTTTGAAATTCAATGTAAAAAATTCCACTTGAAAACCATTCCAACAGGAATTTAGCTTGGAAAAATAGAATTCCTATCCACATTATGATTTCGATAGCAATGTTTTATCCCCACACAATTTCCACCGGGGGTTGAGACAGGGGTCTTATGAGGTAAATGGTATTTAGTTTGTAGGATAGTTGCATATTGTGCACAGGGCTTAATTTAATTAACTTCCATGACATCAGATCTGAATAAAAGTTATTAAATTATTTGACGTCAATTATTTCAAATTTTATTTGAAAAAGTGTTTTGTATTTTCTAGAAATTTTCTTTCATCTATTTCTTAAACCTCGTTCAGTCTTATCGGTTGAGTGAACGAATATAATAAAGTGGAGTCGAGACAAAGGTACTACGGAAATAGTTTTCTGGATCGAGATAAGGTATTTATTTTTTTACATCAATATTTTAGTAAGAATCTGATAGTGTGTCCTCGTTTCAAATTGTTAATTCCTTGCTTACGTCAAGTAAAGGTCTTTTACACGAATATTGCTTTCAAATTTCCGAATTTTGAGCAAAATTTTAAGTTCAAACAGGATTGTTAAGTCAAATATTTATAGTAGTAAAGTAAAAGAATTCAAAAACTGACCGAACTAAAACCATTTCATGTATCTTTTAGAATTCCTGATCACTTGGGAATGGCTTCAAGTCAAATAGTTCTTGTGGTACGATCACAACGTCTAACTCTCGGAGTGAACGAAACAAACGTTGCTTCAATGAGGAGCATCTTTGCCGGTAACTTGGAAAGGGTCAGTTCCAGTTTACTACAAAGGAATAGTCCTTCGATGGAGCGTATAAGTAATTCGATTATGAGAATGGTTGATTCGAGCCATTTACAACCACCTAATAATTCATTGAATATTGGGAACGGGAGCCGACAGCAACTCCTAACTTATGTAGCCTCCCAACACACTGTTTCATGGAGAAATGCAGAATCACACTTAGCAATTAACGACGCTGAAACCAGTGAATTACAGTTGCAACACAGCTCGAATCAGGACAACATTCGTGTATCGCTTCGAGAATCTTTCAGCGATGGAGATAATATTACTTTTTTATTTATTCTATATTTATTTTTTCATTGCGAGGAAACAAATCATGATTCAATGTTGTATGATGAGAATGACGAAAGCATTATACAACAACTACAAAGTCGTACCTCCGAAGAGGTTCCCGAGGAAGTGAAAGCAGTTTCTGATGAATTGATCACCTCCAGTCAAAGCCATTTGATCAGAGATGATGCTATCGAGGCTTCATCAGATGTGATTAAAAAAACAGATGACATTCAAGTTTTGAGGTAAGTCATAGATCCTAGACTCTTAGAGAGCAAAGTAAAAGTTCGAAAGTTTAAAGTTCACTGTCTTTTATATTTAATACACCACCTTCTCACAGACCCGGTAAGATTTGTTCAGGCAGTGCGGATAAAAAAAAGGAAAAATTCGATAGGGATTGATATTCCCATATTTTTTATGCCTGAAGATTTCAATTCTTTATTTGTTTTCAAGTCAGAAAATTCATCGGGGACGGGGGAAATAGTAAATTATCTTGCAGTAAGGATTGGTTTATTTGATTATATTCTTCAGTGGGGCCAAAACTCGAGGGAAAATTTTACACCAAGGGACGATATTTTGGCCGATTTTTCTACTGGGAAAGGGTCCCAGTGGGTTTATGAGAAGGGGGTGTTTAATCTGTATTTTTCAAACTTTTTCAAAAAAATTATTTCTTACTGTTGACATTTTTAGCACTTCTTTGATTTAAGTGAAAATTTCAAAAGTGGTTTATTTGATATTTTTTGAGTTTCGTTCAAAAATATTTCGAGGATAAGGCCTTTACAAATTCCGGAAAATTTAATCCCCGCGAAATTTAATCTGATTAAGGTATTCTAAATAAGCAAGCTTATAATCAAAATTGAACTCCTAGTTATGAAATGTAATAGAAAAGTAAGGTAGTGTTTTTCGTTATTCAGAAGAGGGACAATCATCAACAAACGAGAACCACCCAACGACTATGACATTCTGATGGTGTGTATGGTATCCTGGTTTTTTCCAATGGTGTTTGCTCTGTGTTGTGCCCTGGATTCATATTTGTAAGTTGATTTTTGTCTTTTCTTTTAAATTTTCTCAGGCTGATAATCGAAGTATTGATTGACGTCAAATGAGCTTAGTAAAGCTCAAATTGCAGATGTAGAACGATAAACTCGGTATACATCTCAGGGATTCCCATTAATCATATTGATATTGACCAAAACAAAATAAGCCCTTTTACCAAGACTTTCTTTTCCCCGCTGAAAACGCCTAGATTAAAAAAAATGTACCTCACACATGGCGTTCTAAAAATCTACAGGCCTAGAAAGCGTACAGCGACTTTGATTTTTTGGAGGCTCAATTTTCTGAAAATAGTTGAAGACGCTGGAAGACGCCGCATGACGACGTCTCTTCGTAACATTTTAAAACAGTGATTTCGAACACCATGGACTTCAAAGCATTTTATTTAACTTATTACTGGTCTCTTTATAGGGGCCCGTATCCTGTACAATCAACCATATCATCAAAGGTCTACACTTTTATTGCCAGTTTTATGGGAAAACAAACACCAGAGATGAACATCTGGAATGATCTCAACAAATTATGGGGATACTTTGCTGTTTTCTTTTTTGCAGCGTACTTAACTCCTATCAGAAAAAGGTAAGAATATAGAACCATGTTCAATAGGCTTCTGCTCAGCCTCTAGCAAAAACACTTTCTTATATAGGAGGTATATCTATACGAGGTCTTCCCCAGCTGGCACACAACGTTGTTTTAACGTTGATCTAACGTTATATGGACGTTGTGAACGTTAGATTAACGTTGAAACAACGTTGTGTGCCAGCTGGGTCGATTCAGACTGCATGTTCATAGAGATTTGCATATTTTGCATAAAGAGAAGTACTTATTACATAGGTCACCTTTCATGGAAAGGGCTTTTAAATAGCATTTTTTGCTCTTTCCCGGATACACTGTACACTGCTAAGAGCAGGGTGGGAAAATTTCAATTTGGCACCCATTGTTTTATTCAAGAAACCTTACTAGAATATGGTCCAGGTAGTGAGGTAAAGTATTCTGATTGTTGGATCTATAGAAAATGTTCTTACATGATTTTTTATATTCTTATTTAATTTCCAGAGAAAGTCGACACCATGAAGCAGTTCTTGTTAAAAAAGCCAGTAGGGAACAAAAGCTCCGTAACATCATCATTGCTCTGACAAATGTTGCCTTGGCGTCGATTCTTTTTTGTTTCTACAGAGCTGGCTGGTAAGAGATCTGATAACCATTTTTTTAATTCAGTGAAAAAACCTTCAACCTGACAAGGTCCTTTCTTTTACTATTTTTCCGGTTGGGTTTTGAAAAAAAGGTGACTCTCAGAGTCCACATTATTTTCGTAGAACCTTTGTGACAATGTCTCATTTGAACTAAAAATTTATTCTTGACACGGTCCATTTAGTCAAACTGCAACAACACATCTCTGTTGGCCACCAAGGTCAGCAGTAACCCCCTCCCCTTTAATTACTTATTATACGTACAATCTGCGTCAAAACAAATTTAGAATTTTGGTTATTTCCTTGTTTTTCGAAATTTGAGGTTCGGGCGAGAATGTCGCTTTTAGGCTATTTGTTAAAATGTAATCGAATATTTCAATTCGGGAGGGGTTCATAGACTTCCAGGCTATATCGTGAGCCTCACCGGACAATTCTTCAACTTTTGGATCCTAAGGTCTTAAGTCTTAAAGCCAGTATTAAAACTCAAGAGTTAAAACTCTACCTAGCTTCCAACCAAAATTAGAGCGCTTCCAAATCATTTGTGGTTATAAGACTTTTCTCGAATATTACGACCTTGATTGCAGGTAACGAAGTTAAGTATCCACTGAATGAAAAATCCATTATTCCGAACGATTTTAAAAGCTAGTCACAAACAATGTTATATTTATTCTATTTTTCGATTTTTAGTATAAATTCTATTCCACTTTTTGCACCACCTCCACCACCTCCACCAAGCCTCTTGGAAACAATTAGTTATTACGTTCTTTTCGCGTTTGTAACTTCATTGGTCATTTATCTATGTGTCAAATCCATAATGGTGTACATTGGAATGGGCGCCAAAAAAGGAGCATCTTCGTACATGATGAAGAATGTTCACGAGAGTGAGCTAAAGGTAACAGATGAACACCACAAGGGCATTTATTGGAGAAAGGCACTAAAATATCTTACATTTGCAGCTGCTTTGGTTCTATTGACTGTTCTGTACTATAAGTACAATACTATCTTTGATATTCTAGGGTAAGCATTATCTAAATTTGTTATTGAGGACTTCATTCCAGTGTCTCCACTTACTAAAGATTAATTATGTGTTTTCAGTAAACATAATCTTTTAGTGAGTTAAACCATAGTGTGTTTTACCCTCGAAATTATTAAATCTTATTGGTTGAAAAAGATGTCACATGACTTTCCGTGGCAAAGAATTCAACGTTGAATGAAGTGAAAACCCGGGGGGGGGGGTACTTAGGCAAAAATGGATGATGGGTATGTGCGGACGGTAAGGGTCGGTTTTTTCACCTTTCAAAGTCAAAATCAGAAAGTTTTAAATTAGAGACTTCAGCCTCCCCACTTTTGAGTAAATGAAATTTTTTTTCTCGAATTCCTATCAAAGTTTATCTCATTTAGATTCTTCGGCCTCCCGACTTTAATGGTTGTTCAGCTGGGCCTGTTTAAAGACAATATTCATTTCTTCATCTTTTTAGGTTCAATACTCCACCTCCGCCACCCGAGCCAACCTTGCTTCAAAATATATTGTGGGCATTTATAAATGTTTTCACTGGCATTGTGCTTGTACCAGGCTCGATTGCTATTGTATGCTTATGTATACTCATTGTTAGCAATCCTTGAATCAATTTACGATCATTTATTTACTTTGTATTCTTTTTAACTCTTTGTAGGATATGTAAAAATCTAGTTTTATTTTTTGAATAAATTTTTTAACCTTTAAATTTTCTATATCTTAAAAATCCATTTTACTCTTATTTCCAATGTCGCAAGAAAAACAATGAAGTTGAGCTTCTACCTGATAACTAGCTCATAAGAGGCCCCCTCAGCGGTAACTCTGATAACGATATCACGCATTTTTTGTCTTCAATCACGATGGCGAAAATCAGCAAAGAAAATGGCTTATCACGCATCCCTTTAGAAAATTCCAAATCACGATCACAGTTTGACCTCTCATCACACAATGACAAAAAAAAATTCCTAATCACGTAATCACGCTGCACAAAAGTCCGTATCACGTCATCACGCAAACCGCTTGGGGGCCTCTATAACTTAGCAGAAAATGTTTTGCTATTAACTATTAAATCTGAAACCTTTTTAATGATAAAATGTCCCGGGGGGGTACTAGGATTGATGGGTGTCGGGTATGTGCGTGCCAGACCTCTGGACCCTTACCCTTAGAGAGACTGAATTTTGGTGAAAAGGTGACCCTTAGAGAGACTCAGTGTAGAAAAACCCAACCCTTAGAGAGACTTTTCACAAAAAATTTCTATAATGTGCCAAAGAAATTCAATTTTTAAAAGAATTTCTCCAATTTTCGAAAAATTTCTCTAATTTTTGAAAAATTTTCTCACTTTTTTTAAAAATGTTCTCACTTTTTTGACTTTTCACTTTTCTTTGACCCGAGTTTGTGAAAAAACCGACCCTTAGAGAGACTGATTTTGACTTTTGTTGTTTTGGTAACCCTTAGAGAGACTTTGGGAGGGTGAAAAACCCTACCCTTAAGGCACGCACATACCCAGCACCCATTTTTGCCTAAGTACCCCCCCCGGGTAAAATGTTTTGAGTAGCACAAATACCAAATTTCTATGATCATAGAAATAATGGAACAGGCTTTAGATCTCATTGTGCCAATGGTGTCATAAAAACCAGCTAAACCATGTACTATCTTAAAATCTTAAGCTTACCAAACTTTAGGTAATGCTCATCCAAACTATGACAGGTTTTAGGTATCAAGAGGTTTTAAAAAAATATTGAGTAAATAATGTAAATTTGAATCTTAAGAGTCAATGTTATTGGTAACTAGGCTGGTTTTTGGGAGCGCTGATAAATTTTGATCGACCTGCTTGAAATGATCCTAAGATTCTTAACAACTTTTGAAATCTGAGGTGCAACTTGTTTGTTCTTAGGTTTTATCATGTTGTTACAATTATGGTTAACTACAAAAAGAAATGTGTAGACACTCTTTTTTCAATAAGTGGATTATGACGAGGCTCGGCTACTGTTCTTATTCTTTGGCACTTTGAGCCTCAAATTCTTCTTATTTAATTTGTCCTAAAATTATTTTTGGGTATAAATGAGGTTTAAAAATGATTTACCTGACCCTTTCTAAAAAATTTTGCTTGCTTGTCACCAGCCCTTTCGTGTATCTTTTTTTATTAGGGGAAGCATTTTGGAATTATAACATCATCAAACCGTCAAGATTGATAATTAGACATCCAGATCTTCCTTGCACTAAGTTCCACAGTATGCTACACTATATGATTTACATGATTTAATACACTATATGATTTTATCTAAATTGGAAATTAAATGGCCGGGTCAAATTTCCTTTCTCTTAGCCCAATAATTTTCATATATACACATTTTCCACCGTAGCCGCCAATTGCCGCGCCGGCATATTCTTGTCCGTTTTAATACCCTAAAACCGTCCCAGTTTTCTTTTGCACCTAAAGACAATAGAAAAAAGCATAAAAAAAGGATTAAATCGAGTTTAGGGTGATAAATTAAATAATAAAGTGACACGCTCCTGACCGCGCGACTTACCGTCGAAGAGGTATATTGGATTTGACTTTCAATTAGCCAATGACAGGGGTTCAAGGTTTTCGGTGACGGTGCGTACGGGTATTACGGTATTTGAAATACTGTCAGTGACGATAAATTGCTTAAAAATGCTTCGGTATTTTAAAGGTTTGGTATTTAAATAAAAATGATATCGTTTGCTTACTCATCAGTTTTAATTCACAAACTTTTTCACATTGGATTGACACGGATGTGGAGCAATATTGGTCAGAGGAAGGAAAAACATTTTTTTGCTTATGACAGCATATAACAATTGTTTGCTTCGTAGGAAACTTCTAAAAATCGCTAGTGATGCTAAATTTTTCCGAGATTTAGAAGACTTCACTACTGTTTGCCAATTATATCAGTTCATAAATGAAGTTTCAGCAAGGTACCTTATCGGGGAAAACTTCGTCGGGGAAAAGTGACGAAATTTTGGCCAAGTGACGAATATTTTTCCCCGACGAAAATTTTTCCCGGCCATAATGCGTTTACCAACTACCAGCAAGTGACGAATATTTTTCCCCGACGAAAATTTTCCCTGACGAAAATTTTCTCCGAGGAAGTTTCAGCAAGGTACCCCTTACTCCTCATTTTAACAGTAAATCCTGCAGTAAGATACCTTTCCTCGACGAAATGGGACTAAAATATAGTCACCTTTTCTGATTTGAAGCTACAATAATAGCAGCTGCCACTCGTAGCCACGAATTTAGGTTTGAGGCGAGATAAAAACAATTGATCTTTTTTAGGGAAAATTCTCCTTTTGACCCCCCCCCCTAGTACATACTTACATACTTTCTGACCACTCCCTTAAGCAGTCTGACTATTATATTTTCCTGAGAGGAATAATTTCACTGACTTTTGAAAAAGAGAGGAAAAATGAAGAAGAAGAAAATGATTTTGCTTGAGCACGTATTAGCTTAATCTCTTCTTACTTGGACTAGGGACGTAAAGAGCGATTCTAAATTAGAGTGTTTTATTTCTTCGTCCTTGTTTAAAAGGGGTAAAATTTGGAAACATACTAATTACAGAATAGGAAATAGGAAATATTTTAATGATATCCTGGCTAGCGGCTGCAATGCTTAAAAGACACACACACACAGTGCGTGATTGAAGGCATGCTTCACACAATTTAATGAGAGGTTAATTACACTTGAAAATGCTTTTCGTACAGGTTTTTCTTGCATCCAATTTTCAATAATAATGTAGGAAGTTTATCTACAAATAATTACTCTTAATACGATCAACGGCTTCCTCATAAAATATATGCACTGTCAACGAAGGCAGTTTCGTAATTGATGAACACTAACTCTTTTACTGATATTTTTTTGAAACCACACCTGATTCTGAACGTGAGAACCAGTACTGGTGAGAACTGCATGAAAATACACCTTTCGACTGTAGGCGCCAATTGCCGCGCGGGCATTTTTTTGTCCGCTTTATCCCACTAAAACCGTCCCAGTCCTTTTTTCGCACCTGTAGACAATAGAAAAATCTGTCAAAAAAGGATTGGATCGAGTTTAGGGGGATAATTAAATGATTAAGAGGCACGCGCCCGACCGCGCGACTACGGTCGAAAAGGCGTATATAGTTATCTGATATTCCGATGGCGTATTGGCGGCCGCCCACGCTAAAGCTCTAAAGAAGCGGACGAGCGGACCAATATACCATCGGAGAGGTTTAGTAGGCCCTTTGATGTGCCGACATTGCCGATTTCTTTTTTTGTTTTGGTGACTGATTTTTACTAAATTTTCTCAAAGCCAAACTCAAAGATCATAGTTGACCGCCAGACAACTGAGCACAACTGACTGACCGACAACAGTCAAAGTCAGCCAAAGTCAGTCAAAGTCTCTAGCAGCAGTACAAAACAGACAATTTTGTCTTCAGAAAGATCTACAGACTTTTGTATAGGTAGTTTGTATCTTATTAACGATTAACTTCACTTTTTGTGTGCCAACAGAACAGCCCAATTTTGTAATTTTACAGAGCACATTGAAAATTCACTTTTGAGGTCCTGAAAACTATGAAAGTTAGTGTAACATGTCTAGGTTTAGAAGTAGGAAAAAGCAATAAATTCATGTTTTAAGTTGTATTTTCATGTAAATGAAGCTAAATTAGGGACTGTTTATGTTTGATTATTTAAGCAAGCTAGTACATGATTCCGAACCATAAGCCAATATGGTGCTAGCCCAGAAAATATAACAAATCTGATCAGACCTTCAGAGCAAAGCGTGTCGTAGCATATTTCTGCATCTGGTACCAGATAATGTATACAGCAGCGAATTTATTTTGTTAACGAATGTCTCAAAAGAAACTAGAATTTTGTGAAATTCGGCCTTTCTCTGAGTCAAGATCGGTCATGCAATCCTATGTAAGATTTTTGTTCCACGTGTATTAAAACAACGCCTAGAAAACTGACTGACCAAATGTAACATGAAATTTTTCCCAAATATTGAGATTTAGCTTTTAAACATACCGTAGGCTGAATCACAAAAAAAACTAAACAAAACTTCAAATGAGTCCATTTGAAGATGCTATAGCAGAATCCTTCAAATCCTGGTAGTGATCGTTAATTAGATAAAAGTAAATCTTTAGTTTTTACGCATTGAACTAAATTTCTTTGACACGCCCCTTGTAAGACCCTGCTATGAAAAACAACATACAATGGTAAACTCAAGATCGACCTGTAGGCCGAATGAAAAATTGCATTGGATTAATATTTGATGAATATGATCTTTAAATTTAGATTTTGGGGTAGTTCATGATTACACATTTTTTTAATATATAAGAATTAGAATAATTACGTTGGAAAGGATGAAATTTGCAAAATTTTAAGAATTTTTGAGAATAATGAGTTTCTTATCAATACTGAGCCTCAAAAATTTTGATCAATTTTTTCTTAAGTTAGGCTTTTCCAATTTACCGTTTATTTATCGACAGTGTAAATTAAGCTTAATCAAATTAGTGCTTTTGAATTTTGAAATTATTTGTTTTTTTTCCAAGCCTAAATAAACGGAAAGATTTTCTATATATCAGTTAAAAACATTAAATGCTGAACAGAAAGAAATGTTAAAATCTTAATATTTTCAAAAACTTTAGCGTTTCAAGATTTGCTTACGGAAAAGGGAACTTGTTAGAAAAATAAGAACTTCAACTCGGAAATAACAGATGAGATTGGTCTAAAAGTACGTTAATTTTTCCGGACCAAAATAAATCGAAATTATTGGAACCATTTCGCCGTCGACCAGCTAAAAAGTCCAATCTCAAATTTATTGCCTGAGAAAACAAAGAATTTTTCTGTTTGTCTGAGCATAAATTTTGATTGAAAACAAACTGACCCTTCTTTATGTAGATGGGACCCTCCTCACTATTCAAAAAGGGCCAATCTCAAATTTAAGGCTAGCTAGACAGAAAAACTGTTAGCTTTCTCAAACACTAATTTTGAGATTGCCACTTTTGATTTGTCAACGGCGATTTGGAAACACGAAATTCGGAGAAAAATGATCCGAGACACTTAGTCAAAACAGGTAATCTCTCAAAGGGTTTCAAAAATATAAAAAACATTTCTCTTAAAGAATTGATTTTCGATTTTTGGTCCGGACAAAACTTGGTCCTTAAGGTTTTGCTTAGGGAAAAGAGAAATTGTCAAAAAGATAATGCTCAAACAGTGGCATTCCAGGGGATTTTTTTACCAGCAGCCTCTATTTGACAAGCACAATCACAACTATAGTAGATCGACCCATTAAATTGTACAAATTGTTGTGTACGAGCAACACAATCACACCTCATGTTCAAAAAAATTACTAAAAGTGTCCATCACAGACGAAGGAAACTTAACGTCTTAATGACATCTAAAAAGTCTTGAAAACATCCAAAGAAAAATTTAAAGGATATACAGGGAAGTTGAATATATTACAACCACAAATTCCAACTTGCGAGTAAAAGTTCAATGTTTTTTAAACGCAATAACAGCGTGGGTTAAAGGTTTTATACGCCTTCTTTTTCTCAAATTATAAGATAAGAAATATATTGTATCCTCGGAAGGTTATACATCCCTTAACACGTATGCATACACAATTTCAATGGTTAAATTTTGGTTTTGGTATGCATGAAAAGTGGTGGCTCTCTTTTAGCAGGGGCAAAAAAGTAGGGATTTGTTTTGGATCGCAAAATTGGGTCGTGCCAAATTTTTCTCACGATCCCACATAACTAGTATAAAAATCGCCTTCCTCAAACTTTTTTTCAGATAAGGTACTGTTTCAGTTTCGATTTTGCTAGCTTGCACAAAAATGGTTCAAAATATAAATGCAGTTGTTGTGACCCCGCTGTACACTTTTACACTGATCAGAATATTCAAGTTAAAATTTGTCACTAAAGATACGATGACCGGAAGTTTCCCCGACGGACGTTTCCCAGACAGACATTTCCCCGACAGACAATTCCCCGACAGACTATTCCCCGAATGTCTGGTCGGGGAAACGTCCGTCGGGGTAACATTTTAACCAATGAGAAACTTTAGGGTGTTTTTCCACTGGCCGCTTAAGCTAACAGGATTGACAGAACGTGTAATGAAAAGTCCATCGGGGAAACGTCCGGTAATCAAAGATACTAGTTGTTTACCAAAAGTTTAAATCATTATGTAATTTTAAACTGTAAAATTACTCATTTCACCTGTGTTTATTAACGTGGCGTCCCGCCCTATGAGAATGCTGCTTCTAATTTAGTTTCGTACGGCATCAATTATACTCTGAAAACACAAACAAGGGCTAACTAACATGGCGGTGTTCAAGTCTCAGAAATTTCTTTACCACACTCCCACCCTACAAATATTTGTTGCCGTCAACTCTATTTCTAGTTTATGTTTCTTTATCACTAGCAGGAGACTAAATTTTCAAATACTGATTATAGGTTAGCTAAATATATCAATGCTAAACTTGATTGAAAAATGTCTCACTCCGCTCTACTTCCCCACCACCCAGATGAACGAATTTGGAAATTAAAAGTTGAAATTTTTAACTAAATGTTACTAGTGGCCATACCCTGAGCCTCTCCAGGCCTTTTAATTCCAACTTCCAAATACTTGAAGAAATAAATGAAAAAAATTAATTTAGAATAAATAAATTTCGTGGAGATTAAATTTCGCGGTTAAGCTCATCCACGAAATTTTGAGCTTTCGCGGGGACTTAATTTTGCGGATGGCACTATTGGGAGAAAATATTTTCACGATTGTGTTTCTTTTAATTGCCAAATCATGCATATTGGTTGTTAAAATACGGATTATCCGGGCTTCTTTGATGCCAGTTAACAGATTTAAAAAGTAGTTTATTTGACGATTTTTTAGTTTTGTTTAAAAATATTCCGCGGATATGGCCTCTCCAAATATCCATTGGGACTCAATCTCGCGGACTGCACCTAAATCCGCAAAATCAGCGAAATTTAATCCCCGAGAAAGTTAACCCCATTAAAGTACAAGAACTACAGGACTTCCTAATTACAGTAGGAAAATTGAAGAAAGAGTGTAGAGGAAGTATTGAGAGTAGATTTAACCTGGACTGAAAGGCCAATATCTAAAACTTGTCCTGGCCGCGTTCACAAGTGACCAGCGGAAGAAATAATGCAGGGTCATTAAGCATGATTAAACTCATAATCTTGATATTATAGCTTGAATCTATTTCAAATATTCGTGTTGCTTTTTTATAGGAACAAGTTGCAGTAAATTTTTGTTGCGGCTCATCTGTTGGTAATTGTTATGGTGCTTTACCCTCAAACTCCTGTTCTTATGTTTTGGTATTTGTGAGCCTATTTTTTCTCATAAAATTATCCAATTAAAAAGGGTATTCAAGGGTTTAAGATAAATATTCAAAATACTGTGTGGCCATTCGCAATATGCAAGCTAACACTGGAAGATATTACCCAAGCTCATTTAAGCTCATAATCCTGATATAATAGCCGAATATTTCAATTTTCATTTTACTCCCATTATCAACATATCTGATGCAATATCAATGCCATCAAAAATCAGTCAGGAAAGAAAAGTGCTAACCAAGCAATTAATACATGTCATTAATATCCATTAATTTTAGTGCAGGCTCATTGTAGACTTACCTTATAAATGGTGTAAAATTCACTGGGCTAATCGCATGTTTGACATGGATGGATGTGGCACAATAATGGTATGATATCGGTACTAAGTTTATTATTCAAAATAGTGATTTACGTTTTGGAATCATCGTAGACTTAGCTTATAAAGGGGACAAAAAAAAGTTTAAATTCACTGGGCTAGTCGCATGTTTGACATGGATGGATGTGGTACGATAATGGTATGATATCGGTGCTAAGTTTATTATTCAAAATAGCGATTTACGTTTTGGAATCATCGTAGACTTAGCTTATAAAGGGGACAAAAAAGTTTAAATTCACTAGGTTTAGTCGCAGATTCGAACTAATGTCTGTTTGGTCAGGATGGCTGGACGTGATTACATGGCGTTTTAAAGTTACAATAATGGTGGAACTTCTATTCAGAATAATGATTCCATTTTTTTTCTCGTTAGAATGAATAGATCTCCTAGACTTTTTCCTACTGGGTAATCCGTAGGAGGCGCCATCTTTTTCAGGTGCACACCCACAGTAATCCTTGGATTAGAAAGGCATTTTTGAAACCCTTTAGACAGATTTATTTATCCAAATCTTCCTCCCAATTGTTGAGGCTTTCGAAAATTATTCAACTTCTGTTTTTTGATATTTAAGATTATTTGGGCTCTTTCAAAGAGAATTTTTGAGGTGTATAAAAGGTACTATAGCTCGCACACATAATCGAAAATTTCAGGATCTAAACTCGAGAAAAAGAACGAAATTCTAGAAATTTTGGAACTCTTACCAGGACTTTTTTTCAATTTTATAAGAACAATGAGGCTCAAAATCGCCAAAAAATGAGAACAATTAAGAACAATGCTGAGCCTGAAATTACTCAATTTCAAGCAATTTAGGGGTTAAAGTAGTAAAAATTTGGTATAACGTCTAAATTACCTCAATTACACCCTATAATAAGAACAGGATAAGAACAATTTGAGGCTCAAAGTGCCAAAAATAATAGAACAGCCGAGCCTCAGAAAGATTTTACTGCAGTTCTTATAAAAAAAGTGTAGAGCTTTTGGAGATGCCTTGGAGTTTTTACAAGATACTTCACTAATTGGTCGTTTGAAGTGATAGAGATGACGCGTTCTTTAGAAAAAGTAATAAGATTATTTTATTACATCTTAACGACCAACCAAATCAAATAAGAGCTTGTAAAAACTCCAGCTTGTCCCAGCTTTTGGCATGAAATTTTCTTTTATTTAGCTTCAAAATCTGACACTTAAAAATTTTCACACCTTGAGCATGATGACATTTCTGACAGTAAGGTGTCACAAAAATTGACACATTTCCGATAAAAATTTATTTTTAATGTCAAATATATCGTTTAAAGCGTAATTTATTGAATATTTAGGATAAAATAAGCATTTTAGACTCAGGGAACTTTTTTCTTAAGCCTTTGTTAGAATACAATAGCTATTTATAAGAACAAAGGAGATTTTCGGCTTTTGTTCACATTGGGCATGATGAGTAACGTCATCAAAAAATCTTTTGTCAAAAGTTACTTTGTATGACGAGGATCTTGTGTGCCAAATTTCATTCAAAAAGACCCACTAGATCAAAAGTTGACGAGTGTTACAGGAACAGCCCACACTCTAATTTTGAACCACCCCTAAAAGCTTAGTATGAATAGGGCCTCAGAAAGGGCCCAAGTGGTTAAACTCTAAATCAATTCGCTAGAATACAGAATCTAGTGAAAAAATATTCGAATTTGGTGTTCTTAATGATTCATTGACAAAATATGGTTTTTTAATTATCATTTCTTGTGAAAATTTGACCATTTTTTGGTATTTTTTGCGGCAAAAGATTTTGTTCAAAAATCATATTTAAATTTTTTTTCCTTAACCAAAAACACAATAACTTTCTGCTAACTTTGGACCACAAAACGATATTGAAATCTAAATAGACCCTATCTTTTGATTTAGCTTATCCAGACTATCAAGGCGGGTTTTAGGGGTCGCAACGTTACAGAAGCTCATTATAGGCTTAAAAGTTACGCATTACACATTTTTTTTTATAAATACAAGCTATATAAGAACATAAGGCTTCAATTGCCAAAATGCTAAGAGCAAGTTAAGAACATTTTAAGGCTTTGCCGACTTGAAAATACCTGATTTTTTGGGAGAATGGGTAACAATGGTCCTAAGTGGAGAAAATAAGAACATTTTATTAGGAACATTTTTAGGCTTAAAACTCAAAAAGTCAAGAACATTAAGTTAAGGCTTCAAAAGTTTAAGATGTTCTTATAAAAAACGTGTATTGGGTTACATTTTTTAACTTAACCGAATTCGGTTTTCGTGAAGTTGTTGATTAAGTTGATTAATAGGTCAAAAGTTAAAAAGTTTTTCTTATGACGTCATCAAAATAACGAAAAGTTTATGTTTTTTGCGAATCACGCTAAATATATGGTTCAAATCATATCTGGCTAAGTTTTAAAATATTCTTCTCGATAATGCACTTTTTTCATCCTTAAATGGAATTCTATTAATGAAATAAAGTAGCGTTGCGAGCTTTTGGACCCTGCCTTGATAAACTTGGAGTTTATTTTGTCCATTGCTTTAAAGCATTTGTATGGAGTTGGATTAAAAACAAACAAGAAAGCCTGACGGCTTTGAGACTACGTGCTGCTCAGATTTGCGCAAGCTGCCGATTGATTTTAGATGACCAGAGATGTAGCCAAGAGTTCGCGTTTCGGGGTGATTGAAAGATTTGGAGGCATTTAGAATTTTAAAGATTAAAACATTAAAAACGTCACTTCGTAATTTTGAATTTTCAATAATTTTGAATATATCTGCTTATACACCCTGACTAAGAAAGAATTTTAACTCTTGACTTACTATTCAGGATGGGTCAAAAATAGGGCAGTATGGGTCGAAGTACTCCAAATTAGAGTACATACCTACTAAAATTCCTAGGGAGTATTTAAGCAAATAGAGGGCGCGGGTATGTACCGCCCTTAAGGATACTTCTTTTGAACTTTCACACAAGGGGTTGGAAAAATCAGAAAATCTAATCTCAGTCCCACTAAGGGTCGAAAAAATAGGAAAATTTTAACTTTTTGCCCCCAGAAAGATCGAAATTTGGTCAATTAGTCCCAAAAGGGTCGTAAAATTCACAAAATATTCTTTTTAGTCCCACTAAGGGTACTCCGAGGGTCGAAAGTCGGGCGGCACATCCTCGTCAGCTCGCAACCCTAGTACCCACCGTAAATAAAATCCAAGGAGAGAAGGGACTTTCGTTTTTGTTTATCACCAACGATGGAGACAACAGACAATTTTTCAAAAATTCAATGCGCTCGTCTTAATTATTGCATGAATTATATAAATTAAGCCTTAAAAGGCTGTTGCTTTGAGCTCAACAAGAGTATTGAAACTTTTCAACTTTTTTTCGCTAAGCTCTGCAGCTTCCCTATTGTTCTTTTATAATTAGCCAATCAGAAGAGAAATTTAACTCTCTTGTACCGTGTGGTTCACCGACCTTAAAGTGCTGAATGGGTAGCACAGTGGCCTTAACATACTAAACGATACTACGTTTTTTTCTTTGTTAAATGAACGTATGAGAGCGTTTTTTAAAAACTTTTGTTTTTGTTTATATTTGATAATACGAAATCGAAAGTGGCCAAGTTCGTTCCCAAACTTCACGACCAAATTTTTCGAGAGACTGAGTTCCAAGTGGCTTATTATGATCCAGGCCGATTCGACATATGGGAATGCTTAGGCCCTTAGTCGATCGAGATTTTACAAGAAAGCGCTCCATCCGATTCCCGAGCTGGTTCCGCGTAATAGCGTGCAGTCTTAAAAAAACTGGACATTCGAAACAGAGCTGAAATGATTTAATTGTGTTTCAGCGAGCAAAATTTCGTAATTATCATCGATGATTTCTCACTAACTATCGTTTGTTTCACATAAAAAAATATTTTAAGAATGATAATTGAATGAATTGAAATTTCTGCATTACATCATTGTTTCATATTTTAAGATTACAATAAACATCGAAACTGAAGAATCTATTTATTTTGATTTCATATAGATTACTTTGTAGCTTCCTTACCAAGTTACCCAGCTGGCACACAACGTTGTTTCAACGTTCATCTAACGTTCTATGAATGTTGTGAACGTTAGATGAACATTGAAACAACGTTGTGTGCCAGCTGGGTAACTTTAGATTGAGATTTCAAGATTTTTAAACATCGTAAGGAAAAGAAAATAGATACAGAAACTTAGGTCAAAAATTTTGAGATTGAAAAAACGAAATTGTGAAAATTTGTTATTTAGAAACAAAATGACGGATATACAGGTTCGGCTAAAAATAAGCTTGAATTGAGAAAGCAATGAGAAATGTTCACTGCAAGGAACTTTTTTTTTTTTTTGAAGCGTTATTGTATTGCTCAATGTGACTTGATTTGCCCAGCTGGTACACAACGTTGTTTCAACGTTTATCTAACGTTCACAACGTCCATTTAACGTTGTGTGTCAGCTGGGTGGATAATGGTCTGTCATCCAAGTTTTACATGGTCTGTAATAAGAAAGTCAATCTACAATAACGGTCAAAATATATTGAGAATTTTGGTTTATTCCTCATTTTAAGCATTTTAAAGTTTGGGCGAGAAAGTCGCTTTTAGGCTATTTGCTAAATTTAATCGAATATTTCAATTTGGGTGGGGTTTATAGACTTCCAAGCTATATTCTGAGCCCTATTGGACCATTTATGAACTTTTGGATCCTCAGATCTTAAGTCTTATGTCTCATGTTAAAACTCTACTCTTCAAAGCTAAGTTAGCGCTTCCAAATCGTTTGTGGCTAGAAGATTTCGTGGGAATTTCCCTTTTTTCTCAAATATTATGACCGGGATATAGCCTCAACAAAATTGAAAAAGGTTGGATTCCCTTTTCAAGATATATTTTCTAGTGTGCCTGATATCATCTTACAATCCAAAGTGTTACTGATTCCCCGGGAGCGTTTTCAGGATTCCTAAAGTGTATTCTAGGGATATAAAAAGATGAAAAGGTGAAAAAATCAAAGCTTTTTGGGCTAAATCTTGGAAAATTTAACCATTTTTTGAACACATTAAACAAAAGATTTCAATAATACATTTTAAAGATTGATTTCTTGCTCACATTTGGCTAAATTTTAACAAGATTTTGAAGCCATGTTTGTTCGCTCACACGGTATTTTTCGAATCAAGTCTCACCAGGATCAAATTACAAGAATTTTCATCTGCGTCAAAAACTTACAAATATTTCAAGAATTTTAATTTAAAATTTCCGTATTTCATCATTGTTTTATATTTTAAGATAGAAATTAATGACGAATTTTCTAATTTTGTAGATGCAGAATAACGAGATGTTTCAATTTTATATAGAATTACTTCATAGCTTCCTATCATTTTCACATATACAAACTTCAGACTGAGATTTCAAGATTTTAGAGAGGAAAAGGAAACGGAAAAGAGAACAAAAATTAGAGAAACAAAATGGCGGAAATACTGTTTCGGCTAAAAATAAGGTCGAATTTAGTAAGCAAAAAAAGATATCTATTGCAAGGAACTTACTTTTTGCAGCATCGTTATAAATATTGCTCAATGTCATTGGAATTCAAATAATAGTCTATTATCGTGTCTTCCCTAAAATCATTGAATAGTCGTCATCGTTTGGATTTATGCTTGATGGGTGATGACTATGAAGTTTTATAGTCCATGAAATAAAACAATCTAGAACGAAAAATGAAAATAAAATAGTTGCATTTTTTTCACCGTTCAACATAGAACGAAAATTTATTAATTTTGAATATTAATATAGAAAAGAATTCATGCTACAAAGGAGAAAATTAATTAGAAAGTTTGGCTAAATTTTAACAAGAGTCCAATTTTGAGGCCATGTTTGTTCGCTCACACGGTAGTTTTCAAATCAAGTCTTACCAGGATCAAATTACTAGAACTTTCATCTGTGTCAAACACTTACAAATATTTCAAGAATGTTAATTTGAAATTTCCGTATTTCATCATTGTTTTATATATTAAGATAGAAATAAATGACGAATTTTCTAATTTTGTAGATGCAGAATAAGGAGATATTTAGATTTTATATAGGTAGAATTACTTCATAGCTTCCTATCAATTTCACATATACAACCTTCAGACTGAGATTTCAAGATTTTTAGAGAGGAAAAGGAAACGCAAAAGAGAACAAAATCTTGAGAACAGAAATTTGAGAAAAGAAATGGCGGAAGTACTGTTTCGGCTAAAAATAAGGTCGAATTGAGTAAGCAAGAAAAGATATCTATTGCAAGGAACTTACTTTTTGTAGCATCATTATTATCATGCTCAATGTCATTGGAATTCAAATAATGGTCTATTATCGTGTCTTCCCTAAAATCGTTGAATTGGAATTATCCTTTGGATTTGTGCTTGATGGGTGATGACTATGAAGTTTCTTTCTTTTCGTGGGATAGATCATGAAATAAGAACAATCTAGAACGATAATTGATAAATTTTCAATATTAATAGAAAAAAGAATTCATGCTCCAGAACGAATGAAATTAATTAGAAAATTTACTATGAATTGAGTCAACTTTTTCGCTCACTGCCTAGTCTCAGCATCAAAACGTTATAAATTCATGCTTCAAACCAAAAGAACTGAACTCACATGAAAAATTACTACAGAGTCAACTTCTGCGTCAACTATGTACTTATAAGTTCGTGAAACGGGCTTAAAGTTCAAATAAATTAATAATTCAATTGCACTTTTTCCTGTCAGTAATAACGCATTCGCTTCACCAAAAGTTTGAAGAGGTCCTTTTTTTGCCCTCCCCCCCCTTAAGAAAGCTCTGCAAAGATCCACGGATATGAAATTTACATTCTTATGTCATTTCACGGTTCAATCTTTGATGATAAAACGCAACACCCAAATTGAAAATATTGCCTTTTTTTAAACTGACGTCAGAACCACAGATCTATAATTTCTTCACAACACGCAATAGCCCACCGCAATTTGTACAACACTTCTTTAAAAATATGGCATTTATCAAAAGGTGGGTAAATGAAGTTTTGATTTGTTGGGCAGTTCCATTTAAAATCAAAACAGGCGGTGGACGAACGTTTTCAAGCAAAGAAGTAATTCTTGAAAATGTGTGCATACCCCCTGGAAAATGGCAAAATTTGCAGTAAAACCCTTGGAGAAATTATAACAATTTTTGTATAATTTTTACCCCCTGGAAGAAAAGAAAACATTACCTTAAACCCCCTGGAAATTCTTATTCGGGTTACCCCCGGAAAAGTCGTCCACCCCCCCCCCCCTTGTAAGGATATAAATTGGAATGGCACATTTTCGATACATCTAATTTCTAATTAATATATTGACCTCAAACCGTGGGATGAAAATTTTAAAGTGAGACATAATTGATTTTGAGAAAATGGACTGCACTGAATATTTTTTTTGCGATATGTCAAAACTTCACATAAAAAATTATAAAATTTCTTGGTTAAAGGTTTTGTTTCTACATAAGTATAAATTATCTTTCGATAAAACAAAGATAATGATTACAGTGTCGTAAAAACCGCTCTCATCCATAAACTTTGCTGGGTATCTCGCTACGCCTATGCTGTATCTTCTTTTAAAAGATTGGATGGCAGAGCAGGCAAATCTAGTAAATTAGCATTAGTTTAGGTTCTTTAGCATCTGTCTATATCTAGGCTAAACACAATTCTTAATCGCGTTAAACTTGCTTTGGGTATTTCACTAAAGGTTTTGTTTTAAAATACCTTATTACACGAATATTACTAAAGTCTATTCACGATAAGTGTGCACTCTTTTTTCATTTACCTATAACTTTTGAAGGAATTCTTCAATCTTTATAAATTTGGTATCATTGGAAAGATATTAGTGAGTGGAATAATTTGGAATAAAAAAATCGATAAAAAAATTCTAAAAATGAAGATGAAAATGAAGAGAAAAAATGAAGATCTTGTAGAAAAGTGCTATAACTATCATTTTCACTGAAGCGAATCCTTGATCATCGAACGTCATCACTGTGAAAAAATTTCTCAAAAATAATCATTCAGTCAAAAGATATTAAACAAAGTTATAAGCTAATTGACGTCTAAAAACGCTGTTTTCTCCTGTTTTCTGCTGTTTTTTGGGGTCAATCACTTATAACTTTGTATCATAACTTTGTTCATAAAAATTTTTATTTTTTTTTTTTTTTGTTTTTTTTTTTTTATTTTTTTTTTTTTGTTTTTTTTATTTTTTTTTTTTTTTTTTTTTATCTTGAATAAATAATTTTAGTGAAATTTCTTCACAGTGATGATCTCCTAAGATCAAAGAATCTCTCCAATAAAAATGAAAGTTATAGCACTTTTCTACAAGATCTTCATTTTTTTCTTCTTCATTTTCATCTTCGTTTTAAGAATATTTTTAAAGACTTTTTTATTTGAAATTGTTCCACTCACAAATATCTCTCCAACGATACCAAATTTATAAAGATTGAAGAATTCCTTCAAAAGTTATAGGTAAAAGAAAAAAGAGTGCACACTTATCGTGAACAGACTTTAGGCAAGTATTCAACGACCTCGAAATTAACACTGCAAAAATTAACACGAATTTTATTGCTTTTTCAAGGACACCATGGCTGGTTTTAATTAAGGGGGTTTTTATTAACACGAAATTTTTCAATTCGTGTTAATAAAATGACTATTAATATTCGTGTAATAAGGTAAGAGTATTATCGTTTGCTTACTCATCAATTTTATTTAACAAGCTTTTTCACATTGGAATGACATGGATGTGGAGCAAGATTGGTCAGAAAGAGGAAAAGAAGACACATTTTTGCTTATATCAGCATAATATAACAATAGGCAGACACTGTCCTGATATAAAATATGTGTTTGATATGAAATAGGAACACTTATGTAAAAATAAAACTTTAAGGGAACATGGAATTCCTGTGTGAGTTACTCTTTAATTGGAGGGATAGTTAATTTTCAAAATCAGCTAAAAAGAGTTTTGGTCCAACAGAAAAAAGTTTAAAACAGTTTTTCCCAAAAGAGCGTATTAATTACAAGAAACAAGAAAGCGTACTACGACATCACTATGAATGACCAATCAAATAGCTGAATTAGCAATACCTTATCGGGGAAAAAAATGTCGGACTTTCATTTAGTTGGGTTTTTTTTTTTTTCGTCGGGGAAAAATTTCGTCACCTAGATGCATTTTCGTCACTTTTCCCCGAACAAAATTTCAAATTCGTCACTTTCACCCGACTAAACTGTCCAAAAGAAATGGTTTCCTTCACTAGCTCGAAAATAGATCTTGTAATTCGACGTTTAAAGCACTAATTTTGGTAAATAAGGTGTAAAATGAATTTGAATTTTGGTTGCGGTATAAAATTTCGGGTAAATGTTTTGGTCGGGAATAAAAAAACCGGGTACAAGTTTTGGTCGGGTGATAAAAATGTCGGGAAAATTTTCATCATCCGCTCAAAATTTTCGTCATTTTTCCCTGATAAGGTACTCAAGTCCGGGTCTAGTGGGTATTATCTAGGCTGGAAAGGCCGGACTGCATTTACATTAGATTTTACATTAATTCGGATTCAAAACTTTTAATACCCATTAAAATTATGAAACTTTCTTGTCATTAGTACTCTATAAAGTGCTTTTTACAATTTTGCAATTGCACAACGATGATTTTACAAAAACGTATTTAAAGGACATTTCAAACTTTTTGAATGTAGTATAAAGTTTTATTTCTATTGGACGTGAACTCTAACATCGCAAAACTATTTTTTTGAATATTGGCTTTTGTTGAGTAATGCTTAGTTTGGTATGGAATTAGACTGGTCAAGTCAGATAATGGCATTAGGTTGAGTCAGTTTGTGAAATTTGTTGAGACTCGACTGTTCTTAATTCATCAACCTTGAGTCTCGAATCGAATGGCTGGCATTTGGTGAATTGATCGAATTAAATGTTATATTTGACTTCAAGCTAAAAGCGAAAAAATTGGCAGTCGGTAAAAAAGGGGTCAGAGCTTAATAGCTTAAACACAGTGTATTGCTAAAGTTTAGGAGTTTGTGCTTTTTTATTGGAAAATTTTCAAGAGTCTTCCTACATATTGGTGCGATTTGTACTTTAATCTGTTGTACAATTTCCCTTAAGTCACTTCCTTTAAGTTGGGTCTCTCAATTTAATTTAAATTAAGTTACCACCAAATACGGAAAGTAAAAGGTGAATTTCATAGTGAATGTATACGTGTAGAAACGGCTTAATACTGGACATGTAGAACCGTGAAATTTGTAATTTTTACTTAAACAAGCCAATGCAGTGATAAAGATGAAGCAAAAACTACTTTTTTTTCTAAGAACAAACTATATAAGAACTTAAGGCTTCAATAGCCAAAATGTTAAGAACATTTTAAGGCTTCGCGGATTCTAAAACATCCAACTTCTTAGGAAAATGGACAAAAATGCTCAAAAGATGGCGAAAAATAAGAACATGTTAAGAAAATTTTTAGGCTTAAATCTCAAAAAGTTTAAGAATATCCGAATACTTCAAAAATTTTGAATGTTCGTATAAAAAACAAACTTCTCAGTCTCGGCAGACCACCATTGTTTTTTTAACTGACGATGATGCTCTGTTGAGACCGAAAGGTTTTGAAAAAAATGAAAAGCAAGTTTTGGAAATTATCCTTCTTTTCAATCATTTGACACCCCATATCACAGACATGATGGCGGCCCCCTGTCCCACCCCACTTGAAATTTGCCAAAATTTTCGTCCTCGGTGGGAAGATTACCCTACAATTTCAGTCCAACTGGGAAATTGACTTTGAATTCTTTCCCATTTGAAATTTAGTAGAGAAAATGGACTCCAAATCAATTCCACTGGGATTTTCAACTTTAGAATCCTTATTGAGATTTCTATGGATATTATCATCCACACTGTGTGAAAATTCTCAGTGGAGGTGTGAGACAGGGGTGTAGACGCAATATGTAGCGTTTGCTTGATTTGGGAGACAAAAGGTCAGACGAAATGAAAAATACTTCGCAGGTTCACGAACACCGTCGCTGCGACAAGGAGATTATTAGTAGCCATTAGAAATTACGTCATCATTAAAGTACCCCTATTGGTAACCTATGGTGGCTTATTATCAAAAGGAAATAAGAAAAGATAAATGTAATTGTGTATGATTAGTTTACATTTAAGCCCTCTAAAGTTTTTTTCCCGTTTTCCCGTTTAGCTATGCTTTTTATAAGAATCCAAATAAGTTATCAAAATTTGTTAAAGCCTTTCGGATGTTCTTTGGTTTTTATTTGAGTTCTAAGTCAAAAAGATGTTCTTGAAATGCTCTTAATTTCACCATTTTGTGAATATTTTTGTGTAATTTCTTTAATGATCCAGTGTTAGAATCTGTAAAAGCTTTAATATGTTCATGACTTGTTTTCAACATTTTGGTCAACGTAGCCTTATGTTCTTATATGGTTTGTTCTTATAAAAACCGAGTTATGGTAAAGTGTAACTATGTAAAAAAGTAACGAATTAATTTGTATATAATAGCATGTAAGCAAAAACATATTAATTACTAATACAAGTAGAAAAGAGGGCACATTTAATTTAATACATCCTTTATCTGAAGATTGATCAATATTGGTATTGAAAGTATTGAGTCAGGTTTTACTGGATTTGATTGAAATGATATCTTTGCAATTTTCAAGATGATTAAACTAAAAAATGACAGCTAAGCAGTATTTTCAGTAATGTTTCAAAATTCGTTAGTTTAGTAAACGGTCCCGGGGTGGGGGGGGGGGGGCACTCGATCTCTAAACGACAGCATGTGCCGCCAAAAAAATGGCTTTAAAAATCGGATCCTTACAATGCCGCCTTTGAGCAGTGAAAAGGTACCCTTACAGTACATTTTACCGAACGTTTCTGACCCTTACACTGTAGTTTTATTTTTTTCTTATTTATTTTGCTAAAGCCACCTGGAAATGAGCCTCAGAATCTGATGTCGGCACAATGTGCAAGACAAATCAAAATAGGTGAGAAACAAAACTATAAAGATAAACCATATTGCCCATATTTTACTGTCAGACTTTAAATTCAACAGTCCCAAAACACACCTTTACAGTTTATCCAGCTAAATGTAGGCCCTTGTAGTGCATTTCGAGGGTCTCGAAAAACCTACCCTTAAGGGCGATCCCCCCGGGTGAACGATAAGATTTTTTAGATTCCCTACTTTTGACGATGTCGGGATCTAAGGTTTCGTCTGATTTATTAATTAAAGACAGTTTTCTATATTATCTATATTATCTTTCGCGAGCGTGGTGCGTGATGGAAGGCGGTCCACACTGTGACCTAGTTTTTTCCACAGTGTAGATTAAAATTTCTATAAAAATCAAAATGGGGATAGTAATTCTATTATTCAAAGCTCGAAAAATCCAGTAAACATTGAGGATGATTCTGGAGTGCAATTTACCATTTAATTTCGAATGGGAATAAAATCGTGCAGCAATTTTCCAGTGGCGTCAAAATTTTAGGATATTTTTCCACAAGGGACGATTTTTGGCCAATTTTTACAGTAGTGTCACGGGTCCACCGGGACTGTGTCTGTGTGTAAAAGGGCTGTCATAAAGTGATAGTAAAACGTAAAAAAAACTTTATGTGTTTAAAAAAATAATTCAAGTCAGGACCTAAGAAAAATCCCATTTCCAAAATCAACCTCCTCAACTTATCGATTTCCTAATTAGTCGATTAGAGAGAATTGAATCTTAAATCAAAATCATAAAGTCACGTTTTGTTTACAAAATTTGAGTGGTATCCCAATATTACCAAAAATCGATTTTTAATTTCTAGACGTAAAATACACATTTTTTTTATAAGAACAAACTATGTAAGAACAATGGCCAAATGGCAATAATATTAAGAACAAGTTAAGAACATTCTAAAGCTTTTTGAGGGAACAGCCAATTTCTTAGGAAACTTGACAATACTCATGAAATGGTGAAAATAAAAACATGTTTAAGAACTATTTGAGGCTTAAAAAGAAAAACCAAAGGCTTCAAAAAATTCGGATGTTCTTATTTTAAAAACGTTTATATGAGCGGGGGAGTGAGTTTTTAGAGAAACATTACATCTAATATTCACCCATTACAAGCGCTTACTCATACAAATTACTTATGTAATGGGAAATATATGCAAGTTTTTCTGAAGATCAGAGATGTTATTTAATGTTGAGAAACTCGGAAGACGCGTGTCCAGGAAGATCCGGGTAATTACATAATTCAGCTCAACATTTTTCGTATATAAGCGTAAGTTGTACTCCAGTTTAAGTAGTTTAAAATTGATTAGAAGATTACATTGTGTGTAGCTCAAAGTGAAGAGGTGTACTTTTTTTCTTTAAGATAAACGTATGGTTTTACTCGGGTCTTTTCTCGCGGGTCATTTGAAACGTTCAAGGGAGCTTTACAAAGTTATATTGTTTCGGAAATACAGTTGACGCTTGTTTACTAGAACTGAAACAGGGAATCTTGTGTTCGAATTACAGAGAGATTTGAATTAAAGAGAATATTCTAAGAGAGTTACTCCTTGACTTGGAGGAAAATTAATTCCAGTTGTATTGTATATTCGAACAAAAGTATTTCCAATTAGCCAGAGTGTATTATGCACGATAATCTCCACGATGTTTTTAAAAGAAGTGAATTTTGGGGCTACGGCGCTCAGCTTTTCCTATTTTTCAGTGTACTTAATATGCTTTGCTGAAATCGAAGACTTGGATTGTTCTTGATTTGTTCTAAGCTTTTAGCAAATTAAGCCACTTGTTCTTGTAAAAGAAGCGTGTTTATACTATTCGATTTTCTTTTATTGTTTTTGGAATACTTGAGAATCGCTATTAACACCGTAAATCTCTCAATAGTTCTAAAATTTTATTTCAAGTCTGCTTGCCTCTGTAAACCTTAATTAGTGCATAGAGACCTACGCTCATTATTATTGATAAACAAGCCATAGGGCAGTATTTATTACCTTATAAATCTCATAGTTTCATGCACCTAAACTAGGGACCTAAGAATACATTTACTTTAATTTGATTTTAATCTTTTTCTCTCTAATGAAATAATTTCAGGGCGAGGAAAAGTACTGTCGAAACAGACAAGAAATAATTACTAACAAAAATTTAATTAACGAGTCATCAAATAAAACTCACATAAACACAGAAATACAGACGAACGACTATGAATCACACATCATCATACAAAATGGATTCAAACAAACGCAACAAACCAATGGACGCGAAGAATTCGTCAACATCAAGCACAAATCAACAATCAGTCAGAAAGAGAGACCACACTTCAGCATTCACTGTATATCAAAGTCAGAGAAGTTCAAACACGGCGCCCTCGACCACCCATTCCAGCTCACACTCATCATCAAACAGACGCGTAATCCCACCCGTACCACCCCTTATCAGGGCAGCAGATTTAAGCAGCAGGGCTCAGTCAGGGAATAGAACATCACTAACAGGAGTAGCACCTAAACCGAAAGGCGAAAAAAATTCGAAAGGACCTTTGTTAAATTTCAACGTTCACAGTATGGGTAACAATCGCATGGTATGTTCGGCGACTTTGGGAGGTCGCCAATACAGAGGTGTATTAAATAAGAAGACCTAAAACATATGGAATTAAAATGCAGAAATTGTGTACCATTTTTCAAGAGTTGTGGCTGGTAGAAGCATTCAGGATCGTGGATTGTTTTTAAAATCTGCTATAAACAAACTTACTACCGCGTATCTCTGTGTACCTATAGCAGCAATCTTCGAAACTAAAGCTAGAGGAAATTTGTTTATTATTATAATCTTTTTTGTCAATGATTGGTTACAAGCGAACAATTACATCATCACCAACCAATCGTTTTGGCTACTTGGTTACCATAATTCAAAAGCAATAAAGGGTTTGAACATTTGAGAGTTTAATAAACTTCTCATCAAACAAAGTTACATTAAATTTGGTTGGTTATTTTATCTCTAATTTTTATAGAAGTTATTTATATGTACTACATATGTATCCAGAATTCCAGAATTTAGAAGAATGAATTTCGAATTGAAAGATACATTTTCTTTCAATATTATGCATGTGGCTGACACCACATAAAGAAGTATTTTTTCCATGCCTAACCATTTTTTAGTCAGCCAACAGCTGATTATTCAAATAGGCTTTTTCCCCATCATCATCAGACCAAAATCGAAAAAAACATGTTACCCCGATATGCTCATTACGTAAGCCGTGTTTCCCCGATTTCTAAAGTTTATATCCGATCGGGTTAACTTTTAGTGTACTTTTAGCGTGTGTTGTTTTTAGAAAACATAGATGTGGTGTTTCAAGATGGCGGTTTAAGTCAGTGTTTTCAGTGTAAATGCAGGAAGTAAAAATGCATGTTGCAAGCTTCAATTTCTGTCATATCTTTTTTATAACGACTTTGAAACTTGGCAAATCAAACACATGATTTTCATCAAGGGGATTCTTTTTTATATTTGTTGAAGGTTTAGCAATTTGCTCAAGTTTTTGTTATATATTTTTAAGAATTTCTGCTTTTTGTTTGCAATAATAAATAAACATATTTTTCCTGTTTGCCTCTAGCTGTAGGTGGAATTGATCATGTTATAATGTTATTGGAATATGATAAAGTATAAAAAAGCACAGCTACTGTCTAAATTTGATAAAGACAGGATGCAATCATGTTTTTGGACTTGGACGTATTTGCCAGTATGGATTTCGTGTAACTAATGTTGAAGATCTTCAGCGTACAACTGAAACGTTTTTGGCGCATTGGCGTAAGGGTACTTACAAAGATTGTTTGATTTTCAGTTGGCGTAAAGTAATAATTCCAGCTCGACGTGAATGACTCCATAATCCATTGATTTTTAGCTTTCATTTGGCTAAATTTGCTTTTGCTCGCTTACGCTTGCGTCAATTTATTAATTATGTTGGCGCATGCGTCTCTTTTCCCATCTTGCACCCTTATTGAAAAATTGAATGTTGGTACAAAAGAAATTTTGCTTGGTGTGAGGCTTGCTGTATGGAAAAATATCTTCGGCGCGAGATTTTGTGGAATCCATACTGGCGTGTTTGGCTACAACAACAGCAGAGGGAGACAATCAAAAATATGTTCTGTTTGCGCCGGCTGTTTGCGTCGGCCAACCAATCCAACCAACTTGGCAGACAAAAATGCCGGAGGAGTCAGAAAATTGTTGGGATTTTTCATCAAGCGAGCGAATAAATATTAAAAACTATACTTTGAAACCATTTTCCAAAAAACCTGACTAGATTTACTACCGACCAACTGACTGACTCTATTTTATGAAGATTTTTGACGCGAACGAAACATATATTTGATTGCTGCCAGAACAATGGATAAAATGACGACCATCACATATTATTTTTTTATTGTTCACACATCTGGATGCAGATTGTGTTTTGTGACCTTGGCGCATGTTTTCGGCTTTTTTGGTTGGAAACACGCACCTGTTCATAATAGGTAACAAACATCCATGTTAGAGAATGGGTGGACCCGCCCATTTGAAACACTATTTTACCATAATTTCATCACCAATCATTAGTCAAATAAATTATTTTGATGCTGTTAAAAGACAATACAGATCCACAAGTGCATTATTTTAAAGTTTATAATGTCAATTTTGTTTTGACATTTTCTGTCTGATTTTTACTTTTTTACTTAAATTTTATATCAAAAATAAAAAAATAAAATTTTTATACAAATTATCATGATATAATATGAACAGTACGTGCACTGTAATCTTTTAGAAGGGTTTGTCCATAATAGTGGGTGTCCATTAAAGGGTAACCTGCCTTAGTAAAATACAGTTTCTGTTGAAATTTTATAGAGACTGAACTACTTTTCGCAAAGTTTTTGAGGCAAATTGTGTTTTTCTGGAGTATGTGACTAGCTTAATTGTTAATGGCAGCCAGTTACAATTTCTAGAGTGTGAATTTCTAGTAGGAGCACCTGAAGAATTGTGACAAAGTGTTATTAAAATTTGGTCAGGTATACTAAAATCATACCTGGTTTAAAAATTTAATAAAGACAGATAAAGATCAAAACATTTTTTCACAAAGTTTAGAAATTTAATAAAAATCAAAACCTTTTTCACAAAGTTATGCGCCTGCTAGGTTGCTTAGCCTTTCAAGAATTTTTTTATAGGGGGCCACAATTATACCTTTAAAATGCATTTCAGGGCGAGTAACACCATTTCCATTTGTTAGAATAGAGATACCCCGAAAATATTTTGATTTGACCTTAGCAACCTGGTTGCTTATAAAAAAGAAAATGTGTACATACATAACTTTAAAAGGTGCCAATAAAGGCGGCAATATTACATAATTTTAAGATTGTACGCGTTGTGATCAAAATGATATCATAAGTGCTATCTACTTGTCCATTAACCATTTCGTATTGCATTGTTTTGTTTTGCTTGGTTATTGTAAACATGCTACTGGAATAAAGTTAATGAACTATTATTCAAAAAGAAAACTACTTGTATTTATAAATGTAAATGATTCGTCTATTTGATTTTTTTGATAAAATCTTTGTACAGGTTTATAACAGGACATATCTAAAATTTTGTAATTTGTAATTTGTCCCTAGATTTTTACTTTATCTTCAAAAATGTTAAAAGTTGAATTTAAATGCTTAACATACGGAATGTTCATTTTCTACTCAATCTAACTACTAGGAGTTTTGAGTAACCTGGACAAACATTTTTAAGCAAAATGTGGTTTTTAGCTCTTAAAATTTTCCAATTTCGCTTGATTCTTTATGCATCTAGTCCTTCCTTCCATCGCAGCTACTTAACTTCTTTACAAGCTATCCAACTAATAATCTAGCTATATTGGCTGACTTTCCAGCCTCGGCTGGTTTATTATTGTTAGAGTCGGATTGGAATTTGGATTGTTTTCATGAGGTTTTATCATTCTTGTTTGAGGTTATTTTTTATTCGTCTTTTTTGTGCCAAATCAATTACATATCTATGTCTGGTATTCGATATAAAAACACCCCCTTCTCTGGGACCCCTTCCCACTAGAAAAAATTAGCCAAAATATCGCCCCCGGTGTAAAATTATCCTCCAATCTTTGTCCCCACAGAAATTAATCAAAGAAACCAAACCTCACTGCAGAATGTTTACTGTTTTTCCCATCCCAAGAAAAGAATTGAATCCCAGACATAAAGAATAGGGGACTATCAATCCCAATTGAGTTTTAGTCCGTTATTTTTATCCCCACTGGCTGAAAAAATCCTATCGGGTCTGTGAGAAGGGGGTGTATAAAAAACCGAGCACCCCTGCTTCGCTGATCCGATGAGGATTTTTCAACCAGTTTGGGCTAAATAAGGGGACGAAATGTTAATAGGAATGGTATAGCAACTGTTTTTAAATTAGTTGGAATTGAAAATTCTATTGCGGTGCTTACAGTTCGAAAACCCAGAGGAAAATCGATATTCTTCTCAAATAAGATGAGTGTATTTTGAAAAGAATAAATTTCGAAGTATTTATTTTCATTTGCAAATTTTTCCAGTGGGGAGCAGGTCCAACGGGTTGTCTATGACAGTTTATGCAGAAAGTTAAGTATAAATTTGCCGATTTGATGTCCCCTTTTAGGATGAAAGTTTAGTTGATTTCATTTTATTGCCTAAATAAAACAAAGCTGTACTTTATAAAACAGCCAATTACAAGTTATTGTAAAAAAAGCTGAAATTTTTTAACTTAACCAACTAATGGCCTTTTTAGTTCCAAATTTACAGCCCAAAATTCAGAGAAATTTACAATGTTTCTCGGTTTTCGATCAATTCGGTTATTTGATACCCAATTGGCAATTTCAGACAAAGATTTTACACTCGTGTTTAAGTATTGTCCCGGGTATTGTTCGTATTGAAAAATATTCTCCATTTCTTCCTTCTATTTTGGCTTAAATTGTATTTTTACCTTATTTTTAAGGTCCTCTTGTTTTTTTAATTTGTCATTTTATTTACAAATTTCACTAAATTTTCTTGGAGAGTCATGGTTACATCGAGGAATGAAGTTGAAGATCAATTCTACAATAATTATCCGTTTTATTGAATCTTATTCGCTAAGACTTTTTAATTCTACTGTACCTTTTAGCTTTAAAATTTCAGAGTTTTTGGCTGTTTTAGCAGAATTTTTCCGGTAAGGTTGACGTATTTTGTTTTAAAGCTTGACAAACCAAAATTTACAGAAAAAGTTAGATCAAAACGTCTCATAACAAAGACTGCATTATCTTACCAAGAATGAAGGGAAAAAAATTACAAATTTAAGAAAAATTAAAACTTATCCAGAAAGAGTACATTTTACCAACGAGAAATTTTCTTTCATCTATATCTCAGTGTATGTTTAAACCATTGAATCTTCAACCAGGGTAATTCGGGTTGGCAGATAATAGAGTGTCCCCCCCCCCTTTTTTTTACTTAAATTTGATCACAGACCTTTTAGAATTAAAGCCTTACCACTGCCCCTCCGCTCCTTACTATTAATTTTAAATTATAAGAGGAACAGGTTTTATTTGGGGGGGGGCGAAAATATTTTGAGCCTTTAGGGCTAGCGAAAAAAGAATTTGTTGGGGTAACTAAGATTTGAGTTAAGATAATTTTATTTAATAGTATATAAAGAATTCGGCATTTTTTAACAAAATGTAAATGGCAAATTTTTGCCTGTAGCATCATTTTTAACTTTTTACTTTATAAATTTTAAGCTTGTTGTACTTAAACGGTTTCTTAGCCCCGCCATTGCATTTAGTGCTGGTTCAAAAAGGAGATGAAATATAGGGGGGAAGAAAAATAAATGTTCAAACCCCTATGCTTAGTTGATATTGATTAGCCTCGAGCTAAGTACACATTGTACTACTTTGCATCAACTTTAAAGAAAAGAAACATAAACATAAACATAAACATATGCACACTATGCAGATAGTGGTTATGTGCACCTTCGAAAACTCTTGAATAAACTAAATTAAAAAAAAGATTACCAAGGACGGTGAGAATTTGAATTTCATCAACGTCCTAGTGGGCAAACTTCAGAAGCGGGATCGTTCAAAGTCATGAATTTCTCGTCTTAGCTCAACTAAGACCATCGCTTGCTCAAACTTTTCTAACGAGCTCTTAATTCAAATTTGATCGCATGTCTTTTCAAGTGAAAGTCTGTTCCTAAATTGGCAGTCACAGAAATTTGAATGCTCCATAAATTTAAAGTAGTACACCTTTGTAGGAAAAATAATTTTAAAGTGGACGAATTTATAGGTTTAAAGATTTTCAAAAAATTAGAAAAGGATTATGAAAAGTGAAGAAAAGAATGGTCATTGAAAAAATAAGTCGTGAGTGAGTAATATCATGTGAAATTTTCCTTTAATTCACAAATGAATATGAAAGATTACAAAAATTCAACCCCTGGTTAAATTATGCTATAAATTTATCAGAAGTTTAGTTTCTTGATAAAATTGAGGATATAGAAAACTGGCTATAGTAATGTCCTAATGTAACTGTTTTAAAATCAAACTTTCGTTTAAGTCGGTCGTTAGAGAAGCTTCAAGGATATTTGTATCCTTAAAGTTTCATCATATCGTGAAATTATCACTTTCACGCATTTCCAGATAATCAAATCCCATTACATATTAGGCGAGACCAGTTTGATTAGTTGTTTTACGGGTCTGACCGACCCTGAAAGTCCAAAAATCGAAATAAAGAAAAATTCATTTTGTTTGTTCATTTTGTTTGTACATTTTTATTTTCATTGCTTTACAGACTCCCAAATTTTCAAAATTTTCGGTAGTTTTTCCGATGTTTTGGGAATTTTATGTTCAATTTTTCATTTTATCCATGAATTCGACCTTTTTGTGCCTTTTTATTTTCTATTTCGCATTTTTTCAAGACGTAGTAGTTTTTGCTGCCTTTTTAGGAGATTTTGTAGGTGAAATTATACTTTTATTTTTATTTTTTCGCCGACCGACCGACCAACCCTTTCTTTTGGGTTAACTTGGCCCAAAAAAACAATAAAATAAATTTATCTCGCCTTATTGAATTTATAAGGAAACTAAATTATATTACACATCCTGCGTAGGTGTACTTCGAACTATTAGTCCGTCCTTAATTGACGTAAGACCAGCCGGTATCACACTGGAAGAAAATTTCTTGGTGGCGTAATTGTGATTAATCAAAAATTAATTGAGAGATAATCGGACTTATACGTGTTTCCTTTTCATCAGATATTATGCGAATTTTATGCGCTATAAAAACCTTGATTTATGTATGAAAATATTTATGTCAGTTTCGTGTTTGCGGTTGGTAACTCTCAAAAGCTGAAACCAACGCTCCAACTTTATCAATTTCACCGAGGGATAGGCACTCGATTCAAAAACAACTGTAAGAGTGGATAGAAATTATGGTCTTCAAGAAATTTAGCACTTTTGCAGAAAAGTTTGGTAAATTTTGAACAAACTAAAAAAAAATTATATGGCAAAAATTGTAAGGTAGCACAAAAAACTTATTTTTCTCACTGTTTACATCATTTTTACACCATATTACAATCAAACCTTACAAAAGCATTTTGGGAAGTATAACTCTAATTTAATTTGGCAAGTGCCGACCGGGTTTAAGGTAGATTAATCACCTTAAGCTTCCCTGGGCTAATTCCCTTAATAAATTGTGAAGCTTGTCCCGATAATTTTATCAACTTATCAATTCGTTGTAATATATACGAGCAGAACAAATACCAAAAAAAAATGAATTTGAAGAAGAATAGCTGAAATTCAGAATTTCGGACAAAAATGGGTATGTACGTCAGCTAGGGTGTGTTTTTCAACCGAAATTCATTTTAAGGGTGTGCTTTTTTTATTTAAGACATATTTTGCTCAGGTCATAATAAACACATAATAAATCTCACGTCAGTTCAACATTCTTAACGAATTATTTAACAGTAACAGAAGGGAAACCCAGTAAACTGCGTAATTTGTCCGATTTAATTATGCGTTGCACGAGCCAATATTCCAATCCCACTATTAGACACCCACAACAAAATGTTTTGACTTAGAACTTAGATCTTAGAACTTTATCAATGTGAACTTTGAGCTCTGTATTTTCATTGTATAATTTTTTTTTTTGAAAATCTCTCCACAGTGAAGATTTAAAAAATGATAACCATAGCATAATTCTAGAAGGAGTTGATTTTTTTCATTTTTGACTTTTTAAATAAAGTTTTCATAAAATATCATTCTACTCGTGATTATCTTTTCAACGAACATAAAATCGTAATCTTTTTCAAATTTTATCAAAAGTTATTCGCGTTTGGAATTTGGTAGCTTATTCCAAATAAACTTTAATTTATTTTTAAAAATTTTTACGTACATGTGTACAAACTCTAAATTTCCTGATATACCTAGTTCAAGACTTGACATATAGCTCCTGACCACTTGAATTAAAAAGGGCATAAACAGCATACTTTTAGAAAGACTATAATGGTACCAAAACCATTGTCTATAAACTCTCAAGTTAGAAGATTTTATACCAGTTGAAAATTTTGGATTTCACAAGGAAAAACTGGAAAATTTTCACATTTCTTTAAAAAATGTTGCGCGCTTGAAAGGTTAATTGCAAACTATGAAATATAATTTTCATTTTTACTGTTAGTAATTATTTTAGCAAAAATCTTTTACTAGCTTTGTAGCAAGGAATTTCTTTCTCAATAACATTTTGAATAAACCAACCCACATTTGCCAAAAAAAGTTTGACATTGTAAAATTCCCTTGAAAATATGATGGTGCAACTCCTGTGCGACAATTTGCAAACTAATTAAACTAGCAAACTTGCTCATCAATTTTAAAGTGAGGTTAATATCAATTTAGGATCCACCTAACACGCACTTTGATATTTGTTTTTTTTTCTTCATAAGTTAGTAAGTAGCGGCTTTTTGCAATATCAGAGACATCTAAAGAGCTCTATCAGTGTCATATTAAGGATATTAATGAACTTGATGAACAGATTAAAAACACCTTTCCTAGAAATCGAGCTAAAAACTTTAAGAGCTGATGATTGTCGTCCAATACGGGCGGAATGAAACTTAAAGTTCTAAATTATAAATCAAAGTTTCTCTTTCTTTTAACTTGAACAAGCTCTGATATCATCGAGCACTCTCGGTAGATATAAGAAAACAGACTTGTAAGAGCATCATGAATAATTTTTGTCGGTCATTTCCAAAATCGAAAGAGCCCAGAGAGCCCCATTTCATTCGTAAATGCAAAAGATTGATTAGATTAGCCCGCGAATCGAAGTATGCGTCCATCCATTGACGGACGTCTAGAGAAGAACATTTACATGATAGGTGTCAACAACATTTTCAGAACGTATGTCCTTGGATCACTTGAGGATTTAAATTTTTTTGTTTTTTTTTTCGTCAGAAATTGTACAAAAACAACGTGTATAGTCAATATAATATTTAGTTGAGAAAAATATTGTTTTTGAAATCGTGACATACATACACGTTTTTTTTCTAAGGAACACGTTAATAAGGAACTCGAGGCTGAAAATGGTCCGAAAAATAAGGAATTGTTTAGGAACTGCTCAAGCTGAGAATAAGAAAACAAGTTTTAAGGAACAGTAAGAGATGGTTATCCAAACTTAGCAGCTATGTAAATAAGGAACTCGATAAGGAACTTTGAGGCTTAAATTCTCTGTAAAAATTCCAGGCTCAGAGCAAAGTTAAGGTTCCTTATAAAAAAAAACGTGTATTGAATGTCATCACGTAAAAAATTCACTTAGTTGACCACAAAACACCATTATCACCAGGAGAATTTCACCGACATATAATCGACTCTCAAGAATAATGTTTTCATACAATATACAATTGTGGATCCAACTTGCACACAAATGTCAAACAATCTAACATTTGATTGACATAATAGTAGATAATGTAAAAAAACTCATAGTGCAGAAAGGGGTCTGTACCTTCTTGGCATCCCCCCCTCCAACCTTTAAAAATGCCCATCTCCCAAGGATTTTGGACAAAAATAACTAACAAATATATGTGAAATATCTTTAGAGAGAGAAAGCGAAATAATAAACTTCTTTCTTCTTTTTGACTCAGACTATTCTTACAGAAAACTTCCTTTCATGAAAACCAAATTTCATAACAGTGTTTGAAAATAATCTACAATATATATGTAAGCCTTGCAGCCCCCCCTTTTTTCATGAAAATTTCTGATCCTCCTTCTTCATTTTTTCGGAAGGTGTCATCCCCCTTAAGAAAGAGGGGGGAACGAACTATGAAACTTGTACTTTGGAGTTCTTAACCGCAACTATAGAGAGCCTCTATGCTCCCAGACTCCCCTAATTTGTCCTTAAAATACGAAAACTTTACCAGAAATTAAAACATACCAACAAGATTCAGATGTTACTGTTATTACTGATAGAATTAACCCTTAGACCCCGAAGGAAGCCAAAAGGCGTCCAAAATAAGCCAAAATACTGAGTCTCAGTCTTGAGGCCATAGCTCCAGACCACTTGATTTATAGGGGCATAAACCGAATGCTTTTAGAAAGAGTATGAAAGTAGCTTTTCAATGGTACCAAAACCATCTTCTAAATCAAAGGCTACAAGCTTTTATGGCACTTTAAAGTTTTGAGTTTCAAAAAAAGAATTAGAAAAATTTCAACTTTTTCAAAAAAAACAGTGCGCACAAAAGGTTAAGCAAGATATTATATCTCCAAATCAAAGCAGCTCACGTGCCAATATCAAATAAAATGCCATAAAAATAACATATTATCGACGCAGTAACGATGAACCCTGACAACAAGACTGAAAACGATATGCTACCCTGAAGGGGATAATTGGAAACAATTTCTTTACTATTTATACAAAATTAAAAGGGAGTAAATTTAGCTAAATTTTTAAAATATCACTTAAATTTGATTGACTCATCAAGGGTGTGTCTAAAAACAAAAGCCGTTTCAAACCATAATAAATGAAACAAATATAAAAACCACTAAACCCGCATCGTAATTAATCATTTTTGCAAATCAACGTGACCCTTCAATGCCTTTTTGTACAGTTTTTTGTAAGAAAAGATAACTATAAGAAGATAAGGGGCTAAATTTGCCTCGAAATTTGCAAATAATCAAGGCAAAATAAAGAAGTAATTTGGACCAAAAATTACTAAGAAGCTATCAATTTTGAGCCTTCGCATAAAAACTGTAAGATGCTTAAGAATGAATATCTTAAAAAAACATCTGAGCCAGAAAACCTTTGGCACAAGAACATCTAAAACTGAGATAAATTTTTTTGGTTCTTACACAACAAACACACTTTTTATATAAGAATATACTCTGTAAGTGTATTCATGATGAAATTGCCCAAAAATCAAGAATATGCTAAGAATAAGCTAAGAATGCCATTTTTAGAGCATTTTCAATTATAAATTGCGTGTAAATACAAAGTGTATAACTTGTTCCAAACTTGATCATTAAACTTTTGTTTGTTTGGACAATTATAGAATAATAAAATTGTATTTTTAATAAGAAGGCGCGACCCTTAAAAAATTAATAAAATTCTGATAAAACGAATTGATTTGAGAACCACAAAAACCACCACTGGAACTACCGCCATAAGTAATGTAAATGGGTCCACTATTTTCAATAACACTTTACTACACTTGAAAATTAAATTAAATTCTGCAATTAAAATAACTGATAATAGCGTTCTGGCGTAATCATTAGAAACCTGCAGCAATTCACCGCGCAAACTCAATATCAAAATGAACAGCTATCAACAATATTGGATGTATGAAAAACCCGTAGATGTCAGACCCGGACTTTTTCAGCCAGCAAAATTTAACTGAATTGAAAATTGAATTTATAGCATACGGGATTGACTTAGGATTGGTTCTAAATTTAATCATATAGTAAATTAGAAACATTAAAAAGAAACAATAAAAAGAAACAAAAGGCTTTCAGACCAGGGCTTTTATTGTACAGAATATTGTCATAGCAACTTATGTAATGTCTCAGACGCAGTGACGAAATCTTTTTCATTTTGTCTTTAATTCTGGGAGGGTTTGAATCTATAATATTTAAATCACTTCTTTAATGTTATAAGTTTCCGCCTTGACAGGAAATTTCGTAAACACATACACATACTTAATTTGCGTACCACCCCAAATTACTTTTGTTTCGATTTTCATATTCTGCGCAATTAACTCCAATTATAAATCAGTCATTGTTTTCGTGATAAATCAATTTAGATGCAACTAATGCAATTTGCTCTGAAACTGAAACTAAAAACGAAACTAATTTGCGAGTCATTGCGAGCTAGACTAAGAGGGTCCAGGGGTAACTTTGCAGTGGATAGGGGTTCAAATTTAAAAGGTTTTTCATCGATATACATTTCTTATTTTTAGGTGTCTAATAAACGGGGTTTAAAGGGGTGGGTATAGTCTAGTAGGGAAGGAGGGGCTAGAGAAAGTTTTAAAGCTTCACTATTCCGTCGCAGATTTAACAACCCCCCTCCCTTCAGCAGATAGACTAGTAAACCACGTCGTTGTATTTCGCTGCAGATTAAACTTTCAATGGGATCTGTTTTTTTAATGTTTTCTGAATACAACTCTCCCGCGGCAATTTCTATTTTTTATAAGAACTCTTTATTATAAGCACTATTCCCGCGTTCCTGTGTCCAAGGAAAGACAGACGCTTGCTAGTCTATTCAGAAGACCGCATTTTGCCGCTAAAAAGTTACAGTCCAGTAGCTTACAAATTCAAGTGCAGTTCTTCTCACCAAAATGTCCTACAAAACTTTTACGAAAGTATAATATACGCTGGAGCAAAGTTAGAAATTTATTTCGGGTTCTGTCTGGGGGGTTTGTACTTTTACGGTGTGATGGGATCGGCCCTTTTTTAGTACGGTCATTATGCCGGTATTTGAACCTGTACAAACCGGTGTGACGGTGTTATTTTTTTTTTTTCAATTTTCGGGATTCCGGGATTCAGCAAAAATTTTGACGCCGAAAACGGTATTTCGAACCCCTACAAACCCCCCTGTCTGAGCATTCTGACAAAAATCTAATTATACTTTGAGATCATTGTTAGATTATTATAAAGTTACTATTAGCGATCATAAGGTAGAAAGCAATCTTACATTATTTATTGTGATATTTTCATATGCTAATATTTCTACTTTAGATTTCATAACAATTTCTTGGCTATTTTTGAAATTTCCCACTTTACAAAATTTAAGTCAGGCAGTGTTTAAGATTCCAAAATTATCTTGAGGAAATTAAATGAATCTAAATGATTTAAATGTTTTTCAATGATATCAAAATAAATCTCTACCTAAAATAAATAATACAAATTTTACAAAATATACACAGTAGTAATACATACAGATCAAATTACAATTAATTACACTAATATACACGCAAACTGTAAGGTTGCGAAATTCCATACATATTTCAGTTGTTTTTACAGTGGAGTCTCTTTAACTCGAACCTCTATATCTCGAATGTTTCTTTAACTCGAACAAGTTTTATGGTCCCTTCATTTATTAATGTCTCATAAACCTTACTCAATTTCCTTAACTCAAACCATAGTCATTATAAAAAAACCCGGTCTGGCAAATTGTTTTAGCTTTTTGTTCAATTTGCTTTTGTTACAAACAAAAGACAAGTTGCGATTTGCATACTTTTTGATCACGCTACCAAAATTTCCTCTTGGGGAATGGTCTATTTTCTAATCACATGATCAAAAAGTTTGCAAAATAAATCGATTTTGGTACGTAAGCTCCATATTTTAATAATAAAAAGAGACAAAAGCCTTCAGACCAGTGTTTTTATAATGACTATACTCAAACAAACTTGTGTCTCACGTGCGTGTTCCAGTTACGGAGACTTCACTGTACCAAGAAACCCGCTGTCTTGTTTCCCATCCAAGAGAAGAGGTTCAATACGCTGTCATATTACACGTTTTCTTATAAGAACAAACTATATAAGAACAATGCTTCGGCCAAAATGTTAAGAACAAGTTAAGATTATTAAAGCTTTGCAGACTCTAAAATGGCCGATTTCTTAAGAAAATGGACGAAAATGCTCACAAAATGGTGAAATTAAGAACATGTTAAGAACATTTTTAGGCTTAAAGCTCAAAAAGTTAAGAACATCCCAGGGCTTCAAAATTTTTGGGTGTTCTTATACAAAAAACGTGTATCGATGCAAATCTAAAGGATTCAATTTTTCTTTCCTGGCAAATATTACTAGTAATGATATTTCTAACTGTTATAGAGCTTCAAATCCAACGATATTAGCATTGTAAGACGAGCCGTCCAAGGACGGACAATTATTTATCCTGTTGAGTTAGATCAGCTTCAGTTTCTTGATTAGCATTTACTTTTTCTTGCTTTTCTTTCTGTTTCAGCTTCTGTTTTTGTTGTTGAGCCATTAAGAGTTGATGGCGTTTGGAACGTTGTAGCCATTTATCATGGCGAATTTGTCCGCGCTCCTTAGCCCGTCGATTCTGATACCACACTTTAATGTGACGTTCCTCCAGGCTAAGCGTTTTACATAATGCCTTTCTTTCTTCACCGCGAAGATATTTGTTCTTCTTGTACGCTTTTTCAAGAGAAACCAGTTGCTTCTCAGTGTAAACCGTTCGTGGCCGACGCCATTTTTCTTTTTGACGGAGTAGAAACTCACTGCTGTAGAAAGCTAAATAACACAACAAATAATCATTAGAAATCTTAAATACCACTATCCTCTGCAAATTAACTGGATTTTCATTTCAATTTTAGAAGAGATCTTTTCAAATAAAATCAATTGAATTGAATTGGGTACTAGGGTTGGCGGATGAGGAGTATGTGCGGATTGGACCTCCTAAACCAGACCCTTAGAGAGACTGATTTTTCCCGAAAAGGTAACCCTTTCTTCGATTTTGAAACCCTTAGAGAGACTTTGAAGGGTGAAAAAACAGACCCTTGCCGTCAATCCACACATACCCAGCACCATTTTTGCCTGAGTACCCCCCCCCCGTGACTGGTGCCTTTTACCAGTAAAAGTAAGAGCTGGATCTTAATTTCGAAGTTCTGCCTTCGATTTGATTTCGAGTAGATTGTTAATAATTTTTGTTAAGAAAAAGGAAAATGAAGCCTTTATGAAAATAGAATTGAACATTAGAAGTTACCTCTCTGATAAAGGAATTCATCAGGCCTGCATACGTGGCATCGTTCAGACGGGAAGAGGTATTTACAATTTCCTGTTAAACATTCTTGAGGACGGTGAAGACTATCGACGTTTGTAGACTCTTGTTTAGAATGAAATGTTGAAGTGATTGGCCGGTGTAGACTATCGAATCTACTGAGACGCTGTGATGGTTCAGTGGTATGGTGTTGTGGACTATCAAGTACAGCAAGTCTGGAAGGACTGTGAGGATTGAACGAGAATATTTGTGCTGATCTGGGAGAATCTGGAGGTGTTGGTTGTTCAATCCTTGGTGAAGATCTGGCTGAAAGAGTTGATGTGGATCTGATGAAATCCAAGAATTTGGGATCGCCACTGAGTCTGCTTTCAGAATAGTCATCGAGGTTGATTGACGATAGCTCTGGAGGTGATGATGGTCTAGGAGTTGCGGATCCAATGATATTCATTGCAACGAGAGGTGAATCAGACTTCGGAGGAGATAAGGATCGATGACTTGAAGAGCCAGTTTCTGTTGAAGATAGAGACGTAGAGCGCGATAGATTTGTTGTTGTTTCTTTCTTCACCAGCTTCGGTGATAAGGATGGTATAGATGAAAGCTCATTCGAAATTTCAACTTGTTCTTCTTTTTCTTGTATAGTTTTCTTTGCATTCTGATACAAACTATAAAAATAGTCTGTCGACTTCCCTGCACCATTTTCCAGTAACATAGATGAGTCACTAGTCTTCCTCAGTGTCAACGGAAAGAGACGAGTATCCCTGTCTATACTCTGGGTGTTGAAAACTCGTATAGCACTTGAAGGTGGCTCCGTAGAAAACATTTTTTCTTCGTTCTCCTTCCACCACACTAATCCAATAAAGAATCTTGGAGTTTGAAATTATGTTTTTGATTTTCACTAATCCGACAAATTTATTCCGCCCAGTCAAATGTATTTGTACGAATTAAAAATCTCCCTTTACAACCCATTTACCATTTGGTTGGGTTTATACGTAAAACCCATCTATTAAAAGTCAATAAAAGTCATAGTGTTTCGATTTTGTTCGGCTGCATTTTAATACAATGTCAATATGTTTAATGCAAAAATATAAGATTATAAGAACAATTTCATAAGCCTGATTTGTGAATTCCCAGCAAAGAACACTCACATTAGACATATTGAATACACAGAAACAATATGACAAGTTTTAAAGCACCTGTCTAATTTAGGTACCCCAGAGAACCTGGACTTTTATTTTAAGCCTAAGAAAGTTTCCCGAGCACTTAAAATCTACCCATTCAAAATATGATTCAAAATCTGAAGTGTTCTTACTGATAAACATTGTCATAAACTTTCCATGGTATTGGGATCGCACACAAAGAGAAAATACGTATGCAAATCATAGAATGATGCAGTGTTGAGTATTAATGTTTTTGATATGACACAGTGGAACAGTGAATTTGACCGTGAAACTTTATATTTGACCGTGAAACTCTGCAACTGTTCCTCAATTATACCTTCTCTAAAAGACAATTATCAAAAAGTTTGTAGGTTTTAACAGTGCATATACAACTCAATGATACGAAACTTTTCTACTGCTAAAGATTCTTTCATTGGTAAAAGATGCAGTTTCCTGAAAATCATGCTAAGATTGCTATTAAATTCTGTCAGAATATAGCGAAAGATTTCCCAGTTTTAGAAGTATTTATTCCCAGACTGAGTTCACCGCGTCTACTGTGCCAAAAAGCATAAAAGAACTTCCATCAATAATATCTTTAGCTTAAAGTTAATGTCAAAATAACAGCCTTAAAAAGATAGATGCTCTTTTTTGACGTGAAATGTGCCCTACTAGCTTGAGATAGGGGTGCATTGGCCCCAGCTAGTGCCGAACTCTTCTTCAGCGAGAAACTAACATCAAAAGATAGAATGGCGACTGAGAGCAAAATCATTAATCCCTAATTATCTTTTCGATTCAGCCGTTTCTTTTCGCCGTCCAATAAAAATTGAGCACTATTTAGCTCAATTAGGGCCATTCATTTTCGGCGCCGCATCTAAAATCAGAAAACTTAAAAATTGCGTCTCTTACATAAGCAGCCTCATATAGCGTTTCTAATAATAATTTAACTTTTAGAAAGATCTTCTCACCTTTCGAACTTGTAATAAGGAAGCTGGAGCTTTTAAAATAGAATGTCTATTTAACCTGTTAAATTGTAGTTTAACTGTAATTGAGCTAATAACCAACTCAGCGTTAAGGCCTGGCGAATGGGCGGCATCTTTTTGTCTAAATGTCATTGTTTCGGGTTTATATTATATTCATGGCAAACGTGAACCGAAGGATGGGCTCCTTCGATCCGTCGGCGAGAGATTTGAAGCTGAATGAGAATCTTTTTTACCACCCTCCCGCCCAACAGTTATGGTTGCGGGCAGCCCTTATAATTAGAAAATATGATTGTATAGGTAGGGACAATTTTACCCTAAAACTTATAATTATAAGAGACTAGCCAATATTTGAGGCAAAAACTTGTAACACAATACGTCTCCGATCCACCTTGTCTAAACCCTTCTCCATATATTATTATTATACATATATATATTATACAAATTAGAGGTTAAACCTTTAATATTTCCAAGTACAAAAATCGCAAGAAATCAAAACTTTGTATCTTATCGGCGCCCCAAGTGAAAGCTGGCTCTTAATCCACCACTGTCAAATCTTTAGGTTTACGCTAATTAGGGCCGTAAAATAACGCCTTTGATAAACTTAAGTCAAGAATATAACAATAGCGTTCAGTTTGAGGTCGTTGTTGTTATTTTCTGCCCGCGTAGTTTGATTATTCGCCCGATACAGTATGTGGCCCCCAAAACGGCGATCAAATTTGAAATTTCTCTCAAATCTAGAGGAAAAGAGATTTTACAAAATTTTTTGCTGCATGAAAACCTTTAACATCTCTACATTATTTCCTGGAAGTTCTTTTTCAAAATTTTCAATTTCAACAATATCTTTCAATCGCTTAAAGATAGGTAGCTTTTTTCTAATGGCCCCCAAAACGGAGGTTTGAAATTTTAGCGATTTCTCGAGATATCTTTGAGATATGAATACAAAATTTTGACCATAGTTTTGAAATATGATTTAGAGGGTTTTGGGCATAAATTTATTTGATAAAATTTTTACAGTATACCCCTGGTTGTCAAAATGCAGGTTCGGGGCCCCCAAAACGGAGGTGTAGTTAAAATCAAATTATTAAGCCCAGTGGTAATATGGGGAAAAACTATGAACATATTTGTGTTTTCCCTTAAATTTACGACCCAATGGATGTAAAATTTATGATTTTTATGAAATATTTCAAGTTTTTCGATTTGCAAAGTCCAAACTGAAAAATTAGAAATTTTCAAAATGACAATTTTGATTTAACAACGTCTTAATTAAGTTTTTGAAAACAAATCTCTTTTGAAAATAGTTCCAGTCATGTATGGAATAAGCTGTGAAAATTTTAGAAAAATAGCTTAACTGAAACTGAAAATATTAAGCTTTAAGGATATTTTTCTCCTATATTTTGCAAAAAAATGACAGAATTTGCCGTTTTTGCTGATTCAGCGAAAAATTTTATATAAAATGTTAATTTTTTGTTATAAACTATTAACTCAAGGTGATAGGAATAGAATTTCAAGATTTTTTGCTTTTTCTCATATTTAGAATTTTCAGTTTTGTCAATGCTGATTCTAGGGCTCCAAAATACTGGTTGACCTTCAAGATGCTATATCTTTTACCCAGCCTCTAAAGTCACAGATGTATTTGCATTTTCTGAACGGCATTACGTGTAGAAAGTTTCCTATACCCCGTTTTCATAACTTATTTTCAATAGCCAAGGAGCTAGAGTGAGTTATATGCAATTTTTATCTAATTTTGGTGTTAAAGTATTTCCTTTAGACGCAAATATGTTATTTTGAATCTGTCTCAAACCATCAAAAACATGCTCATTTTTTAGTATAACCATCATTCTTTCAAAATAAACAAAAATCGTTTAATTCTGATAAATCTACAAGTCAGAATCTTTATTTTAATGAAAACCTCCGTTTTGGGGGCCGTCTCCGTTTTGGGGGCCATATACTGTAGTGTCATTTGGGTCCGACGCGAAGCAGAGGGCGCAAATGGCACTAGAGGGCTAATAATCAAATTGCAAGGGCAGAATTAATGACAATAACGAACGAAAACTTAACGCTATTACTATTATTATCCATATTGGACATTCAAACAACGTTTTTTTCTAGCGTTAACCAATTCTTTTCGCTTCAATGCAATATCTTCAACAAATTTTTAGCACCTTGCGAGCGGGCCGCAAATGACCAAAAAGTGTTTTTTTTTCTGACGTTAGTTTAGTCTCTTCCGCTTCAATGCAACGACTTCAATCCAATTCCGAGCGGGCCGCAAATAACGTTATTGCCCTATACCCGGGCCGTTAATGATATTTTAGCCCTCTGGAGCCTGGCGCTTTAGTTTCCTCAGCGCGGGTATGACAATTTGAGTCACAAAACCTTTCAATACCGCCCGCCGATTGAACCTTTAATGGCTTACTTAATGACCGCTATATGGATAATAATAGATGGTAAAAGATTAACGTCGCTATCTGGTCAGCCCCAAGCAAAAATAGCACCAATAAGGGCCGGCGTATAGGGTCGATTAGGTAATGGAATTCTATGTTTTCGTTTGATCCGTAAGGCCCTTGAATCTTTTGAGGTTTGTAAAAATCAAGGTTGCCACTATTTTGTTTTGATCAAAATTTAGCAGAATTTAGTAGATTGTAGGTGATTTTCAACTATGTTTTTAGGAGAAACTGAAAATTACGGAGAAAAAATTTAGGATTTTTGAGGAGATTTTCACACTTTTTAAAAGAATTTTAGGATTTTTGAGGAGAAAATTCTATAAAATTTTCATAACTTACAATGTTTTTAAAGACCTTTAAGCATACAGAGTGAAATGCTTTTGTCAACAATCGTTTCGATCATTTATGCCATGAATAGGATCATTTAGCAATGAAAATTTGATCATCAGAGTAAATTGAATTTTTGAAAACTTGGTAAAATATTTTCTAGGAGATTTTAGGAGAAAGTATTCAAAATTTCAATTTCCTAAGGAGATTTGAGGAGATTTTAGGAGACTTTTCAAAATTTAGGAGAATTTAGGATTTTTGAGGAGGCGTGGCAACCCTGAAAAAGCGCCGCCCTCTAAGAGGGTCGCACTTAGATGGTAGTATTTAAAAACTTGAAAATTCAAAAAGGCTACGTCGCACATTTAAGGAAACACGTTATTTATTGTTCTAGAGGCAAGTCTACGTCGGTTATGAAGTTTATGTGCCAAAACTCATTAAATATACAAAATAATATCTTAGCTTAGAGACTCAAAGTTAAAACCCTTCTTAAAAATACCTCAAAAAAAAAGTTTCCAAATGCTTTGATTTAGCATTCATTGTCAGTACAAACACGGTTGGTGGGGGTTTTACAGTATTTTTCAACAATCTTAAATGCACAGTCTAGGCAACAGGAAGGAAAAATTAACACAATTTAGCTGTGTAGAAAGTACATAATATGCTAATTCAAAGCATTATGAGCCTATTAAATACTTTTAAATAATGCTTTCGAGGTATCTCACAGCATTTAGAGGGGTACACAATTTAACTGTGCAAATTCTGTACTGTTTCTTTATTCGGATGAAATTATCGTTTTTGAAAAGATCGTTTAATACCTTTTTAAAAGTGATTTAATGTATTTTCTCAGCATTATTTCAACCCTTGCGTAGGAAAGAAAATAGCATTTTAATTTAGCTGTGCCACCTTCTGTTCTGTTGCATGTCTCAAAAGGACGATATTTTAGGCTATTAACACACCATTTTTCAGCAGTTTTCAGTAAATGGCCCTTTTATTGGCCAAATATTCGCCAATCAAATTAATTTTTTGATATTGAAACTTCTACTAATTCTTTGAACGTTCATGACTCGACGAATAAAATTTAAGATTTTCTCTCAAACTCAGCCGAAAGCTGGAGTCGAATCTCCTCTGTAGGATTTGAAGCTACTTATTTCCTTTACATAAATGTATTTTTCATACAAAGGCTGCATAGAAGTAAAATTCAACGACTTCCAGGACTTCGAAAAATGCAAAACCCTAAAACAAAAACAGTCTAGGCTAGATTCAATCCCTAATCAAAAATGTGACGTTAACATCAAAACACCACTTTTTTTTTCCCTGGGAAACGTTAAAGATTCAAATCCATCCTTCGGCTTAAAACTCAATGCTAATACTGGCAGGTCTCCGAATAGATTCTAATTACTACTCAAGCTTGTTAACAGGATATCTGAACAGGTTGACAGCACTGCCAACTAGCTAAACGATCTTGCAACTCATGATTACAAATTGGAACGCCCGGTGAAATTGATTCTAAATTACCCTCGTTCCTATTAGATTATTTGTATGAATTTAATGATCGTCTTGAATACCCTAGTTTAAAAGATTATACCTTTTGAAAGATGATTCAATTTGTTCTATTGATTCCAAATGGTTTTCATCGTGATGTTCCACATTGAAATATTTCATGTCTTATGTTTTCAATCGATTACCAAGCGCAAGTTCATCGACTTCAACCGAATTGCCAAGTGTGACTTAATTGACCTCCACCGTGTCCAAGTTGAATTTATTCAAAAGAGTGATTTGTTGAATTTATTCAAAAGAGTGATTTCATTGACTTCAATCAATCCCCAAGTATGATTCCATTAAAATCAAGCGGAAGTTGACTTCACTATTGTCTTTTTTTATACTTTTCCTTTTTCATTTTAGCTAAAACAAAGATTTGATAATCTTATTAAATTAATGTCCTGAATTCCTTAAAAATTTCGGACTTGACACTCTAAGACCATATAAACAACTCAAGTTTTGGATCAGATTTGAAGCTTAATATAAATTTAATGGCTTTTTTATGAGATAATCATGATTGACCGATTGACATATGATTTGATGACCTACCCACAGACACCCACATCTATTGAAAAATTAATTTTCTTTGGGTCAAGAAATTACTAGACTTAAGTCTGTATCAAAATAATTTGCATCTGAGACAAAAATGGCTGTAACTTTTGATAGAATTCGAAAGTTACCATTTTGTGCTGAATTGAAAAGATATTTGTGAGTGGAATATTATCAAACAACAAAAAATTGAAGAAAAAAAAAAGGTGAAAAATGAAGAAGAAGAAGAAAAAAACCAACTTCTTGTAGAAATGTGGTATGATTACCATTCTCACAGGAGTGATTATTCAATCTTAGATCATCACTGTGAAAAATTTTTTCAAAAATATTCATTCAATCAAAAGATATCAAACAAAAATTTATTGCTGGTTGACCTCTATAAAGTAGTCAAAAACGACAAAAACAGCCTTTTGTCAGTCAACTAATAACAAACAAAGGGCTCTTTATTGAAGAGAAAATACACTTTAATCTCTTTACAACAAGACAATTAATTATTGTGCCTAGATGCATAGGCTAAGCTTGGATTTAAATTGGTGATTAGAATTTTAAAAGTGTGTTTTGACAGCCTAATAATCATCAAAAATTGACCTCGCCCCCTACTAATTTGGCTTCTTGTTTGAGATAAAGTACATAAACGTTTCTTCTTTAATCATTTTGAACTTCGTAGGAACCTCAATTTAGATATCTTGATGTTCTAAAAATACTAGTAATTTGATTTTATGTGCTCTGGAAAATTGAAATTGACAGCTAGCAACTTGGCAACAAAAATCCGTTTGCTGAATTCGATCTTTATTATATGATAGTGATGGCTTCAGCTAGGGGTTTGTTCACCAAACACACTTTTATGTAGTCGTTTTTTGATTAGTTCAAAATTAGTTGATTATAGTTCATATCAAATATTTCCGGGGTGTAATCTATTAAAATCTTTATTAATTGCTTTCCAGGGAAGTGAATTTCAAGGCCTAAATCACTTTCCGTTTATATAACAGGGAGATTATCGGTTAAGAAAATACTTTTCAGTTTAGGTACCCAAATGGTCAAATAATACTTCTGAAAATTGTGCAATAAAGATTGTTTGTTTGCGGCTTTCCGAATCCTCGTTAATTGAACACCAAAACTTAATTGCCATAATTACGGCTGGTATTTGAGCACTGATTACAAGTGAAATTAATAAAATAAATCAAGATATCAATATTCATTAGAAAGCACAAAGACATATTGATCGTGCACGGCACGTTTGTCACGCTAAGGGATTTCGTCTAAGTCACAATAAAACATACAGCTCACTCTCAGTAGTTTAAAATCCAACAAAACATACAGCTCACTCTCAGTAGTTTAAAATCCAACAGGATTTGAATTGGAACACTCACTCCTTACATGACGTCATCACTTTTCGGCCAAAAAACTGAAATCCTTAAAAAAAGCTGAAGTCAACGATTTAAAAAGATTTTGAAATCTTTTGAAAGTTTGCATTGAAATGCATCTTTTGTCAAAATTTGAAATTATTTTGATGATTCTATCTATCAAAAGTTATTGGATCTTCAATTTTTATGACGTCATCAAAATAGCGCAAAATTATGGATTTTTGCGAATTACGCAAAATTTCTAAATCAAAAAACATCTGCCTAGATTGAGTCTTTTTCTACTTAGTTATACGCTTCGTTTGAGCCCAAAATGAGCTTATGAAAATGATTTGTAACGTTGCAAGAATTTTGACCTCCACGAACCCGCCTTATTCCCCTGGAGTCCAGTAGGTCTAAGAACATGCTTTGCATTTTTCCAGGGAGATTGATTCGATTTGAGATAACTAAAAGGGTTTGGATGACCATGCATTGTCTACCTATGTTCAATTTCCAGGGGTGGAAATATATGCTCGTTTATATTCCCAGGGTTCAAATAAAACTTTAGAATTTCCAGGGACGTAATATAAATTTCCAGGGCGAAAAGACCGATTTTAGTTCGACTAATTTTGTGGGAGAAAGTTTTTGTCAGTGATTACAGAACTAAGGGGATCAGATCCTGGGAGATCTGATTGCATTTAAAAAGTAAAGAGAAGGTTGATCATTTTTCATTTACATAACAGAGAGATTATCGGCTATAGTCAGATAATGTAGTTTTCTGAAAATTGTGCAAAGACGAAAGTCAAATTTTGTTTTTTGCGACTTTTAAAATTTTTGCTAATTGGCAATCAAAATTAATTGACATAATTATGGTTAGTATAGAGCTTTGATCAAGTACCAGTAAAGTCTATTCACGACCGCTGAATTACTGAACATTTATTTAGATACCGTAAAATTCTTCAGATACCTTACCGTACGTCATATATTGTCACGCTATTCACAGATTTCATTATATCAGTCATTGAAGTCTGTTTCAAAATAATCTGCCATTTGAAGCAAAGTTTGCTTTTACTCAACCTAGTAGGCTCAAAATTTCTAAGTAGGTTAGGGCTAAGCCTGGCTGCAGTAGTTCCTAGGCCCCAAAATGTGAAACTTGAAAATAATGAAAAGAACACCAATTGATTTGCTCCCAAAGATCAAGTGTAAAAAAGTATACATTTGTAAGAAACATTTCCGTGTTTGTTTTTGGGGGAATAAACGTTACTGTTTTATTTTTGATTGAAAATTACTGTCTTTTTTTCAAAGTTACCAGTGAGTACGGTAGAAAAAAAAGAACAGAGGAATGTTAATTTCCCAAACAAAAATTTTAAAATATCTGAATATTTAAAAAAATCCTTCTTCAGCTCATATGACATACGGCATAATAATCCTTCAAATAATTTCTAACCTAAAGTCTGTCTCAAAAAAATGGCTGTAACTTTTGATAGAATTCGAATCAAGTTGGGATTTTGTGCTCGTTTAAAAAATATTCGTGAGTGGAATATTATCAATTAAAAAATTTGAGAAAAAAAAAGGAAAATGAAAATGAAGAAGAAAAAAATCAATTTCTTGTAGAAATGTGGTATAATTACCATTTTCACAGGAGTGATTCTTCAATCTTCGATCATCATCACTGTGAAAAAATTTTTCAAAAATATTCAATCAAAAGATATCAAACAAAGTTTATTGCTGGTTGATCGACAAAAGGCTGTTTTTTTTGTCGTTTTTCAACGTTTTTTACTTCTTATTAGAGTCAACCAGCAATAAACTTTGTTTAATATCTTTTGATTGAATGAATATTTTTGATAAATTTTTTGACAGTGATGATGATCTAAAATTGAAGAATCACTTTTGTGAAAATGGTAATTATACCACATTTCCCCGAGAACTCCCAGAGTTCTTTTATTCCGATAGAACAATGGCGCAGTTGAATCTTAGTGCGGGAATGGAAACCTTATGCAAAACGACGGTAAAATAGCATAGAAATCAAAACAAAAAATGACAGTTGGACTTTATGCACTTTTTAGACTCTTTTCAAAATTGATGGTACGGAAGTTTTATTCTTTTACATTGCATCCTATTCATTGAGAATAGGTTATGATTTTGGGTGTTTCAAATTAGGAAGACATCTCCCAAGATGTAAGTTGAGTACATTGCAGCATGAACATATAAACGACTGGACGTCTATCTTTTATTGTCTCTTTGAAGCGAGCTTCGTTGCCGCCTGTATTTCAAAGTTGGTATGAAAAATCCCCGGGGGGGGGGGCAGCTGGGCAAAATGACCGACGGGTATGTGCGGGCCCTAAGGGTACCTTTTCCAATATGTTTAAAATGCACTGTAAGGGTCGGAAAAACTAAAGATGCAATGTAAGGGTAGAAATTTCAGAAAATTCTTGAAAAATCGAGATATTTTGCCCAAAAATGCTAGAATTTTGACCATTTTTTGCACGAAAAGGATTGAAAATTTGGGGGAAGATGCACTCTAAGGGTATGATTTTCATCGAATTTTGCTGCATTGTAAGGGTGCAATTTTAAAAGCCAATTTTCGGCCCGCACATACCATCAGTCCGCAAATACAGTGCCCCCCCCCCCCCGGGGAAAAAATCCGACAACATTCCGTCATAATTTTATTTCTTTGAATTATTTAGGTAAAAGAATTGATAGAGCTTGAACATTACTCCTAATGTACAAAAAAATTATTTTCGAATTTTTTCACAAGTTTGCAATATATTTTATCAACATTTAAAACTCTAAAATGCAGAATTTCAACTGCGTGTATACTTTTGAATCCCTTTTGTCACTCAAATAATTTTTTTTATGACTTGAAAAAAATAGCTTGCCAAAGTTGAGAGCCTGTTTCATAAGAAAATCGACATTAGAATGTGACACTCTCTAAGATTATTAGACACTTTTAAGTCAAAATTTAGAAATATTAGTCGGAGTTTTGACAAGCTGGCGATGATTTTGCCTCTGTTATCTTTGTTATGATATAGATAAACCACTTGAGAAGAATAGAACAACAGAGACTTTTGTCGAAGTTTTGACGTTGTTAGCAAGGTATTCTCAAGTGGTATATCATCAAAATCTATTGTTTCATTTTATGCTTTTAACGAGGCGGCAACGAAGCTAGCAGCCTTTTCTACAAAAAGAGCGACCTTAAGCAACTAGGACGGCGACTTGAAAGAGGACGTGAAGTAAATCTTAAAAGCAAGTGGCAAATTTTATCTGATTTTATCTAAATTTAATATCACATGGACAGATTTTAAATGCAGGAAAGTCTTTGTAAAAAATAACGTTATAATTCTCGAGGGTTCATATCATTTAAAACTATTGTACTCTTCCTTAATCGTCTTCGTCCCGAAGACGACGTCAAAACAGAATTTTCAAGTCGTCTTGAGATTTGAAAACTTCCATTAATTACCCTATTAAAATTAACTATTCTCATGAGAAAATTGATATGAAAAGAAAAGCATCTAGCTGCGATCCAGATATCAATCCCAAAGGATTTTCTTTTTGTTCAATCCTGCCGTACTCTTTCAAAGTCGCCTTTCTAGATGCTTAAGGTCCCTAAGACAAAGGAGATGGATGTCCAGTCGTTTATATGTTCATGATTGCAGACATTACATAGTACAGTCATTTGGGGTTAGTGAGTAACTTTCAACCGATTCAAACACTTCACAAAATCTTTTAATCATAATTTAAAGCTTGCATGTAAGTAAGTCATGACATCACCTTCTCACAGATCCGGTGGAACCCCCTCCTATTGGATACCGTAAGTTGGTCTAATCTCGACATCCCTCTTCTAATTTCGACACCCTTCTTTAGTGATTAGGAATAATAGGAAGGTCGAAACCACTGATGGACAAAAGATTTTTTACTCGCTGATAACTAAGGAAAGGAAAATAATTTCCATCAGCTATTCTGACCTTCCTCTCATTCCAATTCCTAAAGAAGGGTGTTGAATTTTCACGACTGCAAAACTTTCTGATTTGAACATAATGGAATTCAAATCACCAGCCATAAAAAATAGGGGAATATCAATTTTCATTTCATCATCAAGTTTCAGACCGTTATTTATACTCCAACTACACGCTTTTTTTTATAAGAATACACTTTATAAGAATGTCCATGATGAAAATGGCCAAAAAATTAAGAATATGGTTAGAATATCACCATCATGGAATTTTGAGACGTATGTACTAAATCAGTCACTAAATGTTAAATCTAGTCTGAATTAGGATCCTAACTTAAGAATGCTGTAAGAATATTTCAGGATGATTTTCCCAAAAAAGTTAAGAATATCCATGATGAAATGGATTTACACCATTCTTATAAAAACAAGCAACATGCTGAATGGACCTACCTGTTGATCAAAATCAGATAAAAGTAGGTATTCTACATTTTACTATTGGTATTGAGCAAACACGATAAGTTTTAGAACAATGCAAAAACGTCTGATTTATTTTCTTTTATCATTGTGTAACTTGGTCGTCTTTTTTTGAAAATTTTATGACGAAAAAAAATTTCCGAGAAAAATTACTTCAACCACATTTTAAAGTACCTTGCACTCTATCTTTCTGACAAAAATCAGGAAAAACTAATGAAGCAATTTTGCACCAAGTCCAAAAAACCTTATTTTTAGGTAGTTTTTGGCCCAAATTTACCCCAAATTTTTTTTTTCAAAATCGGGCTCCGTCACTTTTTAGGCATTGCTATTTTGTATCATTGTGCAAAAATGAAAAAAAAATAAGGAGCCGATCCCGAGAAAAGCTGCTAACAGGAAAATGGTAAAAGGGAATTTCCCCAAAAAAACGAAAATCTGTATTTTACGACGAAAAAAAATTTTCCGAGAAAAATTACCTCAGCCACATTTTAGGGTACCTTGCATTCTATCTTTCTGCCAAAAATCAGGAAAAACTAATGAAGCAATTTTGCACCAAGTCCAAAAAACCTTATTTTTAGGTAGTTTTTGGCCCAAATTTGCGAAAATCCGTATTTGACGACGAAAAAAAATTTCCCGAGAAAAATTACTTCAGCCACATTTTAGGGTGCCTTGCACTCTATCTTTCTGCCAAAAATCAGGAAAAACTAATGAAGCAATTTTGTACAAAGTCCAAAAAACCTTTTTTTTAGGTAGTTTTTGGCCCAAATTTGCCCTCAAAATTTTTTTTTCAAAAATCGGGCTCCGTCACTTTTCAGACATTGCTATTTTGTATCATTGTGCAAAAAATTAAAAAAAACTAATGAGCCAATCCCGAGAAAAGCTGCTAACAGGAAAATGGTAAAAGGGAATTTTCCCCAAAAAACGAAAATCCGTATTTTAACGACGAAAAAAAAATTTTCCGAGAAAAATTACTTCAGCCACATTTTAGCGTACCTTGCACTCTATCTCTTTCTGCCAAAAAAATCAGGAAAAAACTAATGAAGCAATTTTGCACCAAGTCCAAAAAACCTTATTTTTAGGTAGTTTCTGGCCCAAATTTGCCCCCCAAAAATTTTTTTCAAAAATCGGGCTTCGTCACTTTTCAGGAATTGCTATTTTGTATCATTGTGCAAAAAATTAAAAACAACTAATGAGCCAATCCCGAGAAAAGCTGCTAACAGGAAAATGGTAAAAGGGAATTTCCCCAAAAAAGCGAAAATCCGTATTTGACGACGAAAAAAAATTTTCCGAGAAAAATTACTTCAGTCACATTTTAGGGTACCTGCACTCTATCTTTCTGCCAAAAAATCAGGAAAAACTAATGAAGCAATTTTGCACCAAGTCCAAAAAACCTTATTTTTAGGTAGTTTTTGGCCCAAATTTGCGAAAATCCGTATTTTACGACGAAAAAAAAATTTCCGAGAAAAATTACTTCAGCCACATTTTAGGTTACCTTGCACTCTATCTTTCTGCCAAAAATCAGGAAAAACTAATGAAGCAATTTTGCACCAAGTCCAAAAAACCTTATTTTTAGGTAGTTTTTGGCCCAAATTTGCCCCCCAAGAATTTTTTTCAAAAATCGGGCTCCGTCACTTTTCAGGCTTTGCCATTTTGTATCATTGTGCAAAAAATTAAAAAAAACTAATGAGCCAATCCCGAGAAAAGCTTGTAACAGACGAACGGACAACGGTCAAATTAAAGGACCTCCCGGTAGGTCCAAAAAGAAGCGTGTAGCAGAAAAATCCTACCGGGTGTCTGTCATGAGAAGCGGGTGGCATAGGGAAGCCGCTTTTCTAATGACTTTAAATAAACTGATGACAAATAAATTACTGCCTGGAGTTGATTTAGGTAACCCCTTTCCTATGAAAGTAAACCCCAATCGACGATATTTTCGAAATAAAACGTTTAATGATGATTTTGTCTTTAAGAACCCAAAACAGGCAGAACAAATAATCTTGTAAATCTTATGAAAATAAAGTAAATTTAATTTAAACCTGGGTCTCTGAAGTGTTTAAATGAATCCAAAATTTCACCATAAAACGGAAACATACGACAAAATGCACGAAAATACAAAATTTTCAAATTTCTTCGATACAAAATCAAGCTCATAACTTTCAATCTTTAAAATCTTTCCTGTACTTTGCCTCGTGTTGTTGTGAATATGTCACAAAATCTTTCTAATAAATATTTTACTTCGCAATGATTTCGAATGTTTCGCAATTGGCCAATCAGAAAGGTCGTTCAAATCGCAAGTAACCAATCAGTACGCTTTATTCAATGACGAAAAATGGAAAACAATAGAATATAATCAGCAACGTTTTTGTTTCGCGAATGAAATCGACAAGGGAATTCTAATTCGTTTTATTGATGATGAGAAATCAGTCATTTTGACAAACACAAAATAAATATTCACGAATATCAATCAATGTGTAGAAAACAATAGTCAACAGAAAAATTAAAGACAAAAAGCAAAACTAAAAACACTGGCATGAAAGTCCAAATGTCAATGGGAATTTGGAAAGGCCTTATTCGCGATATATTGTTTAAAAAAAAACTCAAAAATGTCAAATAAACACTTTTCAAATGTTTACTTGCATGCATCAAAGAAGCGCTAATAATGCGTATTTCAACAACCAACATGCATGATTTGGCAGTAAAATCGTGAAAATATAGTCTCCCAATAGTACCATCCGCGAAATTAAGTCCCCGAGAAATCTTTAAATTGCAGATGAGTATAACCGCGAAATTTAATCCCCGCGAAAATTTATCTTATTAGAGGTTGGAAAAGCCAGCAAATTAAATTTCAGTCCCACTATAAGGGACGGGAAAATAGGAAAACTTCTACTACTTGCTCCTTGAAAGATCAAAATTTGGTCAAATTAGTCCCAATAAGGGTCGTAAAAATCGCAGTTTTCTAATTTTTTCTCTATTTTAGTCCTGCTAAGGGTCCGAGGGTGCACCCAAACCCGGCGTTTTTTTTAAACAAGCCTCGTTGTCACCTGTATTTGCAATTTGATATAAAAAATCCGACAAAACTCCATCACTATTTATTTCCCTTAAGTTCGCATTGAAAAACATTGATATAAATTACAAATTGATTGTAAATCACAAACAAATTGTTCCTCATTATTTTGAAAGAAATTTTATCAACAATTTTTCGGAACATCAAATAGTACAGCGTCTGTTATGAGAGTTTCTCAAGAAAATTTGATGTGACTTTAATTTGATCGAAAGAAAACGGGAGGCCATGGAATAAAACATAGTCGAATTAGAGAGTTTGTTACCTCAAAGTGGGAAGAATGTGTAAGTGAGAGATAAAAACAAAACCCAAACAATTAATCGCTTCTTCCCACAGAATTTTCACGACAGGCACCCTTCCCAGAAACACAGCCATGCACCATTGGTTGACCGTTTCATTATTTTACCCTGCCGGTCCTTTTTACACCGGTCCCAATTCAATTTTTTCCTATTTTTAGCCCGACCCTATTTCAATTCCAATCCCTTGCGCCGGCCCTTATTACGCCAGCGACAAAAAAACAACGCCATAATAAGGGCCGTCGTAAAAAGGGGCTGATATCTGTCCTCCAAGGGAACGAAGAGGTTCAACTTAACGAACGAGTCGCGTTATGAATATCTATTTACATGCGTTTTTGTGGTTGAGTGAGAAATCCAAATGTGCTAGCAAATTAAATAAAGCTAAACTAAGTAAAATGTCAAAAATGGAATTTAAAAAAACCTTCTGTTCAAAAATAGTCAAAAAGATCAAAAATTATGTTCAATAAGAATTCTATGTAAAAAGTAATGAATACATGGGTTTTGGGACTGCAATTTTCAAATCTCGTAGTGAGGGAAAGTAAGCAAGCTAAGGAAATGCGGCCAAATATTCCCTTAGGAAAATTTAAACCCGGGGGGGGGGGGGTTCTTGGTCCTGAGTTTGGGAAAGAGTAACCATATGTATATTTCCCCGACAACGTTCTTTCCCGGTAAGGATCATATTAAAAAAAAATATCAAATCTCTAGAAAATTCAGTTTCACACTCTTTTTGTTGCTTTTAAACATCTTTGGCCAGTTTGAAAATACAAAACTTTCCCGACATCTTCACAAGGAGAATTCCGAATTCGAATTAAAACTCTCTCTCATAAATGATTTACTCCCCAGATATTCTCGCGAAGAAATTTTTCAATCGAGTCATAAGCATTTTATCCCGCCATCGACAATCCAGCAGAGAGGATTTCACATCATAATCGGCTCCATAAACACTTTCATGATTGGCTAAAACGTTCCCAATTTCAAACACATGTTTTACAGTAAAACCAATGACGGAAAATTCTCTCTCACTAGTTTTGTTTAAACAACTGGACACACTTTCTATCCAACTTATAAACCTACCAGCCTCTGCACCAAAAGCAACAAGATAGAAATTGACCAATCAGATTTGTCATAATCCGAACCAAACTCGAACCCAACTCTCTTGTTAGGTTAGGCGGACTGATAGATGTAATTCACGCATGATATTAATTTGCCATCCATCCAAATGTAATACCGTAAGAAAGGCCAGCGGTAACATCGAACCTTTACTTGAACAGAATGCTCAGAACAAACTTCTACTGAAAAGAACAGTCGATATTCTCTTAGAATTTTGCTCTTCACTTTTCCCAACAACAGACTTCAAGAATGCCACATTTCTTGGAGCTTCCATCAATTTTACCAAAAGTTTTATTTTTTCATATATTTACTACTGGTAAGGAAATTCGCCTCCTGACGAATAGGATTGTGGGTAATTTGGATTCATTCGATTTCCAGATTGCTGTTGCATTTGTGGATTCCCGCCCATATCATTTCCTCCCGCCCCTGATTGTGCGAAAAGCCGTTGATCATTGTAATTGTTCATGTAGCCACGTGCTGCCATATCGGGCGGGGCGTTTGAAATAAGATCTCGAGAGTTTTGCATACTGTTTGGCTGTAAAAGATCACGTGAGTTCTGTTGGGCGTTCGAAATAAGGTCCCGTGAATTTCTTGGCGGTACACTTGATTGATACATTCCTTGTAAAGGATCGACGGGCGTATTTGATTCACCACCCATCTGTTGGGTGTTCATGTTGGGCGGGTAGTTATATCTGGATTGCTGTTGCATAGCAGTGTTCCAGTCCGACGAAGAGGAGTATGAATTTGGGGCAGGTGGCTCCTCGTGTTGATGTTTACGTGCCATATTCGCCAAAACGTCGCTGGCTGAAAATACAAGCATATTAAGATTTATAACTTGTTTATTTTTCATTGCTTGATGCATCCTTCTTTCTTAAGATGGTAACTTCCTAGCCATCTAAAAGAAGGGATACAAAAGGGAGAGTGAATGTGGGAAGAGGGAATATCTTTTCATGAATCTTGTTTTTTTTGGTCAGGAATGTTTACTTCTCTGTATGCATCCCTCTTGTTTTAAGTTAAAGCAATCACGGTTATCATCCTGATTACCCATGATCCTTTGAACCGTGAAAAGGCCTACATAATACGCCTGGAAATCTTATTGAAGTCCATCTAAAATTTCATGGATGTACGTACCTTCACTCTGTTGGTACATATCTTGCATATATTGGTCATTGCCGTTGTTCGATGAAACGCCACTGTTATTTGCATATTTACCCAGGTTGCTTTGGGGCGAGGTTGATGTTACTGAAGATCCTACAAGAAACAAAGCAATTGATACTTTTTATTATACTTTGGCATTCTCAACATGTATAAAGTATAAACACTGAAAGACAACACACGAGGTTGACAGTGGTAGTTCCCTGCCGTAAAAACGCTTACCGCTCCCATTGGTTTATCCTTGGAAGAAGCACAACATCAACTAACAACATCGACAAACAACAACTTATACAATAAGCAACTAGATTTTTAAGAAATATACATAAATAGCACCATATACATAGAAGACGGCCTCAGATCCTTTTCATCGTCCAATATATAAACACTAGAAAGAGCTTCTCTATCTTTTCCAAGCCACATCAGTTGAAAAATAACAATCTACCATTATTAAAAAACAGTAATCCACAGTAGACCAGCAACTTGGTCATTCAAAACAAACAACAATCATGCCAATCAGTCAGGGATATGTTCAAATTAGCTGATAGTCGGTTGTTTAGCCGGATAAGTTATATAGGCAATATTGCATAAGTTAATTAGCCGAAAAACAAGTAAATCGTTTATTTTTGTCGAAATATCAACAGCCGCGTCAGTATGGTGGTCTTGATAAAACGAATTACCGGCACCGAACTGTTGTCCTCTTTTAAAGATGGAACATTGTTTTGCTTCAGAAAGGGACGAAGACACTACATCTGTAATTCTTAGGGAGGTTTGGCATCAAATGTCTGAAATAATGCTATTCTTATTCTCATAGACGCCGTACTGTACTGTATATATTATAATAAAAAGTCGATAATCAATAAATCCTGCAAATTCTACCGTACAGCAAGAAAACAGTGAGTGTTTCGATGGAGACCACACGGTTTTATGATAAGAACATTTTGTCTAAGATAAGAATACGAAGCTCAATTTTGAACAAAAACTAAGAATAGATTAAGAACAGTTCTAGTCTTAGTTTTTAGACACGCCCAAGAAAATTCTTACATCAGAAAGAACAAGCAACATGCTGAATGGACCTACCTAGTGATTAACATCAGATGAAAATAAGAAAAAAGTGACAATAATTGTACAAAAATTCAGAATGGAAAAATAAAGCTTGTGTGTTGAATAATGTAAAATGGTAAAAAGGAATTTCCCCAAATACGAAAATCACTTAAACCATTCAGCCCCAAAAAACCTTTTAAGCTCTTTTTGGCCCAAATTTGCCCAAAAAAATTTTCCTTAAAAATCTGGCTCCGTCACATTTTGGGCATTGCCATTTTGCATCATTGTGCAAAAAATCAGAAAAGAATTATGAGTCAACATCGAGAAAAGCTATATTTTCTTATTTGGTTAAAGGGAATTTCCCCAAAATACGAAAATCCGTCTTTTAAGGCGAATAAGAATTTTCCAGGAAAAACCACTTCAGCCATTCTTTAGAGAATTTTGCCCTCCATCTTTGTAGAAAAAATCAGAAAAAAGTAATGACAGGATTTTACACAAAGTCCAAAAAACCCTATTTTTAGGCAGTTTTTGGCCCAAATTTGCCCAAATATATATTTTTTCGAAAATCGGGCTCCGTCACATTTTAGACATTGCCATTTTGCATCATTGTGCAAGAAATCAGAAAAAAATAACGAGTCAACTTTGAGAAAAGCTATATTTTCTTATTTGGTTAAAGGGAATTTCCCCAAAATACGAAAATCCGTCTTTTAAGGCGAATAAGAATTTTCCAGGAAAAACCACTTCAGCCATTCTTTAGAGAATCTTGCCCTCCATCTTTGCACAAAAGATCAGAAAAAAGTAATGACAGGATTTTGCACAAAGTGCAAAAAACCCTATTTTTAGGTAGTTTTTGGCCCAAATTTGCCCAAATAAATTTTTTCTCGAAAATCGGGCTCCGTCACGTTCTGGGCATTGCCATTTTGCATCATTGTGCAAAAAATCAGAAAAAACTAATGAGCCAATCCTGAGAAAAGCTGGTAACAGACGGACGGACGAACGGACGAACGGACGAACGAACGGACATGGGTTAATTTATAGAACCTCCACCGGGGTACCCGGAGGTAGGTCCAAAAATAATGCATATAGGAACGTTGTTAAGAACACTTAAGTCTGAAAATTTCAAAAATAAGAACAGCTGAGTCTCAACTAAAATTTACTGGTCGTTATAAAAAAATCTTAAAATTGCAATCGAGAGGATGAAAGCGAGCTTACCTGCTTGTAGCTGCTGTTGTGACCGAATGGTGGATGAAGTGCTCGCTTTACGCTTGTTTATGTTTCGTGAGGGTGGTGTCGTTGATTCTGTTCCTAATTGTGACTAAAAACGTAAAAGGTAGTTTGCAATAGATTGGAGTCGTTTATAATATGTCTAAGATAATTAGATATCATATCGCACTGGATAGACATGATAATGTTTATCTGATATTCCGATGGCGGTTTGGCTGCCGCCAAGGTTAAAGCTCTAAAAGAGCCGTTCAATTTCATAACCTTCTAATGGTTCAACTACCCTGGTGCATAAGCCTGAAAATAATTCTGCTGGATCCGCTATCCCCGAAACCCTCGGAGCTTTAGCGTGTTGGAAGAAAATTTCTACATCGAGCGCCAGATAATGATTATGTCTCCTAAGACTTGCTTATGTACTTAGAAACTTTTAAGAGCTTTGGGTACTCATCTAAGTACGTCGCAAATATCGAACAAATAGAAGATTTATCTCTTGCTTCGCTAATTGCCTAGGAGAGGTAATGTCCCTTACCTTAATTCAAATAGCCAAATAAGAAAAATCGTATTCAAAACGAACCGGTTACCTCTAGTATGGAAACACCTTGTTGTGATTTACCAGTATCATTCGGTTGTACTCGATATGGGTACGCATACATGCCAGGCTTCTCTTGAATAATAGAAGTGACGTCTAGCTCTCCAGACGCTCCGCTTGTGTTCGCATTATTGGAAGTGTTATTGAAATTCAAGCCTGATCCACCATCAATGCTGTCCATGCCGCTTGACGAGACGTTGTATTGCGATTCCGTTTTACTTCTATAGAATGGAAATGAAAGCGTTGTTGTTGATGAAATATTAATTTTGACAAGGAGGATTAGACCAATCTATCTTTTATCTATATAGAGGCTGGAAGAATATTTCCGGGGAGTAATCCGAGAAGAATTTTGCCAGGGGTAATCTAAGAAGAATTTCCAGTCATTTTTCCAGGGGCTTAAAATTTATTCTGAAAACTCTAAGGGATATAAAGACTGGTTTTAGTCCGTCCACCCTCAATTTCAGATGTGAAGAGAAGAATTTTGAATGCTTTCTCTTTTGCAAATTTTGCCATTTTCCACACATTTTCAAGAATTTCTTTGGCTTGAAAAGGTTCATCCACCCACTGTATGGATATGTTATGGAGATCATGATATCCTCACATTGATCAGTATCACTATAATCATCAGACCTTATTGGTAGAAAATTTGTTGATAAAAGTGACAAAAAAAAAGCTTGGTGACAGAATTCATTTCCGAAGAAATTTTTCAACCGATGGTTAACAATAGTCTGTACAGGGTGTCCCTAATTAAACTATCGAGTCGAAACACAACTATGAGTAGAAAGTTTTATGTGCGTGTTCACAAAATTGTATTTTAAGCTCCCCCTCTTTTTTCTTTGTCATTATGATTAATTTATACGTTGTAACTACCTTTTGTAATAAGCCTGTGTGATGGAGAACGTTCTTATATTTTAGCGATAACACACACAAACTTTTCTACTCAATCGCATGTTCAAACTCGATACTTTAATTAGGGACACCCTGTATAAAAAACCTCGGTCTGGAAGTCTTTTGTTTCTTTCCATTGTTTCTTACTTGAACTTGCGTTGAGAAATTAATTTGTTTTGCTCACTTTTTGATCATGTGATTTTAATCTTAAACCAATCCCAAGAGGAATATTTGGTTAACGTGATCAAAAACTGAGCAAATCGCTTTTCATCTTTTTATGATAACAAAGGAAAAAGCTAACAAAAAGTTAAAACAATAAGCTTCCAGACCAGTGTTTTTTTATAAGGACTATGATTAAGGTCTTTCTGAATAGATAATTCTAGAACTTACTTAATGAGATTATTGGTACAAACAATATATTCAGCTTCATCGGTGTAGGGATTTTGAAAACTGTAACAACTTGATCTCATTGCCACCAGTTCACCATTCATATGTTTGAAGTGATATCGGATGGAAAGTGGTTGGCCTTTCAATTTCAAGACTAAAGAAAAAGTTGACAGTATTGAATCAGGAACAAAAAAGCCATGTGTTTGAAATTTTATCGGATGGTAAGTGGTTGACCCTTCAACTTCAAGACTAAAGAAAAAGTTGACAGTATTGAATCAGGAACAAAAAAAGCCATGTGTTTGAAATTTTATCGGATGGTAAGTGGTTGACCCTTCAACTTCAAGACTAAAGAAAAAGTTGACAGTATTGAATCGTAACCAAAAAGGCTGGATAGTACCCATATTCATGTGGTTGAAATTATATCGAATCGACAGTAGTTTACCTTTTAATCTTTGATATTAAAGAGAAATCTAGAAACCTATTTCAGTTCGCATCAGGTGTATGATGCCTAGAAAGTATTTTGGATGCAGATAAGTGCACTTAGGGTTCCTATTAGTTGCAAATCTGAATTGTGATTCAACAAAGTATCATACTGGTACAGCGATATATCAGTCAAGATTAGAGATAATCTCAATTCTTGACTGATAGGGTCCCTATTATATAATTTGCTGAGGCAGATATTTGCATGATCGGAAGAACTCTAAACACTTTTTACAAAAGTTAATTTTATCGGCCAACACAAATTCTTTAATAAATTAAAGAAAAATGGCTGGCAAATTTGCAATGTGCAAATAGCACTTTGGGCATTACCTTGTTCGAAACTTTCTTTCATATGATCGACATCATTTTCACTGTAAAATTCATAACAAAGCTTCCCAAGCAAATCGATTGGTCGATAACCGAGGATTTCGGTAACCCTGAAAAACAAAATTAAGTCTTCAATGACGTCCATATAACGTTATTGTTGTGTACCGAGTGGATACTAAGAATTTATACATTTTAAAGATTTATGCTGGGGAAGAACTTAGGAAGAACTAAGATTCACTCGCACTTTAAACAATACAGGTTTTTTCTTTTACAAAATATTAGCAAGCTAGCGGCAAAGTCAGGGAGGAAAAATCTTGAATTTAAAATCTAAAGATCAGGAGAAGTGAAAATGCAACTCTTTTTCTATTATCTTTCGCCTTTATCTGATAGTCCGATGGCGATTGGCGGCCGCCCAAGCGAAAACTATAGAGGAGCGGGCCAATATATCAATAGGAGCAGATTGATAGACGCATTTTGATGTGCCAACAACAGTTTTTAAACGTGGTTAGGCCAAATTCCGTAATCCAATTCTTCTAGATGTTAAAATTTGCCCGATTTTCAGGCAAAGTGTGTCGCAGTTAATTTCCAGATCTAGTACCAGATAACATTTACCTTTGATCTACAAAACTGAAGCGTCCGTCGAGCGTTTGACGAGTAATAAACTCTGTAGCAGGTGCAGATTCGATCAGATCTTTACTAGTCGGCATGCTAGTCGGCTGAAGACGACCGATAGCCACCAGACAGAGCTCTCCTCCTCCGAGATCACCTTTATCAGATTGTATTTGCTGCATCATCTCGTCCTCTGTGTCGTGCAGTTGGTTCGCATCCTGGATAGACACAAAACATAGATTGAGGTTTTTTCATCCTCAATTTTGATGTTATCAAAATAACCGGATAAAGCAGTATCAAGAGTATAATCGAAAGCTGTTTTTATCAGCACTTACGCAGAAATTCATATAGATTTCAAAACAGCAATAAAAAAGCTCTTAGTTGCTCTTCTCTTAGTTGGCAGCCTATGTGTTAAGAGTGTTATGATGATTAGTAGAAAATTGTAAGTCTCTGGCAAACAATAATGGTGAAACTTTTTGGAGGAAGGACCAAGGTATGTAACTGAAGTGGCACGTTTGTGATTTCACTGTGGTGGGTTTGAGGGGGGAGGTTACGACGGAGCGTCTTCATTTTCTTATAAGGGGTATGGCTAAAAGAAACACTCTCCTTCATAAGATCTGAGCCCCCCCCCTACCCTTCGTATAGGCAACAGTTTCAAAAATTAAGTTCCTTCTTCTTTCTCTTAATTACAAAATGTTAGCAACATAAAATCAGGCTAGAAAAAATCTTGAATTGAAAATCTAAAGATAGAAGTGATATGAAACTCCATTATCCATATTATCTACTAGAAATTGTCCCTTTCCAATCAAATAGTTTCAAGAAAGAAGCTTCCTCTTCATCCTCCATTATTTTGGCCTAAAAATCCTTGAGGGCATAAGAAAAAAATGAGACATACCCGTATATAGCCAGTGCAATGAACGACAGAATAAGCTTCATCTTTATACGATATGCGTTTTTCTTTACATCGATTCTTGATTTCCATTAAATGGGCGTCAACATCTTCGCAATCCCCTTCGTAGTTTCCACACTTCATTCGAACGATGAAATTCCTTCGGGAGCCATTCGCAAGAGAGTTTGCTATGTGACAGAAAAGAGAGAAACATATTTTTTGTACGAGACACTTTTCCTTTGAAATTCCTTCGAGTAAGATTCGAGCCAGAGTGGTACAGCTATTTTTTTTCCGTCAGCGGACGCAGACCAGAATTAACGCCCGAAGGCCTGATTTAACGGCCGAAGACCTGATTTAACGACCGAAGACCTGAATTAACGGCGGAAAATCTGAATTAACAGACGAAAACCTAAGTCAACGGTCGAAGACCTGAATTAACAGTCGAAGAACTAAGTCAACGGTCGAAGACCTGAATCAACGGTCGAAGACTTGATTTAGCAAGTCACTGGCCGAATACCAATTTGCAAGGAGAAAAATATCATTTTTAGAAACTAAGATAAAAAAAAGTTTTCCTCAAAATATATCAAGTTTTGTTCGGAAGAGGGTTTTGGAAAATTTCACCTTGAGATTTCTTCTCGACACATCATTACGCTAATATTCTTATCAGTAGTATATAGGTTTTCGACCGCAGTCGGTTCTGCTCTCGATAGCTGTCTACCCGAAGGAAAGGATTGCCACTCTTTATCCCTGGATTGCTCAACTTAACCTTGATCCCTCTTTTAATTACTCAGCATTAAGCAGAGAGGCAGCATAAATACCATTTTGGGAATCTTTGGTACGATCCGGCTAGGGATTGAACCCACAACCTTGCGCACCATAGCCGGATGCTCTACCACTGTACGACCGTAGTACAGTGGTAGAGCATCCGGCTACGGTTCGCAAGGTTGTGGGTTCAACCCCCAGCCGGGTCATACCAAAGATTTCCAAAATGGTACTTGATGCCTCTCTGCTTGATGCTCAGCAACTAAGAGAAGGATCAAGGGTAAGTGGAGAAATCCAGGGAGAAAGAGTGGCGCCCTCCCCTACCTTCGGGTAGATAGCTATCGAAAGAGGAGCCTTCGGGTCGCCTCCGACTGCGGTCGCAGACTTACTTACTACCACTGTACTACGCTCAATATTCTCATTCGATTAATATTAATTATTAATAAAAATAAGGAATCTTACCAGGCGAATTGCCATCAGTTCGAACATTCCCAGCTGAAAGACAAAGAAATCAAGAATGATTAATGTAGCAAGGGGTTTTTGTCAAATAAATTTCCTATCAAGCGTATTTCTTCGAGAAGAGTTTATTCAATCAAGTGTGCTAAAGTTGAGAATTTTCAAGAATTTTCTAACCAACACTACGGCGAAGAATTGAAAAATACAGATGTTCATTAAAGTCTTTATTTCAAGAGATTCGGTGAATACTTACTTTTGAGGTCAAGGATGCGCGTATCATTGGAGACTTCTGTGTTCAATTGGTCTTTTATCTTGTTGATGTCTTCAGGGTGGATGACGTCATAAAATGATTTGTTTATCCACTCATTCTGAAATAAACGAAACAAAGAAATTCATTTTTGAGGAAGAAAATCTCGCGTATATTCTGGCACTTAAAACCAAAAGCCATACTGTAGAGAACATAGACAGGCATCGAGTGCTGTCACTTTGTCATAAGTAAAGATTTGGATTTCAAAAGTTAGACGTCGAAAATTTCACTGTTAAAGGTTGGTCATATGGAGGTCAGCTGTGATCAACCGTTTGAAGATTCTGCATTGAAACTGGTTGTGGCGAATCAATTTGCTTAAAATATACCTCATGTGACGTCAATAAACTCTCCAATTAACGTGCTAGCCGAGTCCCATAATGAGCAACCTGCTTTAATTTAGACATCAACTTTCTACCTTATTTTCCTTCATTCTTGACAAAAATTGGCAGTAAGTCGATACGATACTTTCTTTAGCCGCCAATGGACTTATGACTTCTTTTGATCTCTTTCGGGCAAAAAAAATTGAACAATGCCCTTTCCGCCAATCTGCTTCTGTGTGACGAAGCAGGGCAAGCCACAAAGACGACCGTTTAAATTAGGTCTCAGTAATCGGCATAAATATTTCTTGATACCTGAGATTGATTGAGAACTGGCGTGACTGAATCTGATACGTAAAGAATATTTCCACTTGAACAATCCACCGCAAACAAAAAGCCGTCTGCTGCCTGAAAAGTTGGAAATTTATGTGTTTTATAACGTCACTGTAATAACGGCTACAGTAGCCAATCGAGTCAAAATTTGATACCTCTTTCTGAAAACTTTTTGAGACTTTTTCAAAAGTATATAATTTGTGAACTATTAAAGCAAATCTAAAAGGTTATGCACGAGAAATTTCGAATTTACCTTCACTGGCTTAAAAAATGAAATAAGAATTCACTCTTATCACAGGTATATGTTAAGCTATTAAAATCTCATACTCATTCAGGGTTTAGCCAGTAAGGGACAAGTAGTAGTAGTGCCTCCTGCAACTCAACCACATATAAATAGACAAAGGACATTCCATCGAGCTATAGACAAAATTCAACACTGACAAGATTGATGAACTAACCTCGAGTACAAGATGTTTGAGTTCTTGATCAGACAAGAAAGTTGGTTTGAAGCTACCCTCTGGTGCTGACGGATCACCTGGAACGAAAAATGTAAAACACCAACAGTTAGAGCAGAGAAAAGCTTGTTTGATTGAAACAACTGTAAGAATACTTTTGAAAGACGTTTATTAAATAATTTCTAGAAAATACAAACAATTTTTAAAGAATAAATCTGAGCAAAGAATATAATTGGTCAAAGTAGTAAAAATTCAGCATAAAGGATAAAACACCTCAATTTTACCCTGATAAAATGAAGTAAATAATTTTTTGTTGAGGTCGAATTGTTCCTATTTAGTGTAGGAAAAATTTAGGTGAAAATATTTTCAACCAAGAAAACAAAGCAACAAAGTTGAGTTATTAATTTGTATAAAGTACAGCCAGCCGTCTAAAGAAGATGGCAACATGTAATATACCTTTTAGAGACTTCATATAGCTTACAGCCATCTTCAAAATTGTCAATTTATCCGGCTTTCGTATCAAGCCATTGCATGACGGAACCATATCAGACAGTTCGTTTATGTACGCGTTCATCTTGTTACGTCGACGTCGCTCGATTTCACTGTGATTCTCCCTACCAAGAAAATATTCAAATATTAATGTATTCAGTCCCCTCTCTACCTTTAGCTCAAATTCTCTCTCATAAGGGAGGTCACGCAAATTTGAGATATGAGTTTCAAGCAGAGGGCTATAGGCAAATGTTCAACACTTGTTCAAACTAGAAAAAATTAAAACTGAAATTTGCGCAGCATTTCGGATGACGGATTGCACCTAGCACTTTCTTTATTTTCTTTTTTACATTTTACACTCTTCAAATTGCAGCGGTAAATGTTACTTTCAATCCAGCGTTTGTATAAAATCCACGCGGGCACACAATTTATGTAAGAATTAAGTGACTTCAAATCCAGTATAAAAGATTGATCTTTACCTTTCGGCTATACCTTATTGTTGTTGCAGGGACAAAGAAGTGTGTTATGCATAAAATTCGAGAGGGTTCGAACCAATCAATGTAAAGCGAGGCGGGGTTCTGTGGTTATAAGGTTTGAAGAGAGAAAAATTTGATAAATTGAGTTTTTTAAATATATTTCTTTTATAAGTATATTTAAAACAATATTACAAAATTTATGTAATTTAATTGATACACATGATGATTACTGATTAGACAAATAGTCAGTAGAAAGTTATTAGTACATAAATATAAGCATTATTGGTGGAAGCTTTGGCTTAACCCAACTTGTGATGACATCTCCACCAAGCTTTTCTGACTGAAATATTGCCTTGTGTTCTTATGCGGTTTGAAGAGTATAATAAAACAAGGTTTTCCATACAAAAACAACAAAATGACAATACAGTTGAAAAGAACCACAACACATTGAATAAAATCTCTCTCGAAGACATCTCGAAAATAACTAATCGGGAAACTGATTGCGAAAATCATAGTAGTGATTATCGTACCATAAACTAAAGATATTGCATTGTTCATTGGTCCTGGTAAATGTCGTCCACGAAAAGCTTGGATGAAGCATAGAAGCTGATAAAACGTCATCAATAAGACTAATAGAGTGCTATGTGGACCAGTATTACAGTAATAGAGTCTTGTTTTGCTTGCTTCGTTTTGTTTTGAAACTAACCTTGGGTCAATCTGAATATATAAGATGGTTAGAACGGTGTTCGATATAAAAACAAATAGACAGACTGTCAAAATCTGTGCAGCCGTTGTCTTTTTAACTGCGTCCGGTTTAAGTCGAACAGATGATAAAAATGCGTTTAGTAGTTTTTGTGATTTGACGAACACAAGCCCTATGTTTAGTGAATATGATATGGTGAATATTAGATTACGGTAAACACATCTTCGAATGGATTGGGTCGGTAGAAGATACAAAACACCAGTACAAGATATTGTTAGTTGTAAAGCCACTAAATGAAAGAGAGATATGTGGAGATCTGACACTTTGACCGTTGGAGTATTTCGATACTTGAGGTAGACGGTCAAAAACAGGATTGCCAAAAAGAGGCCTAGAACTGACATTAAAGCGATAGTGATTCGCTCTGTACCGCGGAAGACATGGTAATCATTTGTATATGGATCAACACATTTCAATCGCAAACCATCGTCAACATTATAACCTCCTGTACATGGTTTGCATCTATTGTTTGATTCAGGGTTTAGATTGATGTGGTTTGGTGGACATAATTGACATTTCCAGCCATGCTGTTCATCATATAACAAGCTATTGGTTATATTGATTGGACCGTAGATCTTTTCATAGCCATCTGAACACATTGTTTCTCGACACGGCATTGAGTCGTTTGAAATTGAATCAAGAAATTTTTCAGCGAGGGCTAACTTTTCATCAATGTTAAGTGAAGTTTCTTCCCTTAGGCTTAAGAGGTCTTTTGAAATAGGTGAAATATAGGTATCATTACTTCCTTTTAGAATGCTGTAAGCAAACTGTAATGCGTCCTCTACGGGGCTTATTGCCATATTGAGACGAAGATACATGACCCTAGACACAGCATATATTACAGCTTGATTCTCGGGAAGCGAGCGGAAATAAAACTCGGGCCCAGGAATGACTTGTCTTAAAGCTACGTCCAATCTTCCGCGCATTTTATTGTTTATCGTAAGCCAATTAGGTTGGACTCCACGCGTCGTTCGAAAATGATCGTGTAATATAACTTTCATATTAGAATGGTGAATCTGTTTTTTAAGTTTCCACAGAATAAAACCATGGTAAATTTCTGGGCAGAAAAATATCAAAGTGGAATTATCAGATGATGCCTCATCGATGAATGGAAAAACAGATTGTATGAGACTTCTTGAAAATCCTTTTGAAGGTAAATCAAAGTATCGACGTTGCAAACAATAACTCTTGGTATCTTTAAGTAGATTGTAGCTTTGCTCAAAATATTCTCTCCAAGGATATCGTACACCTTTTTCACTGATCAAAATCAATGTTAGGTTTTTCCAGTTCAGTCTTTGTGTTAATTGAATCAAATCTTTAGCATAGTTTTCAGAATTCTGAAGAAAGTAACGGTCTTCACAGCTGTGAGGTGAACAAAATTTGACAAAGTCTCCAAAGCTTGTGTATTCTTTAATGATTTTAGCCATTGGCTTTGGAATGTAAGCGTGGAGTATGAAAATATTTTGGACGAAAGATCTCCTTTCATTTCGGCGATAAAAAGTCTTGTTCAAGGAGATTTCAGTTAAGACTTCAAGTAGTCGGTCTGTACTATTACAAACATCATATGAAGCAAACTCCACTCCGATATTCGAAAATGTTTTATTACGAATCTCCAGCAAATGATTTACGGTTGTTTCTTGCATGCTTGAATAGAATTTCTCGTGTTCTAGTGCATCTCGGTTAAACTGACTTTGGTTGAAATGTAGACTTTTCCATTCTTTCTGACGGCAGATAGAAAATATTCCAACTGATATGACGCGATGGCGAAAGCGCGTATTTCCATGGCAACAATATATTAAGATTGAAGTGAAAAAGAATAAACAAAATGGTTGCATCATGATTTCTATAAATCAAAACACGTAATAATCCAATTTTGTCCAAGCTTGTTTGTTCGTATGGCTGTCGTTGACCCGCTAGATATTTTCTTTGGTACTACTTTTACATCTTGTTACGTGTTCGATGAAAAATATTCAAATTAGTTCTTTTTTAATCTCAAAATCATTTTAAAATTATATTTTCAACTGATGATGGTCCACGGCGTGAAACTATTTAGTATTGAAATAAAACACATTAACTTCATTCGACAATAGTATATAATGGTGAAGATCAGAGACCTCAAGGAGAGAAAGTGTTGAAATACTAAATAAAATAAAAATGGAACATAAAAAGAACGTAATATTTTCATACTTATACGGTTTTTTCTATTTTTTTTGGATTTTTCTAAATAAATAAATAAATCATAACCAATCAAACATTCTGTCAAGAAATGAGAATTTTATGCGAAAAAGAATCAACAAACCATTGGGCTGTTTCCATTAAAAAACCATACAGGGGAGGGGACGAACCTTTTCAAGTCAAAAAAAATTATTGAAAATGTGTGAAAATGATGCCCCCTGGAAAATAGCATAATTTTCAAAAATACCCTTGGAAATTTTTTTTCATACCTTGAAATGAGGGTGGACGAACTGAAATCAGTCTTTTACCCCCTGGAAATTTTAGAATGACTTTTTACCCCCTTGGAAAAATGAAAAAACACCCCCTGGAAATCTTTCTCAGATTACCCTCTGGAAATGTTCGTCCACTCCCTGTATGGATATAAAATGGAATGGCCCAATAGATATAAAGTTTGAAAAGCTAAGCAGTAACATAAACACAACAATCACAAAAATACAAACACTAAAAACTACCAAAAACCCAACAAAAATATAATGTCATCTTGAGTCCCCGACTTGCGACAGGTGCAGCGGCTTTAAACGTGTTTTAAGGACGTCCAACACTCCCCCAGATTCCATAACCCTGAACCGACCTGCAGTCCAAACAAATTAACAAACATAAAAGATTACATTAACTCGCACACAAATACAATGAAACATACTCGTACCAAGTCAAGACCACAAAAAGGTTAAACGACAGTCAAAACAAACAAGTTCAAAGAGACAAGTAACAAGACGAGCGTGATTTTTTTCGTGCCTTGCGTGCCTTCGTGCCCTTCGTGCCTTTGAAAAAAAAGTTCGTGCCTTTGAAAAAAAAGTTCGTGCCTTTCGAAAAAAAGTTCGTGCCTTTTGAAAAAAAGTTCGTGCCTTTCGAAAAAAAGTTCGTGCCTTTTGAAAAATAGTTCGTGCCTTTCGAAAAAAAGTTCGTACCATCCAATTCTATTTACATCACATGACTTCATGACGCTCAACATCATCAAGACATGTCAAAATGAAGTGTTCTTGCAGAAGAGGTGGTAACATTCGATTAAAAATTTTGTAAATAAAAAAAATATTTAGGTATTGTACGAAGTCAAAAAAGGTTGGTTCAAAGAGTATGATCCAAGAAGAGAGGTGAGGAATGTGCTCGATAATCGGAAAATGTCATAATTCGGAGAGCTTGCTTTTGTAGTGTTAGAATTCGACGGACATGAACAGATTGGCGTTGTCCCCAGACTGCAGCTGAGTACGAGAGATGAGGGTGAAATAAAGAATAATATAATGCTAATAAGGTTTTCTTGTCGACATAATGCCGAAGTTTAACCATTCGCACGTTTTAATTTGTTGCAAACAAAATCAATGTGGTGCTTCCAGTTTAGATTTTCATCGATATATACAACAAGATATTTCACAAAGTTACTAGGTCTGAGTCTGTGTCCATTGATTTTTATTTTTAGGTCGTAGTTCATTTTCTTTCTAATAGGTCTAAAGATAATAAGCTCAGTTTTGTTAGCATTCAGAGATATCTTGTTTGCATTCAACCAATGCATTAGAAGTTTAAGATCGATGTTAGCTTGCTTGGCTATAGGTTTTAGGAGTTCTTTTCTGAGAAAAAGCATTGTGTCATCAGCGAATAAATTAACTAAGGAATAAGGAAGGGCGATATGCAAGTCGTTAACGTAAAGAAGAAATAATAATGGTCCAAGAACAGAGCCTTGGGGGACACCGTGAAGTATAGGCTTAGTTTTAGAACTAATGCTAGAGATATACAAAAATTGTGATCGATCAGATAAGAAAGAGCGAAACCAATCAAGAGCTGTCCCACGAACCCCATAGAATTCTAGTTTTGAAGCTAAAATCTCATGGTCAATGGCATCAAAAGCTTTTTGTAAGTCATTGAAAATGGAGCAGCCATACTCACCTTCATCCAGAGCAGTTGAAATTTGATCAACACAATATTGAAGTGCTGTTTCTGTAGAGTGTTTTGAGCGGAAACCAAATTGGAGTGGATACAAAGAGCCTGATTGATCAAGAAAAGTCATAAGACGTTTGTGCATAAGTTTTTGAAAGATTTTATCAATGTTTGAGAGCAGAGAGATGGGCCTGTAGTTTTCAGTATCAAGTGGAGAGCCTTTTTCTTTAAAGATAGGTATGACTTTGGCTTCTTTGAGTTTAAATGGAAAAATACCAGAATAGAAAGACAAGTTGATAATGTCAGAAAGAATCAGAGAAAAGCTTTGTAGATTTGAATTGATTATCGGATAGGGTATGCTACTTGAGAACAGCAGATACTTCATTAGGGGTCGTGGGAACGATGAAAAAAGAGTTTGCATTCCTATTTTCAACCACTCAGAGAAACGATGACGAGTAAAAGGGATTTTGGAACGAATGCTATCTGTGATTGTTACAAAAAAGTCATTAAAAGTTTCAGAAGCTTCTTTGGGATTAGAAGAGAGGGTGTCGTCAATATTAAGAAAGATGCAGCTAGAAGATGAGGAAGAAGATATAATTTCACGAACGCCTTGCCATAACTTACGAAGATTTCCTGAATTATGAATTTAGCCTAGTTTTTCAATAAATGGGGCCAAAAATAAGAGTTACCCTTAAAAATTTTCTGGGCCGCCCTTCTAATATCAATTCCCAGGGTATTAGGCATGTCTGGTCCAAATGTGGTGCTTTGTTCCAAATTTGCACGATAATTACACCAATCCTACTAATATGTTTAGGCGCATGCTTAGATTTTTTCTTACTTTCAACAGGAATAAAGAGAAGAGTTTTGAAAATGTCAAGAGCATAAAGATAGTATTGTTCAGACAGAGAATTGAGTATAACCAAAGAACTATGCAAAAGACTGCTAAAGGCAATCTTCTTCAAAGTTCATGTTTTCAATCTATCCAGCGTTTGTATAAAAACAACTCGAACACACAACTTACGTAAGAACTAAGTGACTTCAAATCCAATACAAGATATCGAACTTTACCTTTCGGCTATACCTTATTGTTGTTGCAGGGACAAAGAAGAGTGTTATGCATAAAATTCAAAAGGGCTTGAATCAATCAATGTAATGTTCTGTAGCTGTAAGGTTCGAAGAGAGAAAAATTTGATGTAAAGAAAGAAAATTGAGTTGTTTAAATACTTTTCTTTTAAAAAAGTATATGAGACAATATTACAAAATTTATGTAATTTAATTTAATTTAATTTCAATACACATGATGATTGCCCACGCCACCGGCGGGCAGGGGGCAATACCCCCCCCAATTTTTTGGAAATTAAGATTTTTTGGTTGCATCATCTTAAAATCTATATTCATTGCCTCCCCTTTCAATCTCATGGCGGGGTCCCTGAATAATCAGTAGAAAGTTATTCGCATTCTGAGTGCTATTGGTGAAAACTTTGGCTCAATCCAACTTGTGATGACATCTCCACCAAGCTTTTCTGACTGAAATACTGCCTTGTGTTTTTATGCGGTTTGAAAAGTATAATAAAACAAGGTTTACCATACAAAAACAACAAAATAACACTACAGTTAAAAAGAACGACAACACATTGAATAAAATCTCTCTCGAAGACATCTCGAAAATAACTAATCGGGAAACTGATGGCGAAAGTCATAGTAGTGATCATCGTACCATAAACTAAAGACATTGCATTGTTCATTGGCCCTGGTAAATGCCGTCCACGAAAAGCTTGGATGAAGCATAGAAGCTGATAAAACGTCATCAATAAAACTAATAGAGTGCTATGTGGACCAGTATTGCAGTAATAGAGTCTTGTTCTGCTTGCTTCGTTTTGTATTGAAACTAACCTTGGGTCAATCTGAATATATAAGATGGTTAGAACAGTGTTCGATATAAAAACAAATAGACAGACTGTTAAAATCTGTGCTGCCATTGTCTTTTTAGCTGCGTTCGGTTTAAGTCGAACAGATGATAAAAATGCATTTAGTAGTTTTTGTGATTTGACGAACACAAGCCCTACGTTTAGTGAATAGGATATGGTGAATATTAGATTCCGATAAACACATCTTCGAATGTATTGGGTCGGTAGAAGATACAAGACACCAGTACAAGATATTGTTAGTTGTAAAGCCACTAAATGAAAGAGAGATATGTGGAGATCTGACACTTTGACCGTTGGAGTATTTCGATACTTGAAGTAAACGGTCAAAAACAGGGTTGCCAAAAAGAAGCCTAGAACTGACATTAAAGCGATAGTGATTCGCTCTGTACCGCGGAAGACATGGTACTCATTTGTATATGGATCAACACATTTCAATCGCAAACCATCGTCAACATTATAAGCTCCTGTACAAGGTTTGCATCTATTGTTTGATTCAGAATTTAGATTGATGTGGTTCGGTGGACATAATTGACATTTCCAGCCATGCTGTTCATCATATAACAAGCTATTTGTTATATTGATTGGACCGTAGATTTTTTCGAAGCCTGCAGAACAAATTGTTTCTCGACAAGGCATTGAGTCGTTTGAAATTGAATCAAGAAATTTTTCAGCGAGGGCTAACTTTTCATCAATGTTAAGTGAAGTTTCTTCCCTTAGGCTTAAGAGGTCTTTTGAAACAGGTGAAATATAGGTACCATTGCTCCCTTTAAGAATGCTGTAAGCAAACTGTAATGCCTCCTCTACGGGGCTTATTGCCATATTGAGCCGAAGATACATGACTCTAGACACAGCATATATTAAAGCTTGTTTCTCGGGAAGCGAGCGGAGATAAACCTCGGGCCCAGGAATGAGTTGTCTTAAACCTACGTCCAATCTTCCGCGCATTTTATTGTTTATTGTAAGCCAATAAGGTGCGACTCCGCGCGTCGTTCGAAAATAATCGTGTAATATAACTTTCATATTAGAATGGTGAATCTGTTTTTTAAGTTTCCACAGAATAAAACCATGGTAAATTTCTGGGCAGAAAAATATCAAAGTGGAATTATCAGATGATGCCTTATCGATCAATGGAAAAACAGATTGTATGAGACTTCTTGAAAATCCTTTCAAAGGTAAATCAAAGTATCGACGTTGCAAACAATAACTCTTGGTATCTTTAAGTAAATTGTAGCTTTGCTCGTAATATTCTCTCCAAGGATATCGTACACCTTTTTCACTGATCAAAATCAATGTTAGGTTTTTCCAGTTCAGTCTTTGTGTTAACTGAATCAAATCTTTAGCATAGTTTTCAGAATTCTGAAGAAAGTAACGGTCTTCACAGCTGTGAGGTGAACAAAATTTTACAAAGTCTCCAAAGCTTGTGTATTCTTTAATGATTTTAGCCATTGGCTTTGGAATGTAAGCGTGGAGTACGAATATATTTTGGACGAAAGATCTCCTTTCATTTCGGCGATAAAAAGTCTTGTTCAAGGAGATTTCAGTTAAGACTTCAAGTAGTCGGTCTGTACTATTACAAACATCATATGAAGCAAATTCCACTCCATTATTCGAAAATGTTTTATTACGAATCAGTAGTAAATGATTCACGGTTGTTTCTTGCATGCTTGAATAGAATGTCTCGTGTTCTAGTGCATCTCGGTTAAACTGACTTTGGCTGAAACGTAGACTTTTCCATTCTTTCTGACGGCAGATAGAAAATATTCCAACTGATATAACGCGATGGCGAAAGCGCGTATTTCCATGGCAACAGTATATTAAGATTGAAGTGAAAAAGAATAAACAAAATGGTTGCATCATGATTTCGATAAATCAAGACACGTAATAACCCAATTTTGTCCAAGTTTGTTTGTTTGTATGGCTGTCGTTGACCCGCTAGATATTTTCTTTGGTACTACTTTTACATCTTGTTACGTGTTCGATAAAAAACATTCAAATTAGATTTGATAAGAATTAATTTGATTGTTTAGAAACTGAAATATATTTGATTGATTTCTTTCCCACAGTGGGTTATTTGAGGAAGAAATTAGATTCATTCAATATTTTCTTTTTTAATCTCAAAATCATGTATTTTGTGCAGCTGAATCTAACTTCTAAATGATTTAAAAATTTGTTGAAACTGAAACATCTTTTCAAACATACATAAAGGACCTGAAATATACAATTGACGCTCTCTAATTCGATATTCTACTATTCGATACATTCCATTATTCTATAACATTGAAAATAACCGTCAACAAGAAACTCTCATAAAGGATGCTGCACTCTTTTATAACCTCCCTTATTCGATGAAAATCCAATTTCCCTTGAAAATCAAATAAGAGAGCGTCCCTGTATTATGAAAAGATGTTTTATCTAGATGAGCTAAAGATAGATTTTTTGACCAAAATTGTCAACGAATATTTAAAGGCTACTTTGTAGCTGGAGAAAACTTAATATGGTGTTTGTCACCACGCTGGTTTTTGTATAAAACTTTTTCACACGGAAGTGCAATAAAAATCTTAGTACTTTTGGGAGAAAGCTGTAGTATATATGTTGTCGTATGAAAATCAAATTACTCAAAAGCATACCTCGCAAATCTTTCTTTCGATTGCTCTTTGCTTTCAAATCTACAAAAAGAAAATTCACAATAATATACGAAAATCTACGAGAATAAGTTAATAAGATAAGAATAAGAGCCTTTAAAATTTATAGAATTAGAATACTTTTAAGCCTCTGTGCCACAAGTCTAATGAAAGTATGATAATCACCCGACATCTTCTACAAAACAGTATCTCAACGAGAAATGATAAGTCGACGAAAAGTGGCGACATTTTTAGGCAAATGACGTAGTTTTCCGGGCGAAAAAACTTTTTGATCAACTTCAAGAAAGATGTGACGAATGTTGACAAAACTGAAGTTTTCCCCGACTTAAATTCTACTCGACGAAAATTTTAATCGGATTAAGTTTATCACTTTAAGGTAATCCGCACATCGAATATCTGAGTCACAAAATCGGAATATTACTTGGGAAAATGACGGAACATGCTTACCTTGCATTTTTAGGTTTCCCACCGTTGAAATGGTCATCATCATCTGAACCACTATAAGGAAAATTTAAAGACGATTAAATCTATATATCTGATACATACAGTGAAATAAATAGAAACACAAAGTGCTCAAGAAAATTCGAAAGAATTCGAACGAAATATCAAGAAATAAAGAACTAATTTACTATTGCTACACGGTGTATGATTTCATGAAATAAAATCTACAATATATCTACAATACACTGCATTGCCTGTAGATTGCACCAGCATGAAACACCGTGTAGCAATTGTAAGTTAGTTCTTTATTTCCTAATATATTTGATACATTAATTAAGTTAAGTAAGTAAGTATGCGAACGCAGTCGACGGAGACCAGAAGCTCCCCTTTTCGTATAGCTGTCTATCTGATGGTAGAGGAGGGCGCCACTCTTTCTCCATGAATTTCTCCACTTACTCTTGATCCATCTCTTTTTTTATGAGCATCAAGCAGAGAGGCATCAAGTAACATTTTGGGAATTTTTATATGAACCGGATTGGGTTCGAAGCAACGACTTTAAGAACCGTAGCCGGATGATCTGTCTTCGCAATAACGCGAACAAACTTTGGTGTTAAACCAACCTCTATTGTAGGTACTGTGATCTCGTCCTAGCTCAGTCAACGGACATAGTTCGGACCCCCCCCCCCTTTCTTAAGGGGGATGACACCTTCCAAAAAAGTGAAGAAGGGGGAGATCAGAAATTTTCATTAAAAAGGGGGGATAGCAAGGAGGGGGGATTGATTTTTAGAAGGGGAAAGCAGCGAGAAAGGGATTATCGGATCGCACTATACACTATATATTTTCGAAAATTTAGCCCAAAATTTTTGGGGGATAGGCATTTTTAAAGGTTGGGTGCCAAGAAGGGGGGGGTCAATTAACAAGGGGGATCAGACCCCTTTCTGCACTATGACGGAACTCGGGGATAAAATCGAGGAAAAATTTGTTTAAGAATGTTTTTTATTGAGCTAACGGCTTTGTTTTTTTATAATTACAGTTGACTCACTCTAATTCGATCTTCAAGGGACTAAATTTTTCTTCGAATCAGAGAAAAATTCGAATTACACAGTACACGCTTTTTTTTAAAGAACAATGTACTTTGGATGAGGATCAAGTATTCTTTTAAGAAAGTGCCAAAATTGAGGATGAAATATTCTTAACGTATTCTTACCTTTTTAGACTTGACTTTTTTACAAACATGAGAAATGATCAATTTGAGAGTTTTGGAATTTTGAGTGAACATATGGGTTAAAATTACATTTCTTCCTCAAAGCTTCAATTTATCTCTAACAAAAGAAGCAGTTTTTTCAGTTAACCAAATACAAAATAACTGTATTCTTATCAAATTCTGTAAAATTCACCCTAGAGGGTATTCTTATGGCATACTTTTCATCCTGATATTCTTATAGTAGATATTCTTATAAAAAAAGCGTGTAGTTCATGAGTTAAGTGAGTTGACTGTATTTATTTTTGGAAAATATACTTACTCTCCTCTTAATCCTGTTGGTTTTGTTCTTTTGCGGTAATTTCCTGGTCCACCACCTCCACCACCACCGAAGCCTTGGTCTAAAAATGAAGAACAGAATCAATTGTAAATCAACAATAATTCAAATTGATTGATTATTCTTGATACTCATGACGTAATCTTTTATACGGAAACATATGAAAAACACCGGGCGTTTGCCACCAGTTTCATTGTTTAAATTCAAAACTGGTGGCAAACACCCGGTGTTTTTCGGGTGTTTCCGTATAAAAGATTACGTCATGAATATCAAGAACAGAGATATGGTTGAATATTATAAGAAAGTATCCTGATGTATTTTCTTGGACAGGGGAGAAGGATAGGTTCGAATTGTAGAAAGATTCGAACGATAGATATTCGAATTCGAATTAGTAAAAGTCAACTGCGTTTTCCAAAATTATCTACTATATCAATAATACCGTAATGTTCTACAGTAATGAGTCCAGATAATAAGCACACAAACTTATGAAAAGGAATAGTAGTTCAAAAATAGTTAAAAAGTAGCACTCTATAAAAAAGAACCATTTGACACACCTGCTTTTCTAGCTGTGAATACAAATTCTGAAAAGAAAGGTTTCTTAGGAGAACCTAACAATTTGCCATCATTTTTCCTACCAATATGAGGGCTATCAGAATAGCATTCTACACAACAAATCTCAGCAAAAACTCTTCGAATTTCGTGAACCTTTTTAAAAGCCATTATTTTTCTCATGAAGACTGATTGGGAAAGAATCGTATGGTTTTTGTAAAGGGCCAATAAGTTTAGTACCTTATCTGATCATGCATAAAAGATTTTGAAAAATATTTGACCGAAAGTTTTTTGTCAAACACAAAAATATTTGAATTTTTTAATTTCGTATAATAATCACTCATATAAGCATAAATTTTGATGTGGAATGAGATATCAAGCTGGGTCAATTTGAAAATTTACAAGTATTTTTGTCATTGGATTGGTCGTTAACTATTCAAACAAAAACTTTATTATATCAAGCTCAGATTGAAGTTTCCAGAAGACAATATACTTTTTAAAGATTTGAATTCGAATTCAAGTGAACCAGAAGTGGAAATGAAGAATAAAAAGAGATTCTCTGAATACCCAAAGTTTTGATCGTTTCTACTTCAAACTTCTTTGTTTTGCCTTGATTGAGGTCATCAGAAGGCTGTCGCCTTTCGAAGTAGGCTGGTTTCTACATGCTTACTATATAATAATTATATGCTCATTTTTTATTGATAATTCTTTTCAGCTTTTACTTTAGCCCTTTTCACGAAAGTAAATGTCTTTGAAAATTCTTAAGAGGGTAATTCGCGAAAGTTTATGCTCGCAAAAATCTGAAAAGAAAATTTACTCAAATCATCCTCTTCGAAGATATAAAATTTAGTGTAGATATCATGCAAAAGTCCATCAATTGTGGTTTGAGTACATTTGAACGATCAAAACACTGGTTTTATCTACTTAAAATATACCTAAATTCAAATTTTTTTTGTCAAATTCGCGAAAGTAAATGTCGTAGATTATGTGACTTTTCGACCTCGCGAAAGTTTCTGCTCTCAAAAGTCTGTACGCCTTAAGTAGTATCCAGGAAAAAATTTACATCTATTTGCAGCCTTAAAAATCCTCATTGTGATGAGATCGATTCGGTTCGAGAAAATTTGAAGGAAATTCAATAAATGGGAATTATAGACAAGTTTTTTATTACTTTTTTAAACCTTTTGTTCTGATTGTTTTTACCAAAAACTCCTTTGTTTCAGCTTTGATACAACCAAAGGTGATTAGGTAAAGTTAAAGAAGAAGGTCCTCGCCCTTCAAAGTGGGCTGGTTCTATATGCTGACATGCGAAAAGTGGAGTATTCACGAAAAGATTTCTATCTACTTGTAGCCTAATTATATTCTTATCGTCTTAAGGCCGTTCTCCACTTTCGCACGAAATGGGCAACAGTTTTTTTCTTAATCTTTTTTGCCTGAAGAAAATATTACGTCATAAAAAAGTTTCGCGCGAACAAAAAAAAGTTGAAGGTCTAGGAAGTTCCACTTTTTTCACCCGTTACGTCAATTTCTACCAATGGAATTGCTTCATTTTTCAACCGACCAATGATCTTACAAAAAATTCAAAAAGTTTTCGCTCAAGTCGCGCGAAAGTGGAGACCGGCCTTTATCGTCAATCTGTTAGGAGAAAAATTAGAAATTCAGAAATAGATAGAAATAAGAAGACATCTACGTTTCTAATTTCTTGCGCTTTAGCTTTAAAAATCTAGATGCACTCATGGTGCGGTTATATCAGCAAGATCACTTAGAGATTTTGGGCAAGAGTATATCCCGAGGGGGGGGGAGTACTCAGGCAAAAAGGGGTACGGGGATGCTCCCCTGGCCAGGGTACCTTTTCTCACCTCCATGAGTCCCAGGTAGGGTCGTAAAAACACCAAAATAAAAAATCAGTCCTTCATAAGGTTTGAGTTTGAGTTTGAATTTGAGAAAATTTTGAGAAAACTTTGAAAAAATTTTGGGATTTCAATTCAGGGACACTTTTTTTCGCAAATTTCGGCATAATTTTCAAAAATCCACTTCCATCCATTCCCGCAGGGACAATATGGTATCAAATAATATGTAGGCCCTATTATTAACTAAAAAAGATTTAATCACTCCACAATGATTTATGCAGATTTCTCTAAAAGCAACTAGGAACAAGAAAATGGAACAAACTCCCTTTAAAGGGCAAGAAACCTCGTATATGGCGAGCCGTACCTCGATTATTTTCAGAAAGGTGCTTTCTTACATCTCAAAAGTAATCCCTTTCCCGTTACACAAACCAAAATTTGGGGAAACAGCAAGAAAGCCTGAACTGCATGAAGATCCTGGAGCGTTTTGTCAGTGTCAGTATATTTCCTGTAAAAGGGGACCCATTTAAACTTACAAATTACGAGTCTGATATTATGGAGAATGATATATCAACAAAATTGGTGTAATATAGGCACAACATTATATAGGACATCCTAAGCAGATGGTGTAAAGAATTCAAGCAAAACCTATATATTAAAGTTGGATGGATATTTTAAACAAAATTGTACCTGGGTAGGAGAAAATAATCATTAGATTAAGCCTGGCTATCCGGGCTGCTTTTCATCTTGAATCTATTTTGTAATATTCCACTCTTCTATATCTTATCAAAAAGCATATTATATGATTTAAAGTCTATCACGAAGCCTTATTTTGAAATTCTGAATGAAAAGAGAAGAAACCTTACTAAAATAAGACATTATTATATTTGATTCTAAGACATTCCAGATTTATAAAAATGTGTTCAAAAAGTATTCACTTTCTATTGAAACACTCGGCCTCAAGACGTCGGGAAACGTCTGAACTTCTTCGTGGGTCACCCGGTAGTTTGATATAACAAATATTAAAAATTTCTGGGTGTCACCCATAGACATTTTTCTTGTGAAGTTAATTTTCGATTTAGTTTTCTAGCTTGGCTACAGGCTACAATTTTTTTCATTCAAGATTTCGAAAATTTTGCAAGAAGGTTTTTTATGTAAATTTTTGGTTTTGTTTTCGTTTGATTGATATATTCTTAATTTTAGTTTGAATGTTTTTCATCAGAGGAGGAATATGCTACCCCCTCTCAAACTATAGGGGTTGCTCCAATTGATCAAAAGAAGCTCGACAAAGAAGAAATTGTCCATCAACAGAATAAGTACTAATTCATCATTTTTTTATTTTCATTTTTCACTAATGCAAAATGAATTTTTGGATTTTTGGATTAAGAAAAAATAATGTAATAATTATTATATTTGATTGTCAATGCGAAAAGATTTTTTACTCTAAGAGTAATCTGTGTTACTTTGACACTTACCACCCCCGTAGGCATTTCAGTCATGTGACTAAAAACACGCGTATATGATAAACCCAAATGACCGAAAGTGCAATTACTGTGGAAGAACAGAATTTTCAAGGGCAAAAGTTTTCACCAAAATTCAAAATTTCCAAAGTGATTGAATTAAAAACAGCAAAAAAGTGTGGGATTTCAGCCAAATTTCACACCAGCCACTGAAAAAAAAATTATTTCTGAAGCTAGAAAAAAATTTATTTGTTTGTTGTCCAACGGGGGTGTTTAGAGCTAAATAAAATGCGTTATGAACATACCGTCAACTGTTCTAACTTGGGACGAATATCTGGAATGGTTGAATATCTGGAATGTATTTTTACTTACTGTTAAATCACTTTGACAACAAATTTGTTTGGATACTTGTTTATCAACCACACTTTTCTGTCATTCATACCGTAACTTGGTCTAATGTTGACGCCCCTCTTCTAATTCCGACACCCTTTTTATCAGCCAAAATTTATAGAAAGGTTGAAACTGTTTTTCTTTGCTTAGTAAAGAAATAATCCTTTTTCAATCAGTGATTCAAGCTTTCATATTATTCCTTTCTCTAAAGAAGGGTGTCGGAATTAGACGAGGGATGTCGATATTAGACCAACTTACGGTATATCATAAAAATATAAAAGCTGCTTCTGAAAAAAATAAATAACTATTCACGCAGATTCACGTCATCTTTTAATGTCTTGCTCTCTCTTTCAAGGGGCTTTTATCTAACAGCCCTTGCAATGAGATGAATATATGTCAGCAAGAGCCTGGTTTCTATGATTTAGTTGATGTAAGTGGAGTGAAAGAAAAGAAGGCGGGCTTGAATCGCCCAATGAAATTTAGCGCATAGAAACCACCCCCACATAAAGTTAAAACAGATCTGTCTTGAAATGTGACGCATTGTAGATATCTGTGTGTTGCAGAGCGCGTGTGAGCGCTGCGCATACACTCGCACATGTTTCACGGCGGAATTTTTTTCATATTTCAATTTAAAAGCCTACTTGGTGCGAAAGTGAAATGGTGGCCGAATTGCCATCCCATGTTTTGTCAGATAGTCCCAAGTTAGAGCAGTTGACGATAGAAAAGGTATAGAAACTGTGAATCAGTTGCTGGCTTCCCAGTTTCTCTTCTATTGTTGAATGCACTTGATCGTGATTATGTGAAGTTGGCGAAACAAACCATAAACAGCCTAGAGAAATGTTAAATTTCGTTTTCGCGCAAATTCGTCACATTATGTCTCGATAGCCTCATTCCTTAGCCTCATTCCTTAGCCTCATTCCTCCCGAACTTATCCTTAGAGGCAATCGAGCAAGAACAATAGAAAAAATCTTTATTTGGCTCTGTAGAAAAATTGCAAAATAGAAACTCGTCTAAATTCACAATACTGATTCTTTACCCCAAAACAAAACTTTTCTATTTTGTAAATCTTTTTTACACTTCCCCATACGTAAAATATAAAGTACTTTCGTTTTCCCCCCAAACTTGCGAGGGAAAAATGTTAAGACCGCGTGTTGTCCTCGCGGACTTTCCCAGCGTAATTTATTTGTGTGATGTCATAATGTTATTGTTCTCTTCTCAGATTATTACTGATGGCACTTCAATCGCTTACTGGATTGGACAATGGTTGACAATAGATTGTGACGTATACAACAATTTGGGTGGCTTGATAAGACTCGTAATTTCTTTATTTTTCTAGTGTATTTTGTTTTTTCATTTTAGAAGAAGGACTATACGGTAGAAAATAAGGCAGCTTTATACTATTATTTTTAAATTTGATATTTTAAATGCCTATTTTAAAGAAAAATTCTTAAGTGGGCGGAAAAATAAAAACGCCTTTGTTTTGAACACCCGACTGCCAAAATCTCGGGATCCTGGGACTTCTTTTAAGACGGGGGACGACCCACTTTTTAAAAATTGCCCGCGCCATTCCAATTAAGTTAGGAAAATTATTAAAAAGAATGATTTGAATCTTACATAATATGGTCTTCTTTTTATTCTTTATTCCGTTCCCTTTTCTCGTGGTCTTCTCCTATTCGAAGCAGAATTTTTCTGGATCGTTTTTTGTACTGTTATACAACTTTGTGAATCAAACTGGTATTTGGAACTTTGAATTTGTCTAATGAAAATATTTAACAATGGATGATGATAAACCAGGAAAGGTAAATAAAATTAAATTCTACTATTCCTATGATGTTCCTTTAAAGACATGATAGCTAGACTTGTTTGTTGGTTATTTTTCTTTTGGTTGAGATGGCCCGAGCAAATCCGTATCGATTGTAAATACATGGCCCGAACATGGTCTGAACAAAATGTTCGGGCCGATGCAATAATACTTTTTTGTGGCCCGAGCATGGTCCGAACAGGCCTGAACATGTTTGGGCCATGTCGTGGGACGTCGTGACGGGGGGTTGGACATGAAAACAAAGAAACTTAGTAGAACTCTTTCAAACTAAAAAAACAATGTAAAATATTTTTGTAAGGCGATGGGAATTTGATGTTCTGTTTATCGTCGACCAAAGCTATCCAAAACACTCAACGTGAATCAAAAATAACATCTACGCTAACAAAATGTGCGCCTTGAGTAAAAGACATAATAGTTCCAATCATGTCCGCGAATGGGACAGACATTTTTTTAAGCAGTGGGCAGCTACAAGGGCGTTTTAGAAATTCGCGTTTTAGACGCGTCCCGAACGTGGTTTGAATTTTCGTAAACAAATTATAGTCTTTTTTTCTGAAAGAAGAATTAATATTCTGCTAGACTGATAAACCCAGACGATCTCAATCGAACGGAATCGACGATCGAACCAGTCGAACCAAATCAAACGCAATCAACCGATTGAAATTCAATTGTCGAACGCAATCGAATCTCAATCGAACGTCAAAATTCTTGGTAATATTCGATTGGTTCGAGTTGTTCGACTGGTTCGATCGTCAATTCCGTTGGATTGAGATCGTCTGGCTTTATTCTTGCAGCTTCCCAACATCTAAGCTCTCAAACATCACAAGTCGAATGAGATTACTCTCGATTTTCCGTAGAAATTATGCGATGAACAATCCGGGGGTCAATGAATTGACGATCGACGATCGTTCGACAATCAAATTTCAATCGGTCGATTGAGTTCCATTTGGTTCGACTGGTTCGATTGTCGATTCCGTTCAATTGAGATCGTCTGGATAAACACCATCATGGCAGAAGTCAATTTTCAGTAAAAATAACACGACGAAGTACAAAGTATTTCCAAAATAGGTTACTTACCAGTCATTATTTCAACTGATGGTAGCAAAATCTAATTTGTGTATGATAATGGTCTTGAGTTGATGTTAAACGTTGTTTAGATGATTATTTTTAAGTGTGTTTTGACAAAAATTAAAATTCTTTGCTTTCCCAAGCGAATCTTCTTTCACTTTTTAAACTGTTATAATCTGAGCATAACATTAACAAAGTTTGTACTCACAATCCATAAGGTAACTAGGCAAAATACTTAACACACGAATATCAAAATATTAATTTCATTCTTTGTAAAAAAAATATACAAATTTTTTGACAGTGTGTGGTGTGTGTGATCGTGTGTGATACCAAAAGTTCTATTTACATGCTTTCGTTCACGTCCGCAACACTATTTCAGTCTCATTCATGATGTCATCAAATATTACGACGCCACACACGCAGTGTTCACCGCCCAGGGCGGGGCTGCTTGGCGAGAAGGGTGTAGATGGGGTAGATAGTATAGAGGAGGGCACAGCAACCAATTTTAGCAGGTTTTCTTCATTTTACATCATGACATGGCCCGGGGGTGATCCTTTTATTGGGATTTTGAAGAACGAAAAGAAAACGAACCCTTAAGGGCGGCACATACCCCTTACCCTCCTTTTAGTATCCCCTTGCATGGCGTTCTAAAGTTACTTTAGAAGAACTCCATGTTCTTGGAACTAGAAATCGATCACCTAATAGAGAAACCAAGAAGATGCGATGATGCATGGGTCTGTGGTACAAACGGGAAAATACCAAGAAAAAAAACTAAAGCGGATATCAAAAGTATAAAGCTGATAATGGCAATATCACGAAAATACGTCAAAACGTCATTAACGTCAATAACTCTTCTTGTGAAAAATATGTTTGTATGACACAAATAAACAAATAACGGTCATAACGAAAACAATCTACTTACGCATCATGTTAGTTTGGTTTTTCCGGGAAGTAAGTTTGTTGTCTTTCTTTAAGATGTGATTCTATATTTCACAATGAAAATTTTGAAATTTTTCTTCTAAAGATTGAAGAATTTAGGTATATATCATGATGAAACGCATGCTTAGTCCTTGGCTCACTTTTTTTATGATTCTGATAGTGTAACAGTGGCGCGTAAAGGGAGGCGGTACAACAAGATATGTATATAGTCTAAGACGAATCACTATCTACTAAGAAAAAAAGCCCAAAGCCGAAGAAAATTCGCAAACTTTACAGTCTGTGAGTTGCCAGTTACCGTTCCTTCGAAACTCTCCCGCCGATTTATTTTCCGTATACCGCCATATTTTCCCACCTTCACTATCACTGTAACGGATGATAACATCGTCTACGGTACAGCGACAAAAAACTAAGACGAGGAAGAAATAAAATACGACCTTTTATCGGTAAAAAACCATCAATACAAGAGTGAATCGAAAACCAGAATTTCAACTATATTAAAATCATCTCCAACAATATACTTTGAAAATCACAGATTCAGTTTTAAAACCCATTAGTTACATTCCTTGTTTGAACAATAACAAAAATAGTAGAAAAAAATTCGCACTAACAGGACGAACGGGTGTAGAAAACTTTGTAACTCGATTGAGATTACTTATTCAATTACAAAAGTCTTTCCCTCATTCAGCCAATCAGTGATTTTGTTATAAAATCATTCATAATGGACCTTAACATCCACGTCCATTACGCGTATCTATACTTAGCAATGGATCAACCATAAGACATAGTTCAAACAACACGCAACTTTCAACTCTACGATGGAGCACAGACACAATTTATCATATAAGGAGAATGAGGCACAAATAACACACTCTACCACAATGTATTTTGTTTTAAGCTTGAAGTTATTTTTAGTAAGTGTGTGACATCGCATTTGAAATAAAGGTCATCTAGGGTTCAACGTTTTCTTCTGAGCTCTTCATTCCATGTCACGAACGCCTTAAGCCCATTCACTTAACTAATTTCTATCTAATCACGTGATTATGCTATTCCGAAATTGATCACATGATCTTTTTAGATTGATTTTGGGAAGAAGCGTTTAAACTTGTAATCTCATCTTTCATTCATATCCGGGTACTTGGGCACTTGGGCAAAAAGGGGTCCGGGAACCTGCCGCTGGTCCGAGTACTTTATTCATACCATTAGTCCCAGGTCGGAAATATAAAATAGAAAAATCATAGTCTCTTTGCATGGTACCTTTTGAGGGGATTTGGTAAAAATGTAAAGGATTTTGGAAAAAATTATAGAAAATTTTGAGAAAATGTTGGAATTTCAGTCCAATTTTTAGACCAGCGTCCGAGATTCAGAAAAGGCAGGCCCTAAAAATGGTTTTCGTAGGGCACCCCTTAGTTCAGGGCAGATTTTTGATATTATGCTCCTATAATAGGGTGTACAATTGACAAAAAAAAATTGCCCTCCATTCTTAGTAATCGATAGAAATTATCGAGATATTTTGGTTTAAATATTGAAAATTATTGATATTTTTTACTGAGTCAGCAGTTTTTCAGCATATTTACCCACCTTATTAAAAATGAAATATCTCAAGATCAGAACAACGAGAGTTAACAAACCATACCATTTTCGAATATCCTACTAATTTAGGGCTATCCAGCTGTGGGAATGAGTCACTTTTTTCACAATTTTTGGCAAAATAAAAAAAAAACGAGTCGAGCGTATGGTCCATTTTTCGAATAGCAGCAAAACCGTCGGTTCCTGGTTTGGTGAGGGTAGTACTCTCTGGACTCATATGTTCAACTGGTGTAATTTCAAAAAGTTTCAATCGGTTTCAATAATCAAGTAACAAGATAAGAAATAGGTAGAATCAATTCCATTGATAGCCTGGAAGTCTTTTTCGACATCACGTTGTAGCTGGCATAGCTAGCCTTAACAATTTAGATCGTTTTCTAAGAAAAAGTGACGTCTAGTATAGGGCTAGTGATTTGGAAGTCACCCCAGTTTATTTCGAACTCTTGGTAATCTGATATATGGCGAATGTAAAATCATTTTTTCCGGGTTTGATTACCATAGTCAGAAAGTCGTATGACCACCCCCACTCCTTCATAGATGATGTCTTCGTAATTTCCGTGTCTTTCAATCCTGAGACAAATTTGCTCATCAGGCGACCAGCCCCCTTCCTGAAGGATTTCTATTCTTGGTATTCTAAATCCCGAGAAAGATTTTTGCTCACACTTTTTCGGTTTTTCGTACAGTCCAGAGGAGAACGATGATTTCGGTAAACATTAGTTTATCATCTAGGCTATCACTAGGTCTCACTAATATTCTGCCGATTGGTAATGTGAAGGTTACAATCACAGACTCGTGTTCGAATCCCAAGCACTTCCAGACAGGGGTGTCAGGTAACCATGGTGATAAGACTCTAAAACTGATTATAAGACAAATTCAGCTTAAATTTCTTTATATATTTACATAAAAATTTTGGAAATTTCATATAAAGTTTTACTAAAACAAAATAGAGAACCATTTATTAAGAAGCTATATTATTTTTGGGGAAAGAGAAATGCTAGAAAAATATAACTATAAAAATATCCTAATTTTCACCACAAAAGAATTCGATAGTCCCGCCCGGTGATTTTTTAATTCACCTTAATTGAATTTATTTGGTTAGTTTGGTAATTTTAATGTCTAATCTAATTTCCGGTCCTAAACCTTTATAAATTGTTTGGTTGGAATTCAATTTATTATAATTTACGCTCGTAATGTCATCAAACTTCAAAACTTCATGTCACGTAACGCAAAATCTTCAAAATTTTCGTACTAATATCTAACAGGAACTCTTACGGTAATCATGCTTTTGTCATCATGAACATTTTATACACAAAACCTAAGGTACAAAATGCTCTAAAAAGGGACTGCGAGAAATCACATTCGTATGGAATCTACACCGTCTAGATTTTCAACTGGCACTCAACGTTGTTTCACCGTCCATCCAACCACCCTTTTATGGATGTTATGGAGATGAGATGGATGTTAAAATAACGTTTTGTGCCGCCTCATATGCTAAAAAAGTACCAATTCATGATATGCACCACTGCAATGTCTTCTGACAATACGTCACTTTCAACCAATCAGCTTTTGGGTCCGTAGAAGACATTGCAATGGTATGCACCATCATGAACATCACAAAGCAAAACTAATCATAACCCCTATTAATTTTTTCTAAACGTTGCAACAATTGAACAAAACTATTCGAATCAGCCCATTCGTCCACTGGACCATAATATTCGTCGTCTTCAGGGATCGCTCGTCGTCCATTCATTCGGCCAAAAAAGTCCCATAAATTACTATTAGCTGCTGCTGTATCAGCACTGGCTGGCGCGTAAGGTTGTTGATAGGTCTGTGAACGCAATACAGCGCTTTGGTCATAAGCACCCATGTTGACTTGCGGGTTATATATATTCGGATAATTATTATTAGTATAGCTTGGGATACTAGTCCTTGATGTATAATCTGTTGCAGTGCTAGTTGTATATGGAAATGATTGAGCAGTTTGTTGTGTGTAATCTACTTGGCTAGGTGAAGGTTGTTGTTGTGTTTGTACGGGTTGTTGAAGTTCTGTTGCGACTGGTTCAGCGGTATGGGTCGGAGTATAAGAAGGCTGGGAACTAGGTTGATTGGCACCGAAACTATAGGTAATTTGTGTGATTTGAACTGATGATTTTTCAGGTTTATGGGTATCATCGGAGACCGCTTTTTTATGTGTAGGGATATCAGGATGTGTGATATTTTGATGATCTGGTTTCTCCTTAGTACCGTGAATAACTAATTGCCAATCTTTAAGGAAACCAGTTTTCGAACGTGATTCTCCGCCATCTTTAATCTCCAGGATCCATTTACCACGTGGATCTTCACCCCACGCATGCGTAGTCATAAAAGGCCATCTATGGAAGCCCTCGTCTGAAGAGTCCTCACTACGGATTGGAAGTAAGCATGATTTAGTTCCCATAGGTGACGTCAAGAATATTGTTAAGTCACCACGCCTGGTGTAATCGATACTTAAAAGAAGTTGAACTTGCTCTATGTAGCGTATCTCGTTTCCGGTGTTTTGACAGCCATCACTTTCGATTTCTAATTGTAAAGGTTGGTCCCATGATAAAGTTCTAAAATGATGAGATGAAAAGTAAAAGGGAAATTAATTGTAAGAACAGTAAAGTATATAAGGCTGCTGGCACCCACTACGGATTCATGCTCCTAGATATACTACTGGCAGTTGTGTTGAGGTTTTTATAAGATGCTCGCATAATTGGTTATTCAAAACAATAGAAATGACGCATTCTTTAGAAAAATATAATAAAAGTTTTTTTTTGAATAGTTAACGACCAATCCAATGACAAAAATTCTTGTAAATGTTCAACTTGACCCAACTACTGGCCACTTTGTAGAGGTATGCGATTCAGACTAGGGGCTGGTTAGAAATGGGTGCTAATATTTGTGTTTACTGTATCATTGACATAATGCGATCGTTTTATCTCAAAAGCTCATTGATTACGAATGAAAAACATTAAAGCCAAGGCCTTTAGATTACTAGGGCTAGGGATGAATATTCTCGAGCAAGAAAAGTGAAGCCTAGAAATTTTTACTCTATCTGGCGTTTGTGTAAAAACCAAGTGGGCCACACGTTTTGGATGGGAAGTGGCTTCATTTCCCATCCAGAAGTGTCAGGTCTAACCTCTTCGTAGCATTGAAGTCAAAGGTAGAAGCCCTCAAATTGTAAAGAATATATTTTCACAGGATTAACTTTCGTTAACTAGACTTGATTTAAATAAATGGGAAAAAGTGCAGACTTACTTTGTACTACTGGTTTTCTCACCACTACATTCGTGTTTCGGGGGAACAGATTTAAAGGTTGCTGGGTCAGCTAATTTAACTAATCGTTCAGCATCTAATAAACCGAATCCAAATTTTTCGTTGACATGTAACCCGATTCCATTCATTCTCCAATCGGGATCGTTCTTGAGAGGAATCCAGTTTGCAGTGTGTGCAACTAAGTGTTGAACGTCTCTCCAAGTTAGCTTTCGGCTGAAATAGACGAAGAAATTGTCCACTGAGATTGACTAAGATTTGCAAAAAAGGTTAGAAAAACAGTTTGTACTATAGCCTCTCGAGTCAATTTACGGCTGGAGTTTGAAAAATAATTTCTTTTGTGGTTTTAAAGCCATTGACCTTTTACATAGTTATAATGTATGTTGATTCAGCAGATTGAAATAAATAGAATCTTTTGTAATGAATAAAGAAAAATGTGGAGCAAGATTTTTTTCTTCCTTTTATTTACAAATTTGAAAGGACTCTTTTATTAAAATTTTGCTGACATCAGTTTCAGACGAGTCGGGTGTATATAACACCGTATAATACCTTTAAAGAATGGAAATCTTTATTTATATTGAGGATAAAGATTTCCCAAGGATCTCTAAAATGACCAATAGGAAAACCTTTCAAATTAGGAAAGGTTTGAGTTTTTCACCACAAACTTACTTTTTCTCCAAGGCGAGTGCGATGATACCTGCAGCAAGGGGTGCAGATGCGGATGTTCCCGTGTGACGTTCTGTGCATTGATTTCGTAAGTCAGTTGTCACCTGTTGACCAAAAAAAGAAGAAAACGAGTAAGAATTCTATTAATACAATCAACAAGTAAATTTAGAAAATTCAGACGTAGTGCTTTAGGGCTAAGATTGTTAGGTTGTTTTAATAAAATAAGAATTCTACCAAGATGTTAGCAAGTTTGATAATTTGCCTTTAAAATTGATTAAGAGAGCGTCAACTGTAGAATCATTCGCTGTCACAAAACTATTTAAAGTCACTTGCAACATCCAAAAAAGAATTCCAGTGAAAAATAAAAAGAGAAGAAAATTATGTTTTCCTTTTTGCCCCCGCAACGAGCGTAGCGAGTGAGGAGGCCTTCATAGCTTCACGCAAGGATATTGGACAGGAATCTCGAATCTTTGCGCGCGCGTTTGTTCGTATTGTATGTTCCGGCCAATTAAGTGTTCCGCAAAAATATGGCGGTAAATTATACAGCGGTAAATGTTATACACATTTTCATATTACGTTATATGCTATTACCATTATTATATATTGCATTTCATTAGTTTTGATTTAGGATTGAAAAGCTGAAGCGAGTGTTATAAATGCAAATTATAGAAAAAGTATATAATTACACCATAACAAGGATTACAATATTACTTTTGCAAATCAAAACAAACAAAATGGCAGACTGGTTATGATGATGAGCTGATTCGATTCATTGAATGGAAAAAGTGTTTTGTATGTCTAATTTTGTTTCTTGTCTTTAAAACTGAATAAATACTGTAATTTAGTCAGAAGTTCATTTCAGCAATGATTTCAATTCTTTTTCGGGAATCTTTAAAGAAATTTGCTCAAGTTTTCAAATGTACATTTTGTTGATATTTTTGTTCAAACTTATCAAACTGTAATTTATATTGTCTGTTATTTTATTAATAACTACCTTTATTGTTTATAGAGCTTCTTAAGCTTTAAAGACCATTATATGGTCGTAACTCGGGAATATCTTTCTTAACTCGGTAAAACAAGATACCGGCAAAGTACAAAAAAGTAGAATGTAGCATATGAATCCAAAATTGAATGTGAATCGATGTAAACATTTTTTTTTGGTCTTCAAAATAGATTTACCTCACTTAGAGTGTTTTCACTGTTTGTTCAGTGTGGTAAATCTATTTGGAAAACCTGAAAAAAGTTTGTATAGGCGCATACATTCAACTTTTTCAGTTGTGATAGCCTACGTAATAACTTGCGCTCCAGTAGTTTGGTGAAATAGCTCCAATTCTGGCTTTCCAAGTTAGGAGGGACCTTCCCGAAGGCATTTAACGGTGGTTAGACTAGGCACACAGACAGTCATACAGAAACACCATAAAGTGAAAGTATATAGCTATAAACTCAAAAAGTCTAGCTTCCTGAAGGCACGTCTCTTCATTGTCTGCGCTGCGATAATCTTAATGGATTCAATCAGCTTTTAGTTTGGAGAAAAGATTGCATCATGAAAAAGTACTATGCACTTTAAAAAAAATTAGGCGCATTTCAACTTTTCTCGACTGTACGTCTGAATGGACCACAATGGCATATCTTTATTTTTCTTTTGACCAACAACATAAAAGATTTTGCTTGAGAAGTACAATCAAAGCGTAGGCGAGTGGAGTCCGGGCCTTAGCTAGGATTGGTTTCTATTTCGCCCTATTTAAGATGGCGCAGAACTTTTTGATAAATTTTATCCGCAGTATCCTCTTGACTATTGTTTATTAGGCAAAGTAGCAATAGAGAATCAATCAATCAATCAGTAATTAAATCAATCAATAATCAAATCAATTAATTATTCCTGATTATTTTTTATGTTTCAATCTTTAAAGCATTAAAAGCTTTATCTCGTCAACCTGTTCCGACAAGCTCGTTTCTTGAACCCGTCTTACATTTAAAATCTATTCCATGTAAATTGGAAGTTTGTTTTGCTACCATGTACAAACCACTCTCAAGGAAGATACTCTCGGGTATCTAATAAACGTACATGTACGTTTATTAATTTTAACAAAAAATTTTCCTCAATTTCAAGTGCCTACTTTTGTTTCTAATGATAAATATCCATCTTTGACTTTTGAGGTTTGTTCTACTCGTCAAAAGAAAGCAAATTACCCAATATTTACCCCCTAACCTCATTAAAAAGATCCTTCAATTAGGTTTGCATGCCTCCATTTTCGACCCTGTACGTTTATTCGCTACTGTACGTTTATTAGGTACTCGAGTAGTCTAATTACTCTGATATGGTTTCCACATGATAGCAAAAATGAATGCCAATTTAAGTGGAATAAACTTTAGCTTGCAAAACATAAGAGTCATTTCTTTTTAATTAGATTTTTTCATGTCTTCGTCGAAACCTTAATTATAACTAGGCCATCGTTTTTATTTATTTAGATGGAGTGTTATTGTTATTATTTTCAGGAAAAAAGAAAATCTTTTATTTCTTCGTTTAACCAAACGTGTAGTTACTTACTATTTTTTTGTCCCCATGCATTTCTTATAATCTTGCAATTGACATTGTTATGATTATACAATTTATTATAGAATTCTTTAAATATTATATTGCTGCGGTGGCATGTTAGTGTAAGCTATGTACTAGTTAATCAAAAACTTACGATTCGTTTTTCACCATGTGCTCCACTACTCAAAGTTGTAGCCAGTGTAGAAGCACATGCTTCACTGTACCAAGGACTTTCACCATGATCGGAACTCGAACTGATTGACAACGTATAAATACTTGCAGTGTAACCATCACAATTACACGAATCATCATGTCGCCCACCGTTCCCTGAAGCCCAGACGTAGATGGATCCTAAACCACCACGACCCTAGAAAAGAAAACAGGATTTTGTGAAAACTATAAAAACACCCCTTTGTCACAGACCCGCTAGAACTGAGGTTTTTAAGCTTGAACCAATATAATTGAAAGTTCGATAGAAATTTTTTTCCTAACTGTGGGAAAAAAATCCACCCCTGTTAGACAGGGGTGTATAAAACAACGATTACTGTAAAGTCTTAAAGAGCCAACCAGAAATAACAAAACCCAGTGTCCACAAAGTCCATTTCTGGTTGTTTTTTTCAACGTGTACAAAACCGCAATTAAAAAAACCTTTTTTGTCTCAGCTGCAGATTATATTGAGACAGACTTTACTAAGAGCGCGCAGACGGCTACAACATTGGAAAAAACATATTCAACTCAAGATTACTCAAGATATTACAAACCGTTATAAAGACCCCAAACCCTAAAGGAAGAGACAGGCTTCATAATGAAGACGACTCTCTTCAAAGTAGGATCATTCAAAAATGATTTTCAACCAAAGATCAAGTAGGGTTAGGACTAGAGGTACTTGATCTTTGAGGGAATTAAAGTCTAACATTTTAAAACGGCTTAAAGGTTCATCTTTTGAAGAGTCTAACCATAAAGATGAACACTGCGGTCGATTTTTACTTTTTTTAAATCCTTGTTTAGAATCCCCCTTTCAATGCACAAAGATATATCATAATAAGATTCGTATTACTTTTGGGTTTACTTAGGATTTCATCTAGGATGAGTGGATTTCATCATGCCTAAAAACCTATTTTTTTTTTAAATAATCTTAGGAGTAAAATATGCCCGATTTTAGATGTGTCAAAAATCCCTAAGTTTTCACATTTGCAGACCTAGTTGCCTGTATCGGACGACGCCATTTTTATTAGGAAATGATAAAATCTACTAGAAATCAAACTTTGACATACCTTATTAATACCATTCTGAAAAGCGGCAGTGGCAAGGGTCCCTGGCCCTTCAACGGTCATCCCGTCGTCAGAGGGTCCCCAACTTGCACTGTAGATATCAATATATTGTGGGTTCAAACTCAATGATTCTGCTTCGACTCGATCAGTGACACGCCCGTCTAACATACGAACGCCCCCGATTCGGGCGTTGAAAGCTACACCAACGCCACAAACTGAATTGTTAGCTTGGGCGGCAACTTCACCAGCACAACGAGTCCCATGCCTTAAAAAGACAAAAACATCATAAAATTATTAGAGCTCCATACCAACCATCAAACCCTTACTAGAGCCAACTTCTATACAACCCTACACCTAAGATCTTGAAGTTGAATTTGATGAAATACATCAAATTCAAATCCTCACCCTTAATTTGTTCATCGATTATTGAATTAAGGAAAATCAGCTTAGACTACATAGGATAAAGCAGGAAAATACTAATAATCAAAAGCACCCAAAAGTATATTAATTTTTAATTCAATTAATTTTGACTGTAGTATACCGAAACGCTAAGTTGTCCATCAAATTGGAAACAGGTCATATTGCTGGGAAAATATCTTACTTATTTTCGTTGGTAGGATCATAACGAGGCATTGGATCGGGGTCGTTATCATTGACATCCCAACTCGCTGCTGCATCCTAAAAAAGAGAGAGATATTAAGGTAAGGCGATACCAAATAAACTTGTTGATCTACGGGGGGGCCGACTACCATGATTTTTTCAAAAACGAAAAATAATGATATTGAATTTCCAATATTGTGATATTGAAAATTCAATTATTATATCCACTGCGACCTGTACGAGTCCTAAGCCATGCGATGAAAATTGCACGAAGTAACACATTGGTGAAAAGTGAAAAGTTTTAAGCATCAAAATTTCTGTGTAACTACAACATTAAATCGAGAAATACTGCGTTCTCAAGTTACAAAAGTGAAATATAGTTTGTTCTTAGAAAGTCCTTGAATTATGAGGGTCTGCTTCAAAAATATTAATAGGAATTGAGGAGAGTAAAGATTTTGCAAACTCTTAGAGAAATGGGAATTTGGGGAATTTAGAAACGAGTCCAGTATCCTATACTTTCTTTGATCAAGACTTAAATGGAGGCAATTTTAAAGCACGATTTTAGCTAACTTTGATAAGACCTAAGGGAAATTATGTCTGAATTTAACCTCCCCCCTAAAATGAAATGCATTTTGTTTGTACAGTAAGACAGCTGCGATAATATATGATTGCGTGGGAGATGAGAAGTAGCAACCTAAGTGGATGTCAATAAAATGAAAAAATCTTCTAAAGTGTTTACTTGTGACGTCATCAACACTGTGGGCAGAGTGAGTACACCCGGAACATCATTTAAGGCTATTTAGAGATCAGAGAATTGGAAAATATTTACATAACATTTTGGCCCATGAAAATGAAAAATCAATTTTCTTCACGATATGGCAGAAGCTTGAAAATCGACCCTTTGAGAGACTTTTCCTAATTTTCGGCCAAATTTTTCAATTTTGGTTTAAACTACAAGAATTTATGAAACTGTCAGGAACCCGATTTTTTCTTTTCGGGATTTTGGGAACCCGGTCAAAGAGTGTAAAAAAGGGACCCTTATGGCTCGCACATTTCCAACACCCGTTTTGCCTAAGCCGGGAGTGTCTATAACTAATATAGTTTTTGACGAAATCAGTATGATTGTGTTCTTTTCCATCGTCTATTATGGTGACCAAGGATAAGTTGAGAAATCCAGGGAAAAAAGTGGCGCCCTTACTGACCTCTCATTGTTAACAATCGATAACTAAAAAACAGGCCTGTCGCAAGTAAAGGTCGAATAACTTGCCATACCTCTTGAAATGAGCTTTTGCCACTAATGACGTAGACTTACAAAGATCTTGACGAAATAAGTGTAACCTAATGATAAGTAGTAATGTCTATAACTTACATAATTTTTGACTAGATCAGTGTGATTGTGTTCAATTCCATCATCTAATATGGTGACCACCACACCTTTGCCTGAAACGCCTGCATTCCAAACCGGTATGACGTTCACATCTAAACCCATTGAAGTCCGTTTATCATCCTAAGAAATATTTGAAGACATCAAATTAGAATTGAATTTCCAAGATTGAATGAAGTTAAAGGGATAATCAGATGATTTGAGACTTGTTCATTTGTTCCATAGTCTTGAGCGAAACCTCAAAACCTTTTTGTCTAATCACTCTTCTCCATAGGCGAGATATGAAAATTTGAAATCTTTGAACATGGGTTCTTGCACGATTCCTACGTCAAAATTCTATTGTTTTCTTGTTAAGTTAAAAACTTGTAACTTTATACTGTATCTCGTCCTTGCAAAAGATTTTGGAGATTTTTGTTCAAAACCATTGAAAATTCTACGGGCAAAATTTATCAAACTATATAATTATCCCTTTATAAATATTGTATATATGATCAATCTATGCTACAACTTAAAATAGTCCGATACCATCATATGACTGTAGTAGACACGAGCCCAATTTTATGTTGCAAAGTTTGATAGATATGTATTGAAGATTCTCGTCTAGCGTTTCCTTTACTGTGAAATATGGTATCGTAAAAGTATAAAAAGAAGCATAACCCAAAAATAAACATTTCCTTGGATTTTTAAATAAAAAACAACAAGAAAGTAGAGTCGATGTTGTAGGAATATTTCGACGATCTTTATGTCATCATTTTCAACCATATTTCAACCATATGGTATCGTAAGGTAAGAGTACTTATACAACGAAATCGACATTCATAAAAGTTGAGCGTAACTGGTGGTATTGTTAAAAACTCAAATCTGGTAGCGAATTCCGGTCTCTTGGGTGTTTCCGTAGTAAGCTCAATAAATACACTTTTTTCATGCTTCAACGGCCAAAATATTAAGGACAAATTAAGAACATTTCAAGGCTTTGTAGGTTCTAAAACACTATGTTGCGACTCTAAAATATTAGAAAAATGGTGAAAATAAGGACATGTTCAACAGGCTTAAAACTAAAAAAGATTAGAACATATTAAGGCTTCAAAATTTTGTATGTTCTTATAAAAAAAACGTGTATCAAGAATTAACATTGATTAGCACTTCATAATAGTGTACTTACCAGATACCATTGTTCTTCCCATAGAGGATCAGCAAATTGAGGTTGTATTCCACGTGTTTGTATTCGCTGGTGATGAACGCCTCGCTTGTGACGAACGTATTCATGTTGTTGTTCAGCCCAAATCACCTGTTGTAAAGGGATTTCGAAGACAATACTTTAAAGGACATCACCGTGTAGTAACGCAAAAAGGGTGCTATACTTGCCGACTAACAGCAAACTCTGTGTACTAACTGCCAAAAATCAAGTTGTTTTTAGCTAAAACAGTGTGATTTTGGAGAAAGATTTTGACTATGTTTTCAAATTCAAATTTGAAAATCAAAAAAACCCTCCAAAATTTTGAATTTTTTTCCAAAATATGTATCAATTCTAACATAATTTCAACATCAAATATATTGAAAAACTTCCTCAAAGGCAAATTTAGAAAAATGTTCCGGAGTAACTGCTTCACCTGAAACAACTCTTTCTTCTTTCTGCGCCGCACGAGCGCAAGTTTTGAGAAATTCTACTGTTTATTCTGTTTTGTCAGCAGAGAGGCGCGCCTCCTTTCTATATCATAAAACGTACACATACCACTGACCTTTATATATCCCTGGACCAAGCAATATCCGCCATCTTTGATTGGAGTTTTTTTTGGAATTGGTACCCGAGAAGAAGCCATTGCAATGTTATAACTTAACGTCTAACACCGCTACATCACCAAAAGAATTTGAGAAAAAGTAGACCTAGCGCTCTCGATGCATTTACACCGCTATCGAGTAGTGCCACCATTAGGGTACCACTTTTCAAAAAACTCCGGTCAAAGATTTTGCTTGGCTGGGATTGAGAAGCTTGGTCCAGGGTATATAAAGGTCAGTGACACATACAGGGAACTAAAATTTGTTCGAGCTATGGAAACTCGAGTTACAGCGACTTGTACTTTCTTAAAATTACCTACTTGATGGGAGACTTGTTTGACTTAAGGAGATATTGGAGATATTGGAGTTATAGAGTTATATGAGACCCTAATTTCTTTGTGGCACATGACTTAATGACGTGACTTTAAATTCTTAAATGGAGCGTTTAGAGCACGGGTTTAACTCAAAGATTTTTTTTATTTACGTAGCTTAATGCAGCTGAAAATTGCATTTTACCTCATTGTCAAGCCTGAGAACAGACGTTTGACTTTCAATGGAGCGTTTGGAACGTGGTGGATGTCTTGGATGCTCCAAATGATAATATCCTTCAAGAGTACCAATCTGGAGAATTGTAGAAAAAGATGGTTTCGGTGTATCGAAAATATAACCTTTTAATCTGCAGCTGATAGGTAAATTAAAGAAAGAAAGACTTTGAAGTTCAATTAAGTCCAGATCTGTGCATATGTTCTTTTAGCATTTTATTTTCAGACTTAAATGTTCTTACGATGCTCTTAATACCCTTAGTTTCTTTACTTGTAAATTTAAAATGGGTTTAAAGTTTGTTAAAACCAGAACTTTTTTTAATAATTTCTGAAATCTGAGATAAAGGATTATTCTTAATTTGTTCTTAGGTTTTGGCCAATTTTCAGCCTCGTGTTCTTATAAAATTGTTCTTATAAAAAAGCGTGTAATGTCTATCAAAACAAATTGTACTCAAATTACTGAAAGCAAGTTTTTCTTAGGCAAAAAAAACTTAAAATTTTAAGAACATACTAAAAATTCGGAGGAAATGGTACCATAATTTACTAATGACCCAGCAGAAAAATCATAAGATTTTTCATGTTAGAATCAATAACGAAAAATTGTAACAAGGTTTTATATAGAAATTTTCTCGCGTATTTTTTTGAAGAACTTTGAAATATGATTACCTACAGGTAAACCTATGAAGTTTTGGGTTTCAAAAGTCGAACACCTGTACATAAAATCGCGTGCAGTTTTTGAGCTCCTCTAGCCGATATCAGAGCTTTAGCCAAAAAAACCTGTAATTCTTCGCTTCAAACCTCTGCATGCTCTGTAGAGCTAATAGCAGCTATCGGCGAAAGTTGAGCCCCTAGTTTACTCTGAACTACAGTAACAACATCTGGTGAGATAAAGGAAAAGCGATTGCCGAAATCTTATCAGCAGAAGAAAGTGTTAAAACCCATTAGAGAGAAATCCATTTATCATAAACGGATTATACAAGGCTAAAACTGAATAGCCTAGTGAACTAGGGCGTCGACTCACAAACCAACAGTTCTTTAATTGGAACTTGCGCATGCTCTGTCAAGTTTCATTGCGTATATCATCGAAGGTTCGAGCTGCGAACCCCTGCTTGACTATGATTCTTATGAGTGAATACAGTTATTAAATCATCCAGCGAGATAAGGTAAAAGACGTTTGACGAAATCGTATCGGGAGAAGAAAGAATGCTTACCTTAGATATTTTATCAAATCCATATTTATCAGCTATCCTTTTAACTCGTTCATTATGATCGGTACCGGCAATTTTGACTGCCCATCCGTTAGTGAAAAATTTGGTTGGCTTTGGTTCAGAAGAAGTAACGTGGTTCAAAGCGCTGTTCAAAAACACTAAATAGACTAGTAGTCTGTTTATCAATCTATGATTCCATCGTCGTTGTTGTGAGTTGGTTGACGAGCTAGCTTGTAAGCTCATCTCATTTTGGACCATCTACAAATTATTCCAATCTAGCCTCCAATACCATGAATATTTGATAAAATCAGAGGCTAAGTTTTACAATATTAGCCTCTTGAAGTCCTACAGTACCATTTAGTATGAGTAGAATAAGCCAAAAAAGTGTATTTTGTGTTGTTTTATATCATTTTGTAGTTCACTGACATGTTATGAAATTGTCACTTCTTTGTATTTGCTGAAACCCTTTATTCTTCTTTAATAATGTAAAGAAAAGGGTTTCATATGTTTGTTGAATATGCTAAAAAGTAAATAAAAATGAAAATGAAATAAAACGTAAGATGAAAATATTTATCATCGATGTGAAGAAATACCACTTCAGAAATCTTTTTGCAAATCTTCAAAAGCTGTTTTTGGGCTGATAGTCGGAACTATATTACCGATATTTTTTAGTTTAAGCTTTCTGCGGTCAGTTCTTTCTATAATATTCGAACTTTGTATGATTCGAAACCAAAATAATGGTTTCCTTAGCCAACCAGTCGTATAAAAATAAATATTTAGCGTTAAAAACCATATCAGGGTCCCAAAATTCAAAAGTATCAAAAATCGACTCCTTCAATGGGTCATAAAATCTGGTAATTTTGAGCTAAAATTGGACAAATAGTCTCTCAAAGGGTCGATTTTCGAGCTTTGGCTCAGACATACCCGTCTACTCGCAAACCTAGTACCCCCATAAGGACATGTACATATCAATGCAATTAATAGACGTTTATATGTAAATTAGCTGTTGAATTGGAAAAGAATTGGCAAACTTGAAAAACTTGATTCAGTATACGAAATTTAGATAATTATAGACCCAGTAATCGCCAATACAGTCATTTCTACCAGTCAATAATTCCATAAAATTATCATCATTTTCAATCCGATAAAAATTTTTTGTTTCCAATTATTGTTTTTCATTGTTCTAAAAATTATTTTGCACTTCGAATATTTAGCTTTCCTTCTTCAAAAATTCATGCTGAAAATGAGTAAGGAGGCGAAAAATTAATTTGTTTAATGAAATGCTCACCTGAACAACCATTGGTTAATGAGTGAAACATTCGAATTTGATTGGATAATAACGATCAATACTGCAATCTGATTGGACGATACGTTTGTAAACAATAGAAACACTGTTCTTTGATTGGTTGATATCAAAAGCAAAAAGAAAATTCGAACAGTCTAAAGAATGTAATGAATTGTATAGACATCACATTATAAACATAATGCTTTTAAAACTCGTTTTCAAAACGCCTCCAATAAAGTTTTGGTTGTTTTAAGTCGTGTTTCTCATTAAAAATACATATTGAAAATGAACAAATTTTGCTTTTAAAACATAGACAATAAATTTTTGGTTGTTTTAAGTCGTGTTTCTCATTAAAAATGTAAAAAATGAACAAAATTTGAAATTTTTAACCTATTTGAAGCATAAGAAACTTCTCAATCCAAAAGCACAGAAATTAATAAGCTATGTTTGTCTATGAAGTTACGACGAGAAATATATTATTTGTTCAATATTTACAACTTTTTAGCAGCATCATCTTGTGTTAAAAAAATAAATAAGATTTTATCAAACATTCTTCTATATACAGGAATCAAGAAGGGCAGACTTCTCATATCGCCATTCAACACATAAGGCTTTAGTGGCCAGTATATTAAGAAATTTTAAGGCTTTGCGGACTTTAAAACACCCGATTTTTTAGGAAAACGGACAAAGATTCTCGCATTCTTTAGTGTTAAAACTCAAAAGGTTAAGGACATCCAAAGGCTTCAAAACTTCTGGATGTTCTTATAAAAAAACGTGTATCCGAGCTGACACAGAACATCGAAATAAAGTCCATCTAACGTCCATCTAGAACGTTAAAACAACCACGCTGGATATCAGCTGGGATTTATTTAAAGTTCTTTACCAACCAAATTTATGTGCAAGTGCACTGCAGGATAGATATCGCAAATATAGTTCACCAGTTGATAGATGACTTTATTGTCTTGTCACAACAGAATTTAAGATTGAGAATATTCTGACTCTCCAGTCAGAAGTTTGTCTGATTTTAATGTTCAACTGATATGATACGTTGAGCTTCTCTGATAAAGTCTTTGTGTTGTGCAGCCATTCTTGTTTTCAAAGAACGTTCAGAAGCAATCCTAAGATATACGGAGACAGAAATTTCAGGGGGCTGAATGATGACCTTTACAGCTCCAACACTTTTGCCATAATAACTCATGGGATCTAACTAGAAAGGACAACTACAAAATATTCATCGAAAGGGAAATTCATTACTACACGTTTTTTTTATAAGAACAAACTATATAAGACATAATACTTCGATGGCCAAATTGTCAAGAACATATTAAGAACAATTTAAGGCTTCTCGGACTTTAACACACCCGATTTCTTAAGAAAATGGACAAAAATACTCAAAAAATGGCGAAAATAAGAACATTATTTTTAGGCTTTAAACTCAAAAAGTTAAGAACATCCGAAGGCTTCAAAGATTTTGGATGTTCTTATAAAAAACGTGTATTGCGATTGATTTGTTCGAAAAAGATATTCTTATAATAGGGTTATAAGAGTGGCGAAGAAACTTTTAAGAATTTTTAGCATCTCAGAAGAATAACAAACCTTTCACAAATTAATGCCCAATGGATCGACATCCCCAATGAATCGATGTTAAAAAGGAAACATTGAGGAAATCTTAAGAGAATTTTGCTTCTTAACAAAGCTTTGAAAGGCAATTCAAAATCTGGAGAAATTTGTTGTTAGAATGCACCCTCAAAACGAAGCTTACAAGGTCATTAATTTTGACAAATTTAAAATTTCGGGAAAAAAACAGCAACCTTTCACGAAGAAATTTGACGAATTGAGTTTCCAACGGGTCCATGTTTCGATGCATTTCCACCTCCTCCTCTGATATCGTATCAACGAAACTTAAGAATGGTTTCAATATCGATTGTTCTTCTGTGTTGAAATAAAACAGTCTGGATCGATTCTGAATGGGCAAATGAGAGAAGGAAAATAAGAATCGGTTTATATACAGGTTGTCCATAAAATAAAGGAAATAAAATTTCATATGACGAAAAATCATCGAAAATTACATTGCATAGGCCATTTCACAGTCGCAAAGCATAATAGGTAATCAGGACCACTGCGTGCTAATGACGACTTACTATTGGTCCAAAATTTTGAAATTTTTTGAAGATTTTTGCGTCTAGCCAACCGGCTGTCGTTATTTGAGCGCAACCAGTCCTGATTACCCATGATTCATTTCGACTATAAAATGGCCTATTGGATCGGGAACCAGAACTGTTCAAAAAAGAATCAGATGGGTTGAGATACTTCGCATGTGGATTCCTCGGTGGATTCTTTCTATTGTCCTGAGCAAAACCTGAAAATATTAATTTTGGCTGACTATTTTCTAAAGTTGAGAAATTTAAATTAGAAAAAATTTGAGCTTTAGCAAGAAAACAATATAATTTCAACGTAAGAACCGTGTAAGAACCCCATTTAGAATTGTCTTTTTTGGTTAATTATTAGATAAAATACTTGGAGGTTTTACTCAGGACTACAGAAGGTTTAACAGACTAAAGATCTAAATATCATCTAAATATCTCTTTCAAATTATTCGTTATTGAAAAATGCCGCAAGTAAGCTTGGGAAGACACGTGTCAAAGTAAGGCTCGTTGTCCCATTTTTGGCTCAATCAAAGAAGTCAACATACCCCAGTATCTGTACTCTCATCTAGAAAAAAGAGGAAAAAAATTAAATTATAAAAGAGATTTACCAAAATGAATTAGCTTCATATTGGTAGCGTCATATTCAGATTCGTAGCGTCATATTCACTTTCAAATCGAAAGTGCTATCAAAAAGTGTTCTGGCCAACTTGGATCAAACTGTATGTGTTCCAATTATAGAACGGACGGATGCCACACCCATTGGTGACCTTTTAAAGAAAAAATGAAGTTTACAGCTATTTCCGTTCCTGAGATCGGATGAGGAACGTACTACATGGTGAAGTTTCCGAAAGTGTGGAAAAGTGGAGTTTTAGTGTTCTGGCCAATTTGTTTCGAACTGTATGGGTTCCAATTATAAAACGGACGGATGTCACACCTATTGGTGACCTTTTAAAGAAAAAATGAAGTTTATAGCTATTTCTGTTCCTGAGATCGGATGCGGAACGTACTACATGGTGAAGTTTCCGAAAGTGTGGAAAAGTGGAATTCTAGTGTTCTGGCCAATTTGGATCAAACTGTATGTGTTCCAATTGTAAAACGGACGGATGCCACACCCATTGGTGACCTTTTAAAGAAAAAATGAAGTTTATAGCTATTTCCGTTCCTGAGATCGGATGCAGAACGTACTACATGGTGAAGTTTCCGAAAGTGTGGAAAAGTGGATTTCTAGTGTTCTGGCCAATTCGGATCAAACTGTATGTGTTCCAATTATAGAACGGACGGATGCCACACCCATTGGTGACCTTTTAAAGAAAAAATGAAGTTTATAGCTATTTCCGTTCCTGAGATCGGATGCGGAACGTACTACATGGTGAAGTTTCCGAAAGTGTGGAAAAGTGGAATTCTAGTGTTCGAAGATAGAGGTCAAGTCTGGATACATAGGTCGAAAGAAGTCACAGTGGAATCGTAGAAATCGCGATAAGAATTGTTACTGAATTTTACTATTGTCAATGGTCGGTTGGTGGCTGAGTGCGACAGTTGATTTACGATAGAAATGCTGAAAATCATAAAATTTTATGTTTCCAATGAGCAAATATAGAATATCACAACCGGTTGAAACAGAATGAAACAATATTGATAAATTACTTTAAGCGTATATGCAGTATCAATGTTAGTGATTGTAATGAAAACTTTCGAATCCATTCGACTTTTTGTTAATGAAGACTGAAAATGACGACAATTTACGATAATTTGAAAATCAATGAATATAAGCTGCATTAGGGATAAGCGATACATCAATTGTAATAATTTCAAAATAGAAATACATATATCCACATGTGACTAATGATATCAACCAAAATGCATACCACATATAAAGATGAATCAATTCACTTGCAATGCACTACCATGCCAATTTCCATATTGTCTATTTTATTAACTCTGTGACAGTTTTTTTGATTTGTGAGTAGGCAAATGAAGAACAAAAAGAATACAAGAAAACGAAGAATATTATTTTGTTTTGAATATAATAATTATGAAAACAAAAGAAAAATGATTGCTGTAAAAATAGGAATAAACAAGACGACCTGAAATCTACTTTACATCGAGCCTTGATGAAACAATTTTACTACAAGAACAACGAGGCTTAAAATCACTAAAAAAATTAGACCAATTTAAGAACAATTGCTGTTTAATTTTTAAAAACTCTTACAAAATATATGCTTATAAAAAATAAATATGCTCATATTGTGCGACGTCCCTTGTTTACTTTGTAAGAACTAATTACCAAAAGGTATATCACTTTGATGACCCAAAGAATAAATGTCTTTTAAGACTTGCATAAAAATGAACGGAGTGGTGGGATGACCTTAATTTCGGGTTTCCACCAGAGTTAAACTCTAATCCTTAATTACAAAATTCATCTTATCCAAAATCAAACGGGTACTGATATCATATCATTGCTTTTTAAAAAGTATTCCTAGTTTATTCAGTCTGTAACAAAAAAGAAATTTTCCTTTGATCAATTCAGACTGTTCATTAAGAGACACCTATGACAACAAACGAGGTGATTAATTTTTCAGTTAGGTCGAATTTGCTAAAGGAGCAAAGGACTACTGTACCCTTTTTATTTGAGATAACGTTTTTTACTTCCTGCAATTTCGACCACTCAAAACTAATCATTAGAAAGTTTAAGTCATCCACCACCCCAGTTTCCGAACCCACCCACCCTTGTCCAGCCGGAAATCGCCTCTAACAGGTATTTTAAGCTAGCATATGGTGCTTTTTCATTGAGACTGTGTGGCGAGAATCGATTAGCTGAAACAAAAAAATTGATAGGAAAATATTACTGACTCCCAAAACAGTTGTCAAAGCGTTTACGACCCTTTGACTTTGGAGTTAATTGCAGCATGGTTGACAAAATTTAATTGAAAGTAATTATAAGTCAGTCGTTTTTAAAAACAGTTCTCCAACAGTGGAGGCAGTTCTTTCATTTTTTTATGCAAAAACCAAACCATTGCTCTGGTCGTGTTCAGACCTAAAAGTTTAAGTTTAAGGCTTAAGTAGTACTAAGTTGATATGGGAATTAAGAAATGCAACGACTTAATTGCTATTTCATATTTTAGATAGATTACATAAGAGAGGAAAAAGGAATCTCCTTCATTTTTGATGCGGAGTATGGGTCCATCGATCCATGATATTCTCATTAAAAGCCCATTAACTGCCTAAATTGCTAGAGACGCTCCGAACGTCTCTAAGTCATAAATTTCACGTTCTCCTTTCATAATTTACAAAAGAAGCATGCTTTTCACTTGCGAATTCTGATTTCGTCTATTCAGAGAACTGTCACGAAATCGTAAAAACTTTTTTTTTAAACCAGAGGGTGATTCCTTTTTAAACTTTGGTTTAACTAATGAGGAGCGTGCAGTTAAATACAAAAGGAATATAAAAGAGGCACGCGGACATAATTACTTTAAACCTAGGTCTGAACACGGCCTCTGAATGCTATTTTATTGCAAACAATTTATTTTCGGTGTATCTTTGGTTTAATTGGTAATTAAGCCAAGAGAGCTCTACCCCTCTCTTGGAGAACGAAAGGTTTAATGACCAATTTTCGACGTTAAATCTGAAATCTTAATATGAAGCGATCAAAATCTGATGTTAAGCACGAATCTTCATTGTATATTTTTTACAACCCTTAGAAATTTATGAAAAGGACCATTGATGAGAACCATTTATCTATCTAGCGTAGTGAAAAAGCACCCATAGTCAGCGATAATTTTATTCCAGATAAGTGGGATGGAATAGAAAATGTGCTTCTTTGATTACCCGAAGTGTTCTGATCGTGTCTATTGAAAACTCTTTTGTTTTAGCTTTAATTTGGTCGTTACAAAAAGTTCAGAAAAAAACAGCTCGTCATGCGAAGAGGGCTGGTTTCTATATGCTGTGTTTATAAAAGTGGTTTTATGTTTTTCGTTTTTGATCCATTACTTTTTAAACTTTCAGTATCCAGTAACAAATTTTACACTAACTTGTAGTCTAAAAAATTCTCATCACAATGATACCAAATTATTTCTGAAAAAATTGATAGAAATTCATCAAAGACAGATTTGATTTCTTATTTTCGTGCACTTTAGCTTTTAATCTAATTATGCGGTCATGATACTGTTATGTCATTAGAATCGCTAGAAAATTCTGAGCAAGAAAATATAAGCCCCTAAAGTTTACGCATAATTTGGCCTGAAACAAAAGAATTTCGTCATACCACGCCGCACTTACCATGTATTACGTTCCACATCCGATCTCAGGAACGGAAATAACTATAAACTTCATTTTTTCTTTAAAAGGTCACCAATGGGTGTGGCAACCGTCCGTTCTATAATTGGAACCCATACAGTTTGATCCAAATTGGTCAGAACACTAGAGTTCCACTTTTCCACACTTTCGGAAACTTCACCATGTAGTACGTTCCGCATCCGATCTCAGGAACAGAAATAGCTATAAACTTCATTTTTTCTTTAAAAGGTCACCAATGGGTGTGGCATCCGTCCGTTCTATAATTGGAACAAATACAGTTTGATCCAAATTGGCCAGAACACTAGAATTCCACTTTCCCACACTTTCGGAAACTTCACCATGTAGTACGTTCCGCATCCGATCTCAGGAACGGAAATAGCTATAAACTTCATTTTTTCTTTAAAAGGTCACCAATGGGTGTGGCATCCGTCCGTTCTATAATTGGAACACATACAGTTTGATCCGAATTGGCCAGAACACTAGAAATCCACTTTTCCACACTTTCGGAAACTTCACCATGTAGTACGTTCCTCATCCGATCTCAGGAACGGAAATAGCTGTAAACTTCATTTTTTCTTTAAAAGGTCACCAATGGGTGTGGCATCCGTCCGTTCTATAATTGGAACCCATACAGTTCGAAACAAATTGGCCAGAACACTTTTTGATAGCACTTTTGATTTGAAAGTGAATATGACGCTACGAATCTGAATATGACGCTACCAATATGACGCTAAGTTCATTTTGGTAAGAGATTGTACAGTGTAGTATCTTGAATTTGAACCTCTACAACTCGAGAGTCTCCTTAACTGGAACAATTTTTATGATCCCTTCAGTTAACAATGCCTTATAAATGTTACTCTCAACCCGAACAAATTTGTGTTCCCCGTGTATGTTGGAGTCATGAAGACTTCACTGTACGAGCACAAGTACTATTCATTGAAAGAAATCCCCCCTCGTTTAATTTTCATTGGACGACAAAAAACACCAAGTTACAATGAAAAGACTTTCAAGAGAGGAAACTATTTTATTTTCTGCAACATTTCATTGCGTTCTTTGAAAAGGTTGCAAACTCCTAAGAACACTTTTCTCAAGGGTCTTTTAGCAAAAAGTTGGTATTGGCGAGGCACACCTTTTGTATGGTGGTAATAGTTTATGCAGGATAAGAAAATTCACCCTTTTTTTGTAAGAACAATTTCATAAGAGCACGAGGCCTAAAATTGCCCAAAACGTAAGAACAAGTTAAAAATAATTCGAGCCTCAGATTTCAGAAATTCCTAAGACAGTACTGATTTTAACAGATTTAAATGAAGAAACTGAGCTGTTAAGAACATCGTAAGCACAAATTAATAAGTTGGAAAATTTCAAAAAATTAAGAACGGCCCAGCCTGAGTCCATATTTATTGGTTCTTAGCGTCTAGTAAAACACATACCTCTAAAAGCGACAAAAGTGTTTTTATTGAACACCAGTTTGATTCTATTACCATCGATACCTCCGAGAGGCAGTTCAGAATTGAAAAGTTCTAATTGACAAAGAATGGTACATGTTGCTACATCGTAAATGAAGATATGGCCGGACTTCCATATGATACAAAGCTGAAAAAGTTAGGTAAAGATAATGTAAAGTAGTGTCTGCGAATAGATAACACTCAGAACCCTCGTTTCTTTGAACACTCTAGATAGACTCTGTTGAGGAGCAAGCTCTACTTCTCCGCTCACCACAAACGATTATGCAAAGCTCAACCCTTAGTGTTTTGAACACACTTTTGACAACAGCAATCTATGCTCACTTATACAAGCCGCACTGATGAGTCCTGGGAAGGACGAAGCACGTGTCTGCAGATAGATAATGTAAAGTATAAAGTTTTAATGTTTTTTTTTTAGGTTTTGCGAGCGTTGATAAGTCAACAAGACGGTTTTTGCCATGCCAGGATGAAAAAGACCAGGGTCAAGGTCAAGACAAAATAAAGTCAACTTACACGACCTCAAAAATTTAGTTTAAATAACTCTGTGAAATAAGTTCTTTACTGTGAAGTATCTGAAGTTAGTCTCGATTTAATCTCCAACGAAGTCAAAGAAGCCTTCTTTTGATAGAATTCGATAAATCAGTCGAATTTTTTTATTTCATACTATTCTACTCCTTAATAATTACAACATACACAAAGTCTAGTTCGAATTCTATCGAAAGCCTTTTGGTCTCTGCTGTAGATTAGATCGAGAAAAACATCCATTTATAGAATATTTTATACTTCACACTTGTCTATCAAACGTCAATATCGTCTACCTTCAAAACTAATTTGGGCACGCTAGGGGTACTGATTAAAAAAGTTAGAAGGATAAAACATACCAAGTTCATCGGACCAGGAATCGTTGCACATACTTGATTACATTGGTCCTTTGATTTGCTGGATCTATACAAAGAAAATTTAAGGTTTAATGATGTATACAGTGGAGTCTGTACCCCTTATGTTGTGGAGGTATGCCGTCCAGGATGGTTTGGTAAATAAAACATAGACAAGTAATAGCCCAATAATGATACAGTAGAGTCTCTTTGACTTGAACCTCTATAACTCGAATGTCTCTTTTGCTCGAACAAGATTCATGGTTCCTTCAGTTAATAATGCCTTATAGACCTCGCCCCATAACTCGATATTTCCTTTAACTCGAACAAATTTGTTTCCCCTGTGCGTGTTCGAGTTATGAAGACTGAACTGTATAAACTATCAAAGAGATCCCTTGTTTATTTTGAAGGGCACCTGAATTTCATAGGTGTTTAAAAGTTAAAACCGAATAGAATTTTAATATATTCCTACATTCATACTTCTATTCATTCATTAAGGGTTCGGTACGTTCGGTACTTTCGGCACGACCACCGACCGTCGTGCCGAAAGTGGCAATACAAAATTTGGCACTCTTAAAGTAAGAAAATGTCTATAGAAAAAGTACCCCATTGAAACGACCATGAAAACTTTAAGGATAATTTTCTCTAATTCTTGCTAGAAACAGCTATTTGTGGATTGTATTCATGATATGCAGCATTGCAATGTCTTCTGACATTACATTACGGACCCAATAGCTGATTGGTTGTAAGTGACGTAAAATAAGTCAATACGTCACTTTCAACCAATCAGCTGTTGGATCCGTTGAAGACATTGCAATGGTGCATATCATGCATAGAACAAAAGGGTTGCAGTGAGCCTTTTGACGCCCCTTGTCTTTCGACAATCCTAAAAAAATTCGACTGATGTACGCGCGCCACAGCCTTAAGTGTACAAATCATACAATGTCATACAAGTAAAAAAGAATTATTACTCGCAAGTTTGAATTACCGAGTTAGTTACAGGTTGAAGAAAAAACTCATTTCAAACCTTGAATCCATGGATAATGGTTCACTCAAACCACTTCGTTGATCGTATGAGATTTGCAACAATTTGCCTTTGGATGTTCCATAAATAAGTTTCGTTTGTAATGAACCATCATAGACTGTGGTAAACTGAAGCATCGTGATGTCATGTTCACAGGCTAGTGTGTTTATTGGTTCACCTGAGTTGAATGAAATGTATGGAAAATTATTTAGTAGTCTGAATCGTAGACCTCTATTCCTATAAGAAAATAAAACAAAAAGAGGTTAGATTCTTAGAATATGGATTTAAATTTCTTCTTTCTACTGACGTTCCTAACGGGGTTTTTGTTGAAAAATTTAAGTGTTCTTTATTTTAAGACTGGAGCAAGACCGTCTATCAGTCTCAAAAGTACCCCCTGAAAAGTCGATACCTTTGCTAATAAAGTGACAGACAAAAAATTTGACATTAGCAGTAGTATAATTTAGTTTAACGGTGAGCCGGAAAGAGAAAATGACAGAAGAAATTCATATATATGGCGAATCCCTTCTAAATCCATCAAAATTTTCTTTTCGCCAAAAACGAACCTGTGTATCGATTCCAAATGGTGATACATTTGCTTTCCAATGCAACAGCAATCAAATTGGTTTCTTCATTGACGGATGATAAACATATCTTACCAGAATGCGGTAACACTGATTGCAAGGAATGCTTCGTATCTGAATAAAGTAATGGTATGATTGATTTTGATTCTAAATCCCTAGACCTGAGTCATTTATAGTGTTACAGTATATATGAGATGTTATAATGAATCATTCTTCTAATGTTTTATGAAACATTTTCACTTTCTTCGTTCTTAATAAAATTTTGAACACATTTCGATAATTAGGTAAACAAAATAGTTACAAAAGTATAGTAGTGTATCTTTTTCTGAGGTCTTAAGGTTAAATGTCAATTTTTGGACTCCAATTTTATGACCCACCCGGTATGATAGGTCTGTTAATATCAGTTTGTATAATACGATTTGTCCCTCCCATTATTTTTTGCTTATTTTCTATCATGTCTGAATTAGTTGTCTAGCTTGCTAGACTACTCAATTTTTGACTGTTTAACCTGCATACACCAATGATGATAGCAATGACAGGACTAGTGCTGAAACTCTTGGGTGGGAAATGAAGCAATTCATTTCCCATCCAAAGCGCGTGACTCTCGTGGTTTTCACACAAACGCCAGATTGAAAGTACAATCCGTCGCCAGATTTCGAAAAATATGGAGGCACTAAATTTTATCCGTAATTCAAAAAGCTGCGCAATTACATTCCTAGCCCATCGGGCATTAAACTCAATGAACAGGAAGTATGGGAATAATTCTCGCTTGACATAATCCAATGTCATTTATAAGATCTTTCCATCGATATATCGATATTGATACCCTGGAGTAATTATGACCTATATTGCATTAATTGCGGGATTGCAATCACACAAGTATGTAGAATGAAAGGTTGCTTAGAAACATGGTATTTGTATCTTGATGGATTAAAAAAGCATTTAATAGATTAATAGATTAAACAAATTTAGCTTTAAATTGAAGCAGTAGGCTAAATTGTGAGTCCTGCTGTCTTACAAACTATGCTCAGTACGTTTATTAATTGGCTTGACTATGAAGAAATTTATAAACATTATATAGTGCATTTGGGAAAAAAGTCCCCTGTTGATTATGTTTTGATAAAAGAGTGCAAAGCATTTGAATGGTGCAGGATAAGACATACGTTGTTTCAACGTTCATCTAACGTTATATGTACGTTGTGAATATTATATAAACGTTGAAACGACGTTGTGTGCCAGCTCAGTTCCAAACTTGAGAAAGTTAAGATTTCTGTGTTTTGGATCATGTGAAAAGCTGTTTAAAACATACGTACCATTTTAAAAGAAAATTGAAACACACAAAACGAGGTGGATAACTGCTTTTGAAAATTGAATTTTGAGGAGATCATACATAGAGGGATTAAGTCACTTTCTATGGGATAAGCTACAAGTCGTAACTTATCAAATAACAAGCCGACTGGTTAAAGAAAGCGTGTTAATTACGAATCAAAACTTGACATTAGAGATTAGAGCCGGATTAAAGTTGGTGATTATTGTTGATAGACATGGTTCTTTCAAACATCAGCAAAATCGATGAAGACGAACTAGTACAGAATCTGAAAGAGAAGGTTGAACAATTGAAACAAAACTATGAACGACACATACGAACTTTGAAGTTAGAATGTGAAGTCAAAGTATTAGAGATTGAAAATGAAATGTTCAAACAAGGGAAAAGGAATAAGGTGAGAATGGTGGAATTAGAACGGGAGAATCAAGCTTTGTTGGATGAAAATGAGCGATGGAGAAAATACGATAAATGATGAAGCGAGCGCAGGGAAAATTGAGCGTGACACTTTGGAGTTTTTTTCTGACGAAATTCATAAAGATATTTTTCAATAAAACGAGAATTGAACAAATGGAGGACTCTTTCTTCTCTAGTTCGAGCTCGAAAGGAACTTCGCACTTTTTGGTTTAGATAAAGGAATGGAATGGAAAAGTTTGAAAATGTTGGATGAGATATAAAAATCCAATCATGCTGTACATAACGAAATAACTCTGTCGGACTGTAATAAAACCAAAAGTAAGTCTTCCTTGGACCAAAGAAGAAAAAGAATAACGAAAGGAAAAGCTGAATTTCTACCTATACAACAGATATAGACATCGGCATATATTATAATGAACAAATGGTCCACGATTAGGGATTTTTTTCTCAATCAGATATGATAAATGAAAGTTATCAAAAAAAAAATTCAGAAATATGTATGTTGTTGATTCATTGTTTTGTAGAATATTAAAATAACGAGACACACCTATAAACTACTTTATTTGGTACTTGCGTATTTCTCAGGAAAAAAATGTAATTTTTTATGAATTTTTTATTGGATAGTAAAAACAATGTAACATTAGTCAAATTTTCATATTGATTGGTCAGTAAAATTCCAATCAAACAGCTGGAACTCATCTCCAATTATCTATTTCTAACACTATTCGAAATTTCAAGATCATAACGCTTGTTAATTTTGAGACCCCCCAATTAACTATTGTTATTTGTTATTGTTATATTAAATAATGTTTTACCTTGCAATGAATAAACTAGAAACTGATTTCTATTTTCCCACCAAACACCAATCGCATTACATTTGCTTTCTGAAATGAATACGGAAATTCATCAAGCAAACTTTTAAAACAACCTGTTGTTACTACCGAATATAATAAAGAAATTCTATTGCCATATTCTGAAATTTTAGTGATGAAGGTTAATAGAGAATTCGCAAGATGTTAGGTAGTTTCTAAAAATCTTTTAATAATTAGAAATTTGATTCTCCTGAGTTGCCTGAAGATTGTCACCAAAGTGGCATGAAACTGCCAGTATCAGAATAAAAAAAGTGTCTTTTCTACTAGGGTAGGGCGTCAACAGCCATTTTTGGGGCAAAGTCAGAAAATTCAAGATGTAGTGTTTTTTTATGAAAATTTAACCTATTGTGAGGCATTCTGCACAATTTTTAAGGTCAGAAGTTCAAAATTGGCCGAACCCCCCCTGGGGGTACTGATTTCGCAACAGGCAAAAATTGGAAAAAAAATGATTTTCTTCCTTTTTCAGGCCTGTAAATATGTCAAAACTATTGCAAATCTTATTTTTTTCACTTGCTGTACTAAATTTTAATGAAGAAAAACAAAAATAAATATTGGATTGAAAATTTGCCATTAGAGCCTAAAGAGCCGTTTTAAACCAATTTTGGGTAGCAAAATGCTTTTTAAGGCCAATTTTGCAAGCTCAATAAACTTAAACTGATCGATTAACATGCCTGAAATTTTCAGAGATGAACTTCAATAAGTCTTAAGCAAATGAATTTCAAGTTTTTCATTTTCAAAAATCATAATGGCGTCTTCAAACGCTTTTTTTCAAAAAAAAATCATTTTCTCAAAAAATATCATTTTTTAAGCAAGCTTCTACAAACAGTTAAATGCTGGCTGAAATTTTTTTTGCAGTGATAGTATACTGGAGATACTCCAGGGAAATCAAAATCATTTGCTTCTGGGATGGTCTATGTCCGCCATTATGGAAATAAATCCCTGCTAAGAGCCATTTTCAGGCCAAAAACCCAATTTGGACTGAAAATCTCTAAAATGTCAATAACATGAGTCAAATTTTCTTGCAGTGATAATATTGTGAAATACTACAGAAAATCAAAGTCATCTGGGCTGGGATTTGGGTATTCCACCATTTTGAATTGAAATCCTGCTAAACGCAAATTTCAATCAAAAAGCCATTTTTTGACTCAAAAAATCTTAAAAATGGCATAGACAGAACCTAAAATCTTTTTGCAGTGATGTCTTCTGGAAATACTCCAGGGAAATCAAAATGTTTGGGTTAGATTTGGGTATATCCGCCATTATGGAATTGAAATGGTGTTAAAACTGACTAAAATACAACGTTTCAAGCAAAAAACCCTGTTTTTGAATAAAAATGCTCTAAAATGACAATAGCATGGACCCAAATTTTTTGAAGTGAGTATTTGTGAATATTCCTGCAAAACAATCATTTCAGTCTGAGATTTGTTTACATCCACACCTTATGGAAATGAAATCTCTTAAAATGCTACATATTTCTATCCGATAATCCTAATTGACTAAATATTTTGTAATTATATAAGCAAAAAGTGTGAATTCCATCTTTTAATTTAGAAATACTAGTTGAAATAATTATTTAAAAATCGCATTTCACTCAACAATCTTTAAGCCCACTATACATTTCCCTTTTCAAGACTGGTTCCGTCAAAAAAAGATTTTAGCTTGAAATATTATATACATTTAAAACTGGCTTTCAGTTTAAAAATTGCGGTCCCAGAGCATGTTTACTGATCGTTTTTACCCCTAGAGTATTTACAGAACACTATCACTGCAAAAAGATTTAGGTTCATGTCTATTGCCATATTAGAGCAGTTTTTAAGTCAATATAATATTTTTGCTGAAATTTTGCAATTTAGCCAGTTTTAACACATATTCAATTCTATAATGGCGGATATACCCAAATCCTAACCCAAACAATTTTGATTCCCTGGAGTATTTCCAGAAGACTATCACTGCAAAAAAATTTGGGTCCATGTCTATTGTCATTTAGAGCAATTTTTATTCAAAACAGGGTTTTTGCTTGAAACGTTGTATTTTAGCCAGTTTTAAACACGTATTTCAATTCATAATGGCGGATATACCCAAATCCTAAACCCAAACAATTTTGATTTCCCTGGAGTATTTCCAGAAGACTATCACTGCAAAAAGATTTTAGGTTCATGTCTATTGCCATTTTTAAGATTTTTTGAGTCAAAAATTGGATTTTTGATTGAAATATTGCGTTTTAGCAGGAATTTCAATTCCAAAATGGTGGATATACCCAAATCCCAAGCCCAGATGACTTTGATTTTCCTGTAGTATTTTCCAGAATACTATCACTGCAAGAAAATTTGGACCCATGTCTATTGACATTTTAGAGATTTTTTCAGTCCAAATTTGGATTTTTGGCCTGAAAAATGGCTCTTAGCAGGGATTTTATTTCCATAATGGCGGAACATAGACCCATCCCAGACGCAATGATTTGATTTCCCTGGAGTATCTCCAGTATACTATCACTGCAAAAAAAATTTCAGTCAGCATTAACTCAGTTGTAGAAGCTTGCCTTAAAAAATCTATTTTTTGAGAAATATGATTTTTTTTTGCTAAAAAGCGATTTTTGAAGACGCCATTATGATTTTTTGAAAAAAGTGAAAAACTTGAAATTCATTTTGCTTAAAGACTTTATTGAAGACTTCCATCTCTGAAAATTTCAGGCATGTGAATCGATCAGTTTAAAGTTTATGAGCTTGCAAAATTGGCCTTAAAAAGCATTTTGTTACCCAAAATTGGCTTAAAACGGCTCTTTTAGGGCTCTAATGGGCACAATTTTCAATCCAATATGATTATTTTGTTGTTTCTTCATAAAATTTAGTACAGCAAGTGAAAAAAATAAGATTTGCAATAGTTTTGACATATTTACAGGCCTGAAAAGGCCAGAAAATGCCATTTTTTCCAATTTTTGCCTGTAGTGCGAATCAGTACCCCCAGGGGGGTTCGGCCAATTTTGAACTTCTGACCTTAAAAACTGTGCAGAATGCCTCACAATAGGTTAAATTTTCATAAAAAAACACTACATCTTGAATTTTCTGACTTTGACATTTGACGCCCCACCCTATTTCTACTGAAATTCGATTCTCTAAATTTTGCAGTTTTCACAAAAAAGATCATAGCTTTCGTCAACAACTTGGTCAACATAAAGATTAAGGCCTACCTTGTATGGATGGTCCTTTGAAAATGTTACTAGAAAGTTGGCCTTTCAGAAAGTGGCAAGTCGGTTTCATCGATAACCTAAAATATTGGATAAATAGAAATACATCACACAGGAAGGATTGGATAAAACACCCGGGTGTAATATGCGTGAATTTTACTTAAAAATAAGGTAAGGTTAAAAAGAAATAGAGAATCGTCCTCAGACCCGAGTTCGATAGCTTCATAGTAAAATATAACAGGGACATTTATGAGGGAATTCGATTTCAAAAATAGAAAAACGTCACAAGAGTTAATTCGGCCCCATTTCTAGAAGTGCTAAATCGGGTCAAAATATTATACAAAAAGTTAAATTCGCACTGCATGTTCTTGTAAGAACGTCCAAAACTTTTGAAGCCTTTGGGTGTTCTCAACTTTTTGAGTTTTCAGCCTTAATAAAACTAGTCTTAATATGTTCTTAGTTTCAACAATTTGTAGATATTTTTGTGTAATTTATTAAGAAAATGACACTTTTAGAGTCTGCAAAGTCTAAAAATGATCTCAACTTGTTCTTAATATTTGGACATCAAAGCCTCGTGTTCTTATGTAGTTTGTTCTTATAAAAAACGGGTATTTTTAGATTACCTATGTTCACTCATGTCTATTCCACTTGTAAAGCTGTCAAATTGCATCTGAAGATTTTCGAAAAATGATGATGTCAGCAAATGTATATTGCCTTGACCAATCATATTGGAGGAATTTTCTGTTTCTTTTAAGGTTGTAGTCATTGAATGAGTGTTAGCTTTCCCTTTCAATGGTTGTAGCTGTAAGATTTGAGGTGATCTGGCGAACGTATTGAGGTTAGATGAGAGTCTTGATGATTGACTTTCAAGAGATACCTACAGGAAAAAAAAATTAAAAAATTGATCAAGTTGCAGACGTATCCTTGTGCTAAACTCTCCTCGAGATATATCAAAATCTCTGGCTCGTTTTCTTTTGTAACATTTACTTCGTGTATTTACTTTTTCAATATGTATTCTATGCTGTTGACATTCACTAATGGATTTGTGCTTCTTTGGTTCTCAAGGCCACATTAGTTAACTGATCAACGAGGCTTTTTAATCGAACTCAATCGAACTTAATAGACCGGTTACATAAAGCTCGACTAAGAAGTAGTGTTGGAAATCATTAGATGTAGACTTACTTAGAGTGAGGTTGATTTTTAGATAAATATAGTGTACCTGTGAGTTTGCTGTTGTTAAGTTCTCGTTTGCCTAAAAGCAGAAAAAAAAAGAGATTTCATTCAATCAAGCCGAACCTAATTTTTATCCTCGATTTTCAAAAAACTCTTATTCTCAAAAATGACGAAGAAAAGTTTTATGAGCATTGCAAACCAAATCCTATAGCGGTCCCAGGCTGTATAGTTTATGTCTATATTCAAAGTAATATCTAATTTTCTGCTACAAGTCCAGAAAACTGCAAGACAATGTCTTCTGTCATTATGCCACTTTCATGAAAACTGATTGGTTAAAAGTGTACAGTTGACTATAGTCCACCATCTTGTATTTCTATTTTGGTCGTTAACAGCAGGATTCGAATGTTTTGAAACTCGAACATTCGAAAATTTAGCGTAATACTGAAAACAACGTGGCGGACCAAAATCAACCAAAAACCTGGACAGACTTTCACATGAAATCTGCGCAAAGTTACCCAATCTAGTGTAAAGGAATAGGATATCTGTGGGACAGCTTGAGCACACACAGGAAATTGAAATTTGTGAAGGGACTTGTTACCTGAAGAAACTAAAAGAATTGTTCGAGTTATGGAGATATTCAAATCATGGGAGCTCTATTGTAAATAGATCAGGCGTACCCACATACCGAGACAACAGGGGATAGTTTCTCTTCGCTAATCACCATGTTTCTTAAGGTATTCAACCAATCTTCGACTGGAAGTCTGTACACCAATAACTCGTTTTCATTTTTGCCTGGAAAATAATATAAAATTAGTAAAGACAATCAATCAACTAAACGAGACATGTCCATTTAATGATATGCATCATTGACATGTCTTCGACATCACACCAAAAGACCCAAAAGCTAATTAGTTGTAAGTGATGTGAAATCAGTCAATACGTCACTTGTAACCAATCAGCTGTTGGGCCTGTGATGTAATGTTAGAAGACATTGCAATGGCGCATATCATGAATATCCGTGTTAGTGATAATAGGCTTATTCAAAAGTAAATCAAAAATCAGGTTGAAAGCAAACTATTTCTCAAATATGAACCCACTTTATCCTATTTCTATCCAGATGAGATGGAGTTTTTATAAAGATACTTTAATAATATTGGTCATTTGAAGTGATAAAAATGACTCCTTCTTTAGAAAAAGTAAAAAAAAATTGTTTTATTACTGGTTAACGACCAACCAAATCAAATAAAAGCTTGTAAAAACTCCATCTCGTACCATTTTCATAGTTCAAAATGGATCATACAATGATTTTTTTAAGTCTAACCTAAAAGGAGTGTAAAGTTGAGTTTCCACAACTCCTATACGCACGGGGAACACAAATTTGTTAAGGAAAGCTAAAGGAGCTAAGGAAATTTCGAGTTATGGAGTAAGGTTTATGAGGCATTGTTAACTGAAGGGACCATAAAAATCGTTCAAGTTAAAGAGAAGTTTCAATAAAAAACAATCGGTATTCGGTATTTGACATTTTTATTACCTTCAAAGCTTACTGCCATATAATGAGAATGTTTGGCTAGGACTGTCCCATGAATCTTGTGAGGATTTTCTTCTTTTGATTCCTGTGGAATGAGAAGACGATCAAAGATCATATAAATTATCTACACGTTTTTTCTTTTATTAGAACCCAGTTTATAAGAACATTGAGGCTGAAATTCGTCGAAAAATTAAGAACATCGTAAGAACATGCCCAGCCTCAGTTTGGAAAAAAATGACAAGAAACTACAATTTTTTCCTCTTTTCAAGCAGTTTAAACAAACTTAGGAATGGATTTTCTAAATCGAGAGTCAAATATTGTCCAAATTTTACCAATTTTAAGTGCTCTTTATTTTGCATGATATTGTCGATTTAGAGTAGTCTGAAAATTTAAGAACGCATCTAAGAACATTTCAGGCTCAAAATTACTAAAAATAAGCACATCCAGGCTCAGCCAAATTTTAGGTGTTCTAATAAAAAAAAAACGTGTATAACAAACTAAAAGTAATATTAACACTAATTCAAATACAGGGCTCCTTGCATTTAACATTACTGTAGTAGTTACTCCTTTAGAAAAAAGATTGTTTCCCCACTGATACGTTGAAAACAATTTTCCATCAAAAGCTTTATCTTTAACTTTTTAAAATCCAAACTTTCAATTTAGCTGACATTAAGATGGTTTCAAGCTATATGGCCTGGTGACAGAGGGTCGAAAAAAGGCCTTTTCAGAAGTTTTAAACTTATTATTTCAAAGTCTTTAGTTGTTATGCAATTTATATACTATAAAAAATTAGAGTATTAAAATAATATCATATTACCTCAAGAATATTACATATGGGATGGAATATATCATCTTTGAATCCTACAACACTGAGTTGCTCTAAATTAACAATGAAACGATCTTGAATGATGATATATCGATTAAATCTAAATAGTTAGCCAGGACTGGTTAATTTTCAATAAGATTTTTGAAAGTGCCAGATTTTGCCTTAATTTCTATATAACATATCAAACCTTTGCCATGTTGTAGTAATAGGATAGCAGATGCTGGATCTCCGATCAGTGTTGTGATTTGTACTACATCTTCAAAACAATGGTCTTCTTGATTATACACAACTTTTTGAAACCCTGGCATCTTGTAAACTTGAAGTTGCTGAGTAGTACCAACAAATAAATTATCAAAATAGAGTTCTAATGCTTTCATTTTTTGTGGTAAAAATAACTCCTCTTCATAAATGACAGTTTCAGTGTTGGAATCTATATTATCACTGTATTGTTTTTCCGATTCCTTTTGTTCAATTTGAATCCATGCTAAATCGAAAATATCAGTTAGTATTTTATCAATTCGTCGGAAGGGTTGTGGTAAAATATCATGAAGTCTATCCACATCTTTCAAAAAACTTTCATCAATGTTTTCGTCACCTTGCATCGATGGTGATGGTGGTTCGTATCGATTGAAAATTCTCATTTTTGATTTGGTCTCCAACATTTTGTTTCACTGTTTTTTGTTAACTGTATTAAAGGAAGAAGGATTGAAAGATTTGTCAATTTGAGTTTTCATGAAAGATATACAGGGTGTCCCGCTTACTCATCAATTTTAATTTACAAGCTTTTTCACATTGGATCGATACGGATGTGGAGCAAGATTTGTCAGAAAGAGGAAAACAAAAACATTTGTTGCTTATATAAGCATAATATAACAATAGACACTGTCCTGATATGAAATATGTGTCTGATATGAAATATGTGTCTGATAAGGGAAAAATCAAAATATAATAGCCGCATTCTTTTTCACCGTCCAACATATGAGTCTGATATGAAACGGGAACACTTATTTAAAAACAAAACCTTTAAAAGGAATGAATACAAAAATACTGCACTTTAAAAGCCAACCTCTCACAAATACAAAAAACAGCGGGAAATTTAAAGAGGTGTGAATAAGTAACTGTTAGAAATGTAAACTCGTTTTTGCGCTCTTTTTAAAAATCTATAAAATTTGCCTTGTCCTGGGGGTAAACTTGCTCTGTTTGAGGGTAATTTTGAGTGTCCAGGGGATTAATCAACTATTTTGACCTGCTGTCCAGGGGGTCAAAAGTCACAATGTATGAGTGGTAAATTTCCAAAATATTTTATATCCTCCATTTCTTCTGGAAAAGTAAAATTTAAAGTAATACCAATATCTATTTAATTTCAGTCAAGAACACTGGCATTTTGAACTTTTAAAATTTAATAACTAGATCAGATGACATTGTTGTAACTGAGACCAAGAAACAAATGAATTTTTACTGTTACAACACCCTTTTCAATGGGCACCCAAAAATGGGTGATAATATTAATAATTATACAAAATAATCAGAGTGCATATAACTTGGTGCACAAAGTGGCGCCATGAGCTCAATCTTGTGGCCACCAATTTAGCCCATAAAACTAACCAACCATATTAACAAACTTTAATAAAGGCTCCATTATTTGCTTTCCAGGGTAATTGTTCTAAGTATGAGGTCAGTACTAAAAGGATTAATTAATAAAATCACTAATTTTACTATAAAATGTATTACAGTACTTACTGCAGCCTTAGTTATTACCTTATTGGAACTAATTTTCAAGGGAATTAATTTTAGTGTTTTCGCAGTTTTTTTTGGCAAAACCGCAAAAATTTCTAGGAAAATGAAAGAAATGTCCAAATAAGGGCAAAATCGCAAAAATTAAAACACGCGAAATGTAATATTTCTGATTTCTTTTTTTGACCTGGAAAATTAGTTCCTGCGAAAATTAGTTCCAATAAGGTATGCCTAATTTGAGGTCCACACCACTGACCTTTATACCCTGGGCAAAGTTTCTCAATCCCGGCCAAAATCTTTGAAAATAGCTTTTTTGAAAGTGGTACCCTAATGTTAGCACTACATAAATGCACCAAGAGCAATACATCAACTTTTCCTCGATTATTTTTTATGGTATTGTTCCGTTAGACATTAATTTTTGCAGTGGCTTATTTGCAGGTACCCCTTTTAATAAAACTTCAATTAAAGATGGCAGAGCAGGTTCCCAATGGTCCTAAACCAATTAAAAGTTTCTTAAGTTTTCATTTGTGTTTAGCCTGTAGAGACCCTAGTGAAGATCATAAGGCACTGTTTAGACAAGATGAACAAAACATTGACTGTCAAAAACAGTATTAACAGAATGCAATGTCTTTATATGAAAGAATCTGATTAATGACAAAAATAATTCATGGTGTTGGTTGGGCCAGAAAAAACGCAACGAAAATTGAAATGCCTATAAAGGTTTGTGACGTAACTGCCTGCCTTATTACCCTCTTAAATCATTAAAAATGTTTGGGACTAGTGTTTAAAGTTTTTGACACTTCTTGACACTTTTTGACACTTGACACAACAGAGTTAAGAGTCAAGTTATGCAAGTTTTGATAATTGTCTACGATTGTACTTTTAAGCTCGGCTCCCAGTTATGTGAGGACCCTCCCGGCGCTTTGCTAACTTCTGGAGTTTTCGAAAGCAGCTAAAAAAACACTATTTTTCTCTCCGGAAAGTTCCGGAGCTCTTCCGGGGCTTCCGGAGTAAAGGTTTTTTTAACACGTTCTAAAAAACCGTTTAAACATGCTTGCAAAAAAATACCTTGTCCCCAGGTGATGGACTTACAGTCTTTGAAAGGATGGGTTCAGCAATTAATGAAATTGAATTTGTCACATTATATTCGAACGGTGTTCCAGAGCACGAAAAAACAGCACTTTTTGCTCCTGACATTCCGGAGCGCTGGGAGGGTCCTGTTATGTGCGCAGATGATCTAGGTGGGTTCCGTCTCCCATGTATATAGATCTTTTTCTGGGAACTTGATTGTCAAACTAATTTTGAAGGCTGGCTTGACTCAGATTTCTTCATTGCTAGAGGGGGGTGCCCAGTTAATTTTTGGACAGATTGCAAATGATAGAGTCTCCTGCCCAGTTGGGGACCGAAATTCTTTGATCCAAAATTTTCACTTACTTTTCACTTTTTTAAAAATCCTTTTCGAACCAACGATTAGACAACTTTTAAAATGCTCTTCCTGTTTGTTTTGATTTTTTATTTGAGGCGATCTTCTTAGAATAAAAAACTTCGGAAGCGTTTGTTTTGATTGCAATGTAAAGTCTTCTTTTTTTTCTCTGCGTCTGGAATGTTTTGATCGCAATGTAGAGTCTTCTTTTTCTTACTTTCGATTTTGTTGGTTGCAGACTGGATGTCTAATTTTGAAACTGATTGCATCAACTTTTTTATCAATATTTCAGACAAAAGAAACTGTATTGAGCTGATTTTTATAGAAATGCTTTCTAACATACTCATCGTTTTGGACAAGTATTTTTTGGAGTGGCAATTGAAGCGTTTTTAAAAACTAAAGACTTAAAACTTTAAAGACTCCCGCATTGAGCGGGAGACTCCCGCATGTCAACGATTTCTCCCGCGTGAAGAAAACTGAATAGCCCCCCACCCCTGAGTAAGTAGCCCCCCACCCCTGAGTAAGTAGCCCCCCCCCTGATGTTAGGGAAAAAGAACCCCCAGCCAGAACTTTAGGTTCTAGCCCCCCCCCTAAAAGAGCCAGGGGGTTGCATTCTATGCCGCTTATCCGTTTAAGGTCAATGACCCCCGCATTTTTTTGCATTTTTCCCCCTCTTTCAGAATAACTTACTTTCAAAGTGACCTGATGAGTTTGAATTTTTGGCAGGACCCTGCCGACGCACCGGACTTAACGAACACCGGACACGCGAAAGTCCGGTGTAAAATGAGAATTTTTTTACCACCGGACAATCTCTACACCGGACTTACGGATGTTGGATGTCCGGTGTCGGAGAAGGATATTTTTTTCCACCGGACAATCAAAACACACCGGACATGACCAGGTGTTTCTTAATTTTTTGTTTCGTAAATGTCCGGCGTCCAAAATTCCCTCTATATGCAACACCGGACTGACACTGGACTTATTGCGTCCGGTGTAGCGAAAGGATACTTTTTGCCACCGGACAAATACACCGGACAGTCCGGTGCGTCGACAGGGTCCTATTTTGGCCTGGCCACCCTATCATAAAAAGTTTTCCCGGGCCTAATCCGGCGGTAAGTGTAAACCACAGGTTACAGGTCACAGGTTACAGGTTACAGGTTTGAAAAACAGTTGTTAATGTCAAAAATATAATTCCAAAGGTATTTTATTGATCTAGAACTATTTTAAAGCTAAATATCTACCCACGTGCTGACCATGTGATTTCGCGTTTTATTCCGTGTATAACACGGACCTGTAATAGTTGTATTATATATTACATCTATATCACACATGTAAAAAAAATAACTTTTCAATGTTATACGCATGTTACGTATGTTATATACAAAGAATAAAGAAATATTCGAATATCGATCTCAACCATTGCTTTAAACAGCCCCATAACAGGAAAATAGCTATTTCACAATCACTATGTCATATCTCATTTTATCTCCTGCATCACCTTGGGTATGATAACAAGAATTGATGAAAATAGCGTCAATGGGATTATATTTTATAAATGTTTCAATATTTTTATCCCCTGCTTTGTATTTTTGATAAAATGACGTCACCTTTTTCATCTCTCTAAAACAGCTCTCTTGGAGTATTTATTGTTTTCAAAACCTGTCAATCTATATCCACTTGCAGCGTCAGCATCCTATTATGCATGAGGAATATTTTATTGTTAATTGGCGTACAAAACCTCATACTTTCAGATAACATAATTATTTACATAATTTAAGTGTCATTTGTTGTCAATATTTGGGGTTGATGATTTGTCGTTTAAGTCTTCTAAATAACATTATTAACATATTTTGATATTAGATTTCCATTATTTATAATATTTTCAGGAACTTATGTTATGAGTTGTATGTTATGAATTGTATGTTACGAGTGCGTTACAGTTTTCCGGTCTGTGTTTTGTTAACCTGTAACCTGTGACCTGTAACCTGTAACCTGTAACCTGCAACCTGTAACCTGCGGTTTACACTTACCATACCGCTAATCCGGCGTCCTCCCTCTCAAAACAAAATATCTTCAGTTCGTCACAAACCGCCATATAAACAAAATTCAACATTCTCACAAAAGTGGTCTTTTTGATTTCCCAAACATTCCTCTAAAGCGTTCACTTCCACAATAATTTATGTAAATTGCAATTTCGGTCAGTCCAAAGTCGGCATCAACATATACACGTGTTTTTATTTACGTGACCGAAGTGTCTACTGAAACAATCCGGGAGAAAGTGGCGAAGCAACACAACAGATTATTCGCAAAGTAAAGAAATATCTTTTCGCATTGACAATCAAATATAATATATTATATTATTATATCCTTAATTCAAAAATCAAAAATTAATTTTTCATTCGCGAAAAAAATATAAAACAATGAATTACTATTACTAAGACGCCCCCGTTTTTTACTCTCGTTTAATTTCCGATCTCGGAACGTGCAAAACGCCCGTCCGCCCCATATCCACCCAATCAGCTTAAATTCAGTTTAATTGTCCATTGACTTTCAAAAAATAGTATTTAAAAATTATGAATTTATAATAATTACAAAAAACAAAAAGTTTGATACGTTTGATACATCAGTGAAATATTCAATAAATTCCTAGTTTCAATTTTCAGTGGGCGTTTTTCTAGGGCTTCGTTTATCGCGCAATTTCTGCGTCACACAAACTTTCTCGGCCGCTCGTAATAATTATGCATTGCCAAATTTGGTTCTCCATTGTCAGGTCAGGATCGATGGTGACGTCACCTAAGCATAAAAAAGAAAGGATTTCGTCAGTTTTATGCATATATTAATTTGCGAGATATTCTATTCGCCGCGCGAGCGCACTTTTGGTAGACTAGTCGGAATACTTTTTTTTACTCGCGGGATTGATGGTAACTTTTCATCTTCGTTATTTTTAAAATGAAGCACAACCGAAAAAAAACAAAACTTCAGAAAGTTGCGTATTTCCAGTGAGTAAACAATTCTGAAAATTAACAAAATTGATGATGATGATTTTTTTTCGGTCAGGCAAATGTCTCGTATTGGGGGTTCTAGTCTTGAACCCTAAGCCTACGCGGGATTGCAGCGTTTGGATAAACGAGACAAAACTCTAAAAAAGCTGGTGTTTTGACGCGCTTCTGTGTTCTCGAAATATCGTGGTTTGTGGCGCACTGATCTTGTAATATAACTTTTCTTTTGAATAGACTAAAAATGGCTAAGTCGTAGAAAAGATGTCACAGAACCCAAGGCTTGCCCCCCTACTAAAATGCTATAAGAAGAGATGGTTGTTTATAATTTTCAAGCCCCTTGCCTTCCAACAGAACGGTGCCCCGCCATGCGTGCAGCATGCACAATTTTAGGGCCATTGTTATCAAGTCAAAATATTTTAAATTAGACATATATCACCTTCATTGCATATATTCTTTATCTGTTTATATCGTTTCAGTCAAACATTCACTAACGTAAATATTACTAAAGTAGAAAAACCTCCTGGTTATTATTTATGTTTGACTTATAATCAACTGACTTGGAGGAATATCTCAACACAGCCTTGTCCGAGAGGCAAGCTCAGCTCGACGATCGGGTCACCAATATACCCAACCAGCTGGCTTCCAACAACACACTGGCTATACACAAGTCTTGCATCTCTGCACTCACTTTTCATTAACTGGCAACTCTGCTACACACTCCAACTAGAACTAGCAACTCTGCTACGTCACATCAACTGGCAACTCTGCTACGTCACATCAACTGGCAACTCTGCTATATCGCATCAACTGGCAACTCTGCTGTTACAACTTTGTGGTTGCATCTACTTGGTCCAGCACAACCGGCTATAACTGCCACCCAAAGCTTCTCCATATCGGGTTAGCCCCGAACTATACAGGTATAACGTTTATTACCTTATTTGTTTGTGCAACACCGAGACGTTTCATTTTCACTCTGGTGTCTGGACCAACATTAGACGCTCACCTGTCAAGAAAAACACATTCACAAATCGGGTTAGCCCCGAACTACACAGGTCAGAGAGTTTTCATCTTACACAATCTGACACCTTGAGTCATGGTTGTGGTCCAATGCCCTTTTCCTGAATGTGACTATGCGACAATAGACACTGAGCCTGATCTTGCAAGCACACTTCTCAAGATTCACGCATCTGGTGTCCACACGCCCCAACAAGGACTCGCTGTTCGAGAAACTGCACGTGTTGAGAAAGTGAAACGTCCTACGATAACAACTGGCGGTTCCAGTGAAGATTGGTCTTACTTCACAGTTCGATGGCAAGACTACGTCACAGCCACCAAGATCACTGGCCCAGAATTGGTTATACAATTACTCGAATGCTGCGATGACGAACTCCGAAAGGATCTCACTCGCCTTTCTGGGGGAACACTCACAACAAAGACACAAGCGGAAGTACTTGCAGCAATCAAAAGCTTAGCTGTCCGCGAAGAAAACACCATGGTGGCAAGAGTGACACTCAATGAGATGAAGCAGGACCGTGACGAACCAATAAGGTCCTTTGCTGCACGTATCAAAGGACAAGCTGGCATATGCAAATACATCCTCACTTGCCAATGCGAGCGTGAAATCAACTACAGTGACCATATACTGCGTGATGTAGTTGTTCAAGGACTATATGACAATGATATCCAACTTGATCTTCTCAGTGACCAAAATCAAGACATGTCACTTGAGGAAGTCCTTCAATTTGTTGAAAAGAAAGAAGCTGGTCGACGCTCCGCCAACAAACTGCATGACTCCCAAGCAGCTGGAATCAGCCAATACAAAAGAAACCAGCGAGAGCAGGTCAAAGAAGGGTCCTGTAACTACTGCGGCAAGAAGGGTCACGGAAAGAACTCATCATCAACCATCAGAAAGATGAAGTGTCCAGCCTTCAACAAAACATGTGATTACTGCCAGAAGAGCCATCACTTGGCAGTGGTTTGTAGACAGAAGAACAAGGCAACCACTGAAGTATCAGCATTGGAATCTTTCCTTTGTTCTACAACCTCCAACACAAACAATGCTCTTTCATCATCCACTGCTCTCGACCACCACTTATACACTGACAGATGGATCAAGAGAGATTCCCAGCCACAGCCATGCATCAAGCTCTCTGTCTCGGTGGCAGCTGAAGATTACTCAAGACTTGGGTACCATCTAGATGAGAAAAAGCACACATCATCAACATTTGAAGCAATGGCTGACACAGGATGCCAGAGTTGTGTCATTAGCATCAACACCTGCAAAGACTTGGCCTTGGAGAAGAAGACTTGATACCAGCAACAATGAAAATCAAGGCGGCCAACAACAATTCTATGCCAATCCTTGGAGCTGCCATCCTCCTCATCAAGGGACGTTCAGCCAACGGTGACACCAAAGAGACAAGACAAGTGGTTTACGCAACTGAAGTAACCAACAGATTCTTCCTCAGCAAGCAAGCGTGTGTCGAACTTGGGATCATATCAAACGATTTCCCCACGATTGGTGAAGTTGGTGCAATCCAAGAGGTAGAAGATGAAGGACCGACAAGCTCACCTGATCCTACTTCAGAAGTATCCATCACATCATCCCGACCACCAAAGAGTGCACTAACATCAAACTGCGACTGTCCAAAGAGGGAGCTGCAACCAGCAAAACCTACGAAACTTCCCTTCCCAGCAACTGAAGAAAACAGGTCCAAGCTACAAGACTGGCTCATCAGCTACTATCGCTCCAGCACCTTTAACACATGCAGCCATCAACCACTTCCAATGGTAGACACCAAGCCACTTCACCTGATGATCGATCCGTCTGCAACACCAAAAGCATACCACACTCCTGTGCCTGTCCCTTTGCATTGGCAAGAAGACGTCAAAGCTGGATTGGACCAAGATACAAGGCTGAGGGTAATAGAACCTGTCCCAGTCGGGGAACCCGTTACCTGGTGCCATCGAATGGTGGTCTGTGCAAAGAAGGATGGCACACCTCGGAGAACCGTTGACTTCCAGGCGCTTAATGCAAATGCCACCAGGGAGACCATCACACATGTCACCATTCCACCAGGCCTGCCTTGTTCCCTCCGGAAAGAAGAAGACTGTCTTTGATTGCTGGAATGGCTACCACAGCATCCCACTTGAACCAGACGATCGTCATCTGACCACCTTCATCACCCCCTGGGGAAGATACAGATACAAGGTTGCACCCCAAGGCTACATCGCTTCTGGTGACGGATATACCAGAAGACTGGATGAAATAGTCTCGAACGTCCCAGACAAGACCAAATGCATCGATGACTCACTACTCTGGGCAAATGACATTGAAGCTAGTTTTTCTTTCAAGCTGTTGACTACTTAGATTTATTGGGGAGAAATGGTGTCACACTCAATCCTGAAAAAGTCCAATTCGCCCAAGATTGTGTCACGTTTGCTGGCTTTGAAATAACTCTGGACAACGTCAAGCCGTGTAGAAGATTCTTCGAAGCAATTGAGGACTTCCCAACCCCTCGCAACATCCACGATATCCGATCATGGTTTGGCTTGATCAATCAAGTGTCTTATGCCTTCCCATCCGCTGAAATACTCCAACCATTCAGACACCTCCTTCGTCCAAACACACCTTTCATATGGAACAAGCAATTGGACGAGACGTTCCAACTATCCAAACAGCTCATTGTCAACCAAATTGCAGAGGGTATCACCATTTTTGACAAGGACAAGCCAACGTGTTTAGCTACTGATTGGTCGAAGAAAGGCGTCGGTTACTGGCTCCTGCAAAAGCAATGCCAATGTGAAGGCTCGAAACCTGGTTGCTGTCATGATGGATGGAAGATCACACTGACTGGCAGTAGATTCACAAACAAATCTGAATCCAATTACTACCCCATAGTCGGCGAAGCATTAGCGGTTTGCTGATGCACTGGAAAAGACAAGATATTTCACCCTTGGCTGCTCAAATCTGATTGTGAACACCGACCATAAACCCCTTCTCAAAATCTTCAGCGACAGATCTCTAAATGACATCCCAAACACTCGTCTGAGGGACCTCAAAGAGAAGACCCTTCCATTCAAATTCACCATCACTCACATCCCTGGCCTGAAGAACATCATCCCAAACGCATTCTCCAGATACCCAGTTGGTGAAGCACCTAAAGACACTGGGGATGACGATTATGACGAAATCTTGTCCATTGGATCCGCCTTTCAAGCAATTACATGGGACATGGTGAAGGTTGCTACACAAAGCAGTGTATCCATGATGTATCTCATCAAAGCACTGGAAGATGGATTCCCAAACAAGAAAGAGGACCTTCCACCAGACATCCAACAATACCATCAATACAGAAGTGATCTCCATTACGTTGATGGTGTCGTGTTATACAACCACAGGATTATCATCCCACCGTCACTTAGGGCCCAGACCCTGGATTCCCTTCATGCAGCCCACCAAAGCACTGGGCATGATGCTATCCCGTGCTAAGTCATCAGTATTCTGGCCAGGTATCACCAAAGATATTCAACAACAACGCAACAATTGTAATGCCTGCACCGAAACGCTCCATCGCAACCAAGCTCACCTCCATATCCAACACCATCTCCAGAATATCCATTTCAACTTATCTGTGCTGACTTCTTTCAGTATGAAGGCCAACATTACCTGATAACAGTAGACAGATACTCAAATTGGCCAACCATTGACCGCGCTCAAGAAGGATCGAAAGGCCTGATAGATTGTCTTCGCAAACAGTTCTCCACTTTTGGTATCCCCGAGGAGCTAGCATCAGATGAAGGACCAGAATTCAAATCACACGCCACCACCACATTCTTGAAGAACTGGGGAGTCCATCAACGATTTTCTTCGGTAGCTTTCCCACATTCGAATTGCAGAGCTGAAATTGGTGTCAAGACAGCAAAACGACTGATCACTGACAACACTGGCCCCAACGGTAGTTTTGGACACAGATAAACTACAGAGAGCACTACTACAATATCGCAACTGCCCAGATCCATCAACTGGTCTCTCACCTGCGTTGTGCATCTTCGGAAAACCTGTGAAAGATTTCATCCCAATTCAACCTGGACGCTACAGACCCACCCCACATGGGTGGACACTTTGAACAAACGAGAAGACGCCTTACGTCATCGCCATATGATTGCTTCTGAACGATGGTCCGAACACACCAAACAACTCCCGCCACTTATAATTGGTGACCATGTTAGGGTCCAGAACCAACGTGGACCCCACCCACACAAATGGGACAAAACAGGCAAAGTTGTTGAAGTTCATCAATTTGACAAATACACAGTTCGAATGGACGGCTCTGGTCTGCCAACAAATCGCAATCGACGGTTTCTTACGCAAATTCGTCCCAGCTGTCCCAGAAGACTGCACACCGCCATCCAATTCATGACTTCAAATACATCCGACCAGCAAAACTTGATGGCCCAATGGAAACACCTCGATCCACTCCAGGGGACACCCCATCGACACCCAATGTCAATCCTCCGAGGGATTCCATCGTTCATGACTTGCCCGTACAAACTCCGCCTCCGACTCCGACGTCCGGCAACCCTGGAGACGTTGGTTCAGCCAGAGAACTGTCTTCACCCACAACAGCACAGAAGTTACCTCTGGCCCTACGTCGTCTGCTGGATCATAATAACAAGGGACTGAAAGAATGATCCAGCCCTGTTTCATTTTTTTCTTTTTCGATGGATCATACAGTGTAGCTCTAAAGCTCTAAAACAGTATCTAATAACATGAAAACCAGAATATGATTCTTCAATGGGAATCAAAACTATAAAGTGCACTTACAAACATCAATTTGTCAGATCTAACAAAATTTATAACGGCACTGTCATCATTGACAATAAAACAAACAATATTCTGTCAAGAGCCTTGTAAACATTCCAACAACTTCCATCGAAATGATCTATCACAGCTCAGTCTACCATTTTAGCGCGGTCCGAGGATTGAGCCGAGAACTCTCGCAGAGCGCCCAAGCTCCCGCGCGGCACGCACCGCGGGGATGAAAAACTTCAATCTGTCAATCATTTTCTCAAGCGAAGAGTACGCGAATCGATTCTAGCTTTACGATAGTGCCGCGGATCATCAATGGATAGTATTCAATTATCATTATCCCTTTATTTTCATTACTAGAACTTTTGCAAAAAAAAGGAAAAATAGAAAAGTTGTATTTTTTACTGCTCTATTCACATACTGAATTTGAAAGATCTTCTATGTGGCGTTTTTTTGCAAACTTCAAAAAACTGATTTTTGTCCCGCCTTTGCGGGATTTTGGCCCAAGTGCTTGAGTGCAGCATAGGGTACAAAGTCCAAATATGCGTTTCCCGTAATTTTTGTATGAAGAGTTAGGTCTACACTGTCATAACAGAAAGGACTGATAAGATGATCCTATATTTTATCTTTATGTTGGACATTTTGAACCTAGGGGGGAGATAGACATATATCACCTTCATTGCATATATTCTTTATCTGTTTATATCGTTTCAGTCAAACATTCACTAACGTAAATATTACTAAAGTAGAAAAACCTCCTGGTTATTATTTATAAATCATATATAAAATACCTTTCAGAATACTAGATACTTTGAAAAGAAGTCTTTATGAATAAGGATGGAAGAAAAAGATTGAGTTGAGCTGTAGTTGTAGAGTGTGATCTTTTCATTAAAATCGAGACGCCATTTTTGTTGCTGTAAACATTCGATGCACCTGAACACAAATATCTCTAAGTAAGAAGCACGCCGCGGCTGTTTTTACCTTACTCAATAAAGATAAAAATGTTCCGTGGATCATGTAATTAAAAATTTACTCTAAAAATAGATCACTTTGTGGAGCAATCAATCTGTCATGCGCGCCAACCTAGTCGTAATGGCGATCCGATATAACATAACTGTGAATGTGTGCATGGCTCAAAACACTTCACTTCCAGTTCACCGCCTTCCTCTTCCTGCCATTCTCCCGACTTTTGGCCTTACGACCCCAATTCCTGCTTCATGACCATGGAACTTGGCTGCTGAAAAGTAAAGGTAATTAATTCGTCTTTTGTGTTTTCGCTATTCTTTACCATGAGTGGTCATAAATCCGACAGCCCTGGCGCTGCCTAAATCCGATGGGGTCTTTCAAAGTAGCCAGACTACTTATTCAAAACAGGTCCATTGAAGGTTAATATCTATCGTGTGTAATTGGAAGATGTTGTCTGACATATTGACACAATTTATGTGGTGCCATTTATCGCAGGTGTCACATGCAATTGCTTTTTGGTTTTTCACTGCTTTCCCATACACTCCACAAGGGTACTTTATTCGTTTATTTGGCATCCCGAAAAAAACAAAGAAAGGTACTTAACTGAAGGCTGCACGTTGGGATGAGTGCAGCCTATAATTTATCCACTGAATCCTCTTTCCCTTTCATTGATTTGGTTGATGTGCCAATATAGTGTGGTTGTAGATTTTCTTCTTTGGTACAAAAACGTTTTGGCTTGTTTTTTATCCACAACAATGATTGATTCCATAAAATTAATGACCTCCAAGGAGTTTATCAGCAAGACCAGACAATTTTCACTAACAGCCACCTGAGTATATCGCTCAGGTGGGTTGGGCTACCTTTGGCCGAAGCCCCGGGTTTAGCAGCCTCTACCGGTATTCGTTTGTTATGTTTTCTTTCTTTAAAACTTTTGCTTAGACTCAAATTTGGATTTATGGTGTTTCTTTTTATTTGCCTTATATTTTGTTGTTTTTTTCACACAAAAACATTATTTATAACAATACCCACTATCAAGCATGGTTCAATTGTCAATTAAACTGATTTTTGAAGCTGGAACTTTCTAAAAATTGCCGGAACAGCTGATTTTCACCGGAAAAACGGTATTTCTTGAATTTCTCGAGCTGTACTTTTATTTTTTCACGAAATTGATGCAAAATGGCAATATCCGGTATAAGATATTATAGAAGTCGCTGTGCATAAAACATACTATATCATATGATGTATGATAGCGTTATATTGTAAGATAATATGTCTAAATGAAAAATTATTGCGTGTGGATTACGGTGTTACAATTCTATGATGTTACATACTATTTTTTGATGTTGCAAACTATTTTCTAAAAAAAAAACTTTTTGCGCAATCATGCAATTATTATTATAGCAAAATAAGAAAACCCGCGGTTTGCATGATGGCGTGATTGGGACTTTTTTCTTGCGTGATGGCGTGATCAAGATTTTTGAGAAAAATGAAATCCGAGTTGATTGCTAACTCGAAAATCCTTTTGGGAAAATGAAAAAGCGAGTAACAGTTAAGTGACGTCATAACTTTCACTTCATCATAATTTAGCTAACTCAAAAATTGCTAACTCGAAAATTTCTAACTCGAATTTTGGTAATTCGATAATTCCGGGCCTAGGTTTTCCGGGCCTCGTTTCATTTCCGTTGTTTTATTTTGTCGAACAACTGGTCCGTCGAACTGATGCGCTGTCGAACAAGTAACTGTCGAACAACTGGTCTGTCGAACAACTAATAAGCGATCAGTTGTTCGACAGCGCATCAGTTTGACATTTTTTAAGATTTGTCGAACAAATGTACCGTCAAACAAGTATACTGTCGAACAAGTGGGATTCCAGGCAAACTTTAAAGATTAAGTATCGGAATTCCATGAATTTTGCTTAATTTTGCATTAGGCCGATGAAATTTACATATGAGTTTACCGTCGTGAACTTACCCAAAAATAGATGCGGCATGATTTCATTATTCATTATTCATTATTTTCCCAACAGCACCTTATCCACCATTTCTGCCAATCATGCTCTCTCAAAATAAAAAATTTTGCTTCGCTTCAACCCTTCGCATCTTTTGCGAACGAAAAATAAAGATCGATTGCTACAGTGGCGCTAGATTTTGCAAAAAACTAAAATGGCGGTCCAAGGGCGGTTTGGCAGATATATGGGCGGGACGCCCACTGCAGTTGTAAGATTGAGGGCTGCAGCATTTTCTGTAATAAATCTTCTTTGTTTACCCGTATAAACATGCGTGGAGACGATTTTAACAAAGATAGAGGTTGTAGTTGTAAAGAAATATGGAAATAATGAAAAATTTATGAATTTTGAAAATAATGAAATTTTCATGCGGGTGCTTTTTAGAGATGCGGGCGGGCGACGGTAAACTCATATATAAATTTCATCAGCCTTAAAGTATTGCATTGGAATTCCATGATTTTTTTAGGTTACAGTAACGACGGAATTCCACGGTTTTGATAGGTATTTTGTTAGGGTGGACAGGCCAAAATTTTCCCCTCAATTTTTAGAAACCAAACTAATTTTATTTGAAAGTCCTTACCTTTGTGAGAAAAATGAGGGGTCATTTATTAGAAATGGTTAAGTATTCCCAAAGTTATTCCATTTTCAAAACACAAAAAAATCACCTTTTCAAAGAATCGCCTCCTTACACCACGCCAGCAAGAAATAATTTTCGGAAGCACCAAAGTCGCGCCAAAAATGGCGGATGAAATCTAGTCTTCGGTGTGGCGGGGTGTGGGGAGTTTTGCCGGTACGGTCTGAAAATCGGCCCGATAACTGTTAAACTTTAGCTTATCGCTAATGAGCTGGAAATGATAGCTAAAAACAAATTTCACCACTAGAAAGCTGAAATCCTCAGCTTTCAGATGGTGTATGCTGCTTACATGAAAAAATTCCAGACAGCCTTTCAGTATAGACCTAACTCTTCATACAAAAATTACGGGAAACGCATATTTGGACTTTGTACCCTATGCTGCACTCAAGCACTTGAGCCAAAATCCCGCAAAGGCGGGACAAAAATCAGTTTTTCGAGGTTTGCAAAAAAACGCCACATAGAAGATCTTTCAAATTCAGTATGTGAATAGGGCAGTAAAAAATACAACTTTTCTATTTTTCCTTTTTTTTGCAAAAGTTCTAGGAATGAAAATAAAGGGATAATGATAATTGAATACTATCCATTGATGATCCGCGGCACTATCGTAAAGCTAGAATCACTTCGCGTACACTTCGCTTGAGAAAATGATTGACAGATTGAAGTTTTTCATCCCCGCGGCGCGCGCCGCGCGGGAGCTCGGGCGCTATGCGAGAGTTCTCGGCTCAATCCTCGGACCGCGTTAAAAATGGTAAACTGAGCTGTGATAGATCATTTCGATGGAAGTTGTTGGAATGTTTACAAGGCTCTTGACAGAAAATCGTTTGTTTTATTGTCAATGATGACAGTGTGGTTATTAATTTTGTGAGATCTGACAAATTGATGTTTGTAAGTACACTTTATAGTTTTGATTCCCATTGAAGAATCATATTCTGGTTTTCATGTTATTAGATGCTGTTTTAGAGCTTTAGGTCTACACTGCCTTTAGGTTTTCAAATAAAGCAGCATGTGATAGATTGTAGCCTAATCTTACCCTGGGTTTACTAAAAAAACCGCGATTGAAAAGATGAACCAGCTCAATAGCGACAGCCATTTGTTTCAATGTGGGTCGAGAATTTTCTGGTGCCGTGGTCAGCGCTAAATTGCGTTTTCACCTTGACGTCGAAAAACATGAATATCTTTGGAAAGAAAATAGAGTTTTTTTTACTTGTTTCCCTGATAATTCCTGATTGATTTAAAAAAAAGAATGAACAGATTTGGATGATTCAAAGGTAAGTACTAATGCATTGAAGTTCATTTTTGTAAATACACCTTTCCCGTAATTCGTAAAACTAATGCGCGCGCATTATTTTGATGCTCTCCACCGTTTGGTCTCTGGAGGTAAACAAACCCGTTTTTGCCTGCGTTCCCTTAGGGAAAGTTGGTTTTTTGAGCTTTTCTTAAGTTCTGTCGAACAAAATGCCCTCAAATTTTAGTATGTTCAACCTATTCATGATATTATACCACCCTGAAAATATTTTGCCAAAAGAAGGTCGCTGTCAAAAGTAAGAGGCTCAAATCCCAATTTCCCTAACCCCTCGCAGGCAAAAACACGTTTTTTACCTCCCAAACAATTTTATACACACCGGTGGAGCGCACATTTTCCCGGGCCATTTCTGAGAAATTTGAATTACGGGAAAGGTGTATTCTTCCTCGTTCCGCGCAATAAATCCTGACGAGTGCGCACCCTAATTTTGTAAATTTGTTACGGAAATTCCAGATTTTCTTGAAAGCAATTTGCTACGGAAATTCCATGTCGTCCATTGGGGGATAACGAATATAAAAACTTGAATGGCCCATTAGAAAGAGAAAAACAACAACTTCGCGGCGGTGGTTCTTCAGAAGATTTGGAGGCTCTTTTGGCATCAATATTTCAGTCAGGCACATCCTGGCAAATGAACGGGGTGAGCATTTGCATGGGGTATTCGTCACCCAGTGTAAATGAGATAGGACGTCTCAGGCTAAAAGCGTGAAAATGAATAAAAATGAACTTCAAACTGAAAAAGGGAAAAAAGGAAGAAAACTGGGAACTTTATTTTTTCGTTAAAAGTTTCTTCAATCTTCGAAGACAAAATTGACCCATGGAAAAAAAAATTCATCTATGCAGTTCTTTGAAATGAAGCAAAATATTTCCAATCCGGTTCAATAAAACTGGGTATTCGGCGCTATTACGTCACTTTCGTTTTCGACCCCATTCATTTGCCAATGGTCGCAAGTGAAAAATACCCCGTTCATTTGCCAGGATGTGCCTGACTGTATTTTGGGTGTTTTGTAAGGCTTTTTGCCTGAAAACCGCATTATCGAGCTTTGTTTACCTCTCAAAAAGTGTTGCGTAGCAACAACGCAAGGAGGTGGAATTTCCGATAAGGTGTATTCCCCTCCCCTTCTTCTTACTCAAAGGTACCGCACCTGATCTCAGACTTCAGTCTTCACCTTCAGCCCCTTGTGCTGATTGGAGGAAATGAAAAGAAATAAAAGGTAAATTTTACCACACATCAGACAGTACTTGTGCTGCATTTGAATGTGAAGGATTGATGATTACTGGATTAAAAATCGAAGCACGTTTTTTTATGGTGCTGTTTCGTGTTGACATAAAATCGACCGCCATTATGGAAATGGTGAAATATGACTAGCCTAGGTGCCTATTCCATTTATCTTTCATTACTCGCTGAGCTTTCCTTGCACTTCTTCACATCGCGAAAAAGTTTTGATATTGAATGCAAGACTATTTGATCTCTAGCGCATGTGATTTTATCAGCTTTCCGATGATGTTTTTGAAGCGAAGACTAATTGAGCGTCTACGGTAAAGAGTCTGACATCATTTGAGCGCGAAATTCATATTTCAGGAAATAATTTCTTGGGTTTTCGAACGGGGAGATTCTTCTCCTTGAATTGAACCAGATTGAACAGACAAAGGTAAGAGAATTCAATTTCAATATCTTTTAAAATAGTTAAAGCAAATCAATACATATATAAAGCTGCTTGCTAAAAAACGCAATTCAAATTATTACTTTACTATTAAACATTCTGCCAGCAATACACCGTTTAGGAGTCCTCCTCCACCCACCCGACCACCGTGAAAAAAACGGCTAAAAACGGTAGGTAAAAATGGGCACTTTAGTACTGTGGAAGGTTAGAGGAATGTAAACATTGTCAATTTATTTCTTTCCTTTAAAAAGAATGATTTATATATTTGAACATGATATCAATGATAATTTTATTGATCTCTCCTGAAAATTTCACAAAAATTCATCTAGAAGAAAAGAAGTTATGATTAAAAGGAGTTCTTTGCCTACCGTTTTTCTGCTGGGTTTCCTTATGAAAACCAAATTTTTACCTACCGTTTTTTACGCTCTCCCCCGTAGTTTCCCGCGATCACTAAAATCAAAACAATGGAAAATTGTTTGGACGCGTGCGCAGTCGACACTACTAAACGGTTTATTGGTATAGTGTGAAGGCAACGTTTTGATCACTGACTTTCACCGCAATGGAAATGGACTGTGTGTTCGAATCCCAAGAAATATGGTGATAGACTCTCTACCTTCACTCACATGTCAAATTATTACTGTCGTTTTGAAGATTTCCACTCCAGAAGATTTTTTTAAATTTTAATCTTATTTTCAAAACCTAGCTATACCCATCTCATCTTTATAGAGATTTGAAATACAAAGAAAATGAGAGTTCATAGGCCTCTAGAGGATAAGTGGTTAAGATATTTAAATTTTTGTGTCGAAAATTTGTCTAGTCTAAAAATGTCAACAAAAGGTTAGGAAAATAGCACGACCCTGCCAACCCGACACACCGAACTTTACAAACACCGGACACACCAGTCAGGAACAAGTTAGCAACGCTAGAAGATTTTTCAATTTTTTTTTTCGAAACCTATCCTATCTTGTAGAGCTTTGAAAAAGAAAGAAAATGAGGGGTCATAGGCCTCCAGAGGATAAGTGGTTGTAAAAATTTGATTAAAAATTTCAAAAAAAAGGTTAGAAAAATAGCTTGGAAAAATTCAAAAAATGTGTCAAAAAAGAAAAAAGAAAATTTTTCCAGTCATGCTTCTTTAATTTAGCATATCTCTTTTTCTAGTGTAGCTAGAGACCTGAAATTTGGGAGGGAGGATTCTTTGATTATATTAGACTATTATCATATATAAATATATTTGTAAGATATTTAGTATATTTATCAAAATAATGAAAGAAATATATTTTTTTGAAAAAAGAAGACATTGCATTGTTTTATTTTTGTTTTTGAAGAAAATAGCTTTAAAAAGGTTGAAATGAGACAAAAAAGGTAGTAGGACCCGTTTTTAAGGGACCTCTGGAAATTGAGGAACAAAAAGTTATGAGTAAAGAATAAGTTTTTCTGAAAGGAGAAACCCCAAATCAAAAGAAAATCCATTTCGGCAGAAATAAAAACTTTTTTTTGGGACATTCCCATGCAAAAGAAGCAAAAAAGTGAAAAAAACTACATGAAAATGAAAGAAGTTGAAATGGCGATTGTGATTTTTGAATTCTTCACCATTTTTTTGATAAACATACAAAGTTTCAGCCTTCAACTATTTGTTCCTTCATTTCCAGAAACATTTATTCATTAACAGTTGCAACTATTTTTTCTCCCACGGAATTCAAATTCTTAATAAATGTTGCAAAAACGTTTTGCAATTTACCAATTTCCCGTCTAGCCCGTGTCCACAGTGTTATATACCGCTGAAAAGCTAAGATCACAGGCTTTCTTTTAGTAAAAACTGGAACGCTTTAGCATACATAGAAAACAAGTTAGAAGGGTTCAAAGTTCACAGAAAAATGAAACATTTGGTTTGACGTCAACAAAAGTTGCATGACTTCTGGAGTCGCTAAACAAGTGCAAATTAGGATACCTGTCGGCAATCTCTCCTACTTAGGAGAGTTGTATCCTAATTTGGAAATTTAGGTATCCTAAATAGGAGAGCAGACACTTTGACCTGAATTTTTGAGGTTACTGCTTCGATCCACATTTGGAAAACTATGCAAACCTTTTCTCCATCGAGATTCGAGAGATTTGCACCACTGACCAAAATTTCAAGTAATTTCTCTGGCGGGTTCCTCGAAAATTAAAATCCTTAATAATCTGCCGTTCAGAGCCTAAAATTTTGCGAAAACGAGCTAAAGATTTGTTTTTCTATTTACGGAACAGCATGCTACGGTCCGATTTTCGCGCAAAAAAAGCGTTCGCGTATGCTAGTAAGCACATTTGAGTGGTGTTTTGGGCTATAGACTTGCATTCCCCCGGCCAAACTCGATGAAATTCAGTACACAATCTCATTTGCTTATTATTTACATCTTGGAAGTGGTAAGATGACGCTGATGTCTCTGGTTGGTGAAAAATACAGTTTTTTGGTTTTTAGTATCCTAATTAGGATGTTGATTGCTATTTTGGATACTTTTTTGTATCCAATTTAAGATACTCTCCTAAGTAGGAGAGATTGCTGAAGGTATCCTAATTTACACTTGTTCTTGCAAACGTCTTATTTTCTGTTTCAAGCCTGAATTTCGATTTCATGGAACCGGTCTGTTGACAATTTTTGAGACATTTTGAAAAGAACTTTTCTAAACTCATGGAGTTAAACATTAGCTTAGGTTAATACCAAGTTGGCTGAGGAGGCTATGAAATACTGTTTCCATCACTGCTGACTTATGTCTCCATTTAACTTCCTCTGTTGCTCATATCCTTTGGTACCTAGGTCAGTGTATTTCAACCACTTTCAAAAACTTCTCATACTTGCCTACTTAGTCTGCCTTTTTTGTGTTTTTCTTCCTCCTAGGCAGTTAGTCACACTAGCGTCCCGCCGAAATGCGTATCAAAGATTAATGCTGCGAAAGCACTACATTGTCACCTGACTCTCAGCAAGGCTGGAACTTCGATTTTTGAGGATTACAATTTTACCAGCTTTTTAGCGATTTTTGCCTCGCTAACCCAAATCTTGCAACCTCTTTACCTTACGGAAGATCGAAATTAGAGTCTTTCAGCGTTCCGAAAAGACTGCATATCAGAATTTTTTTCATCTTCACAGGATCGATTCTCAACAACAAAATACATCTTTTGGTCTTTGGGTTTGTTTCTGACGTTTTTCCTTCAAAGAATATCGATCACTTTCCTTTTCCCCTTGAGCGCACGAGAAAAAAATGATTAGCTCGCGTTCTCGCACGGGCGAATAAAGATGAGGCGGCAATCTTGCACTGAGGGTGCTACTTAGTTTCCGCCCTATTTTGCACCCACGATAGAACGGTCCCAATACAGGGTATTCCAAATGATAAACAATGTTGTTCTGTAAGTATTTTTCTGAGAGATACAAATAGTATATTGAATATTATTAACTTATTTATTTAAGTATTTTTGAGCGCAAATTTAAATACATGAAAATAAGAAGCAAATGGAAAATGTTTTTTTGCCGACCTGGCTATTTTACAAATCTCGAAAAAGAACTCCCATAGGAATTCCGATACACAACCCGATTGGTTAATTTGAACTGCTTCAAAAAAGTCATAATGGCAGATAATTTTGAACGTTTCTGAGGAAATGTGTGTAATTTATCGATGTTGATGGCTTGTTGATTCTTTAAAGAAAAAAGATAACAGGTATAGCTTTTTCTAATCCTGGAATATCAAGGTTCCAGCTGCACTGACTCTCAAGCAAAAAAATGCGCTGCAAAACTTCGAAAGGGTTTCATGAAGAAATAACCCGGCGCTTTTTAAAGAAATTAACATTCTCAAAAACTATGAGAAATTGCCTAAAATTTGAGCCATAGATAAAAAAATTTGAGCCAAGCCAACCTTGAGAACTAATTTGAAGATCTACTCCCCAAGAAAAAGATCTACGGGGGAGACGGAATCCACCTAGATCCGCGCACTGCCGGATAGGCTATATTTCCCGGAAATTTTGCCGGACCTCAAACACTGACCCATTTACATGTGCGGAATTGTTTTTACTTTATCTTATAAACAAGGCCTTAAAAATGGAAGCGCTGTATCCGGAATTGAATTACAAATTTGGTTGATTTTGGCTGCTGCACGTTTTATTTTGTTTCAAACTTTCAAGTTTTAATTAATTGTCTTGCGAACTTGACTCAGGTAACTCTCATCCTTGTTGTTGCAAATACATCCTGTAGATGACTGATGTTGTTTTTTCTGAAAGCTTGATTTCCTAGTGTGACTAACTGCTAGGGCCTCATACTTTAATTGCATGGGAATAGACGAAATCGGCTTTCCGAATTCTCCCCGAATAATTACCCATGATGCATTGCGCAAAAAAATTCACGGACTGATGTTGTTTTTTCTGAAAGCTTGATTTCCTAGTGTGACTAACTGCTAGGGCCTCATACTTTAATTGCATGGGAATAGACGATATCGGCTTAACGAAATTCTACCCGAATTATTACCAGTGATGCATTGCGCAAAAAAGTTCAGTAAGTCAATATTGTCCGTGAATTTTTTTGCGCAATGCATCATGGGTAATTATTCGGGGAGAATTCGGAAAGCCGATATCGTCTATTAACTAAGTGTTTGATCATACAGATAATATGGATGTGAATTATATATTCAATAAACTTACAGGTGATAGAAGTAAGACAGAAGTAGTTTTCAGCCTTGGAGCAGTCCTGTTTCTATCCTTATAAAGAAATGTGATCAGTGTATAGATTTCTCGAAAATACCTCTTTACACTTTAAATTGAATGTGAGAATATGACTTGAATTCTTTACAATAAAATTAACTCAGTAAAACAATAAACTGTAAACTGTGAGAGTTTCTTCAGGAAGTTTGAAGGCAATTTCAATTTAATCAAAAACGGAACTTATTGAGTAGTAAAATGTCAAACTGAGAGCGTCAAATGTATCATCAGTGTATGAAAATGGAAAAGATTTAAAAAATGTTGCTGTATCTACGAATTTGAGGTCGACATGACGCGCCTTAAAAGACCAAATAATAATTACTTTGATTTCAAAACAATCATGGGCATATCCAAACTTACGGGCAACAACAATATATCCACTTCTCGCACGGAAAACCTCCCTTTTTTACCTGCGCATTGACTATTTGAAAACTCAATTTTTACTAACTTTTTTGTAGAAAGTGCCACACCTTCTAGCATTCGTGTCAAAATTAAAATTTATGTCACATGATGTTTAGAATAATTGACGTCAGAATTATTTTCGTTAAAAAGTCACTGAAGGGGCTTCCTGGGTTCGAACGTCAAATCCTTTTTTTGGACGGGGTTTTATCGGAAGGCAGTGCTAATTTCGCCCTCAATCATGGATGAAAATGAAATTTTAAGCATAAATTAAAACCACGACGTATCATCTACTGCTTTTTCGAAATACAATAAGATATTTTTTGTCACAAAACTGCAGGAAATCCAACTTTCATACTCGAATCTCTCAAATCAACCCCCTGGAAAAATTTGAGAATAATACACGTTTTTTTTTTATAAGAACGTCAAAAATTTTCGAAGCCTTCGGATGTTCTTAGTTTTTTGGATTTGAAGCCTAAAAATGTTCTTAAAATGTTCTTATTTTCAGCATTTTTTGAGCATTTTGATGTAATTTCTTAAGAAACTGCATGTTTTTAAGTCTCCAAAGCCTTAGTAGTGAGGTCTGTTAGCACAAAAATACTTCAGATGGTGATTAAAGCATGAAATTTGGCACAGATGATCCTTAGAGGGTCTAAAACTTAATTTTAAACAGTAACACCAAATTTTGCCACCTGGCCACCTGCCAGATGACGTCATCAGGTGGCTCAGCAAAAATTTATTTTTTTGAAAATATTTAAAATCTGATGGTATCAGCGGAAAGAGCATGAAATGCTGATGAAAATCGAGGTATAAAACATGCCTTCAAAATCTTCCTATCAAAAGTTATGAAGGTTTAAAGTTTTGTGATGACGTCATCATAAGCCTTTCCAGGCAAAACCTAAAATCCCGTAATAACGGAACTAGTTTGACCAAATTTAGTGTTTTATACATGAATCCATGTCAAAATTTGAAGTTCCATCTGATCCTTGGGTCTAAACAACATAGGAAGGCTTAAAACATCCAAAAAAATTAGTTGGTTGTACACTGTGCTCCTGAAGGGAGAACGCTGCGTTGATTTGCCTTGTAAAGCTCAAAATCTAAGTTTTAGTATTCTGTAGGATTTAAAGCTTTTAATTCAATTTGAACATCGGAATCGGAAAAAGCAATGAATTTTGATATGAATTCATGTATAAAACATGAAATTTGGTCAATTTGTACAAAAATTACGAGGTTTTTAAGTTTTGCCTGGAAAGGCTTATGATGACGTCATCAAAAAACTTTCAACCTCCATAACTTTTGATAGGAAGATTTTCAAGGCATGTTTTATACCTCAATTTTTATCAGCATTTCATGCTCTTTCCGCTGGAACCATCAGATTTTGAATATTTTCAAAAAAATATTTTTTTGCCCAGCCACCTGATGACGTCATCTGGCAGGTGGCCAGGTGGCAAAATTTGGTGTTACTGTTTAAAATTAAGTTTTAGACCCTCTAAGGATCATCTGGGCCAAATTTCATGCTTTAATCACCATCTGTTAAGTATTCTTACGTTTTTATGTGCTCCGACCTCACTATAGAATGTTCTTAGAATGTTCTTAAATGTTTGGGCCTCGAAGCCTTATGTTCTTATATAGTTTGTTCTTATATAAAAAAAAACGTGTAGCTCAGCTATCATCTTGCGTTACACACACTTTTCATAAAATCACTCAGTATATGAAGATATTCCCCTGCTTGATAGAGTGGTGAATATAAAACAAAGAAGTATTACAAAGGATTTGTGCAAAATTCTTCAGAAAAAAAGCTTATCTTGGTTGGTTATTAATGTAATCTGACTTTTAGAAAAAAATCAATACTGTCAATATAAATGCTATTATTTTTAGTTAGCTTAAAAATCATGGAAGAATTTGTTCAGACACATGTACATGAACATGTCAGTGTTGTCACTATAAGAACAGTAACAAAAATGTTCAAACAGGGGCTGACCATTCCTTACATTGCAAGGTATCAAAAGGATAGAATTGATGGGGCTGATGCTAAAACTCTGCGTCAGGTAGAGGAGGCAATGCATGCATATGAGTAAGATATTGCATCTATTTTATTTTCTATCTTATCTTGTTCTTCTTTACATTTAGACTTATTTCTGTTTTTCTTGAAAGATCAGAATTTGACTTTGTGTTGTGATAATTTTGGTCTGTAAGTTTTTGTCATATTATTCAATGTTTTCTTTCTTTCAGTAATTTGCAAGGAAGAATAAGTAAAGTTTTGAAATCAATCGAAAACTTAGAAGTTTCCCAAGGATACATCAATCAAATCAAAGCAGCTACCACTTTGGATGATGTAGAAGCTCTTGTATGTCTTTTTGTCTACTATTTAATAGAATTTAAAACACATCCGACACTCCAAATTAAAATGACCAGATATGACCAGATATGATATAGTCAAAAACAAACGACATATTCATAAAATAATATTTTTTTTGTTTTAGTATCAACCATATAAGAAAGGTGGTAAAGGAACTTATGCTGAAAGAGCTAAAAAGCTTGGACTCAATGATGCTGCCCAACACCTTTTGAAAGGACAACAAGTTAACATTGAACAACTTGTGAACCAAAAGGCTAAAGGTATATGCACTACAAATTAAAAGAATTTAATTATAATTCAATGTACTCATCTGCAAGCAAGAGGGACACTCGAGAAATAGATTTTTGGACCTACCTCGGAGGTCCTATAAATTAACCGATGTCCGTCCGTTCGTTCGTTCGTCTGTTCGTTCGTCCGTCTGTTACCAGCTTTTCTCAGGATTGGCTCATTAGTTTTTTCTGATTTTTGGCACAATGATGCAAAATGGCAATGCCCAAAATGTGACGGAGCCCGATTTTCGAAAAAAAATCATTTCCGGCCGAAAATGCCGGAAATATGCCGGAAAAACCGGTTTTTTGGCATTTTCTCAAGATTTCATCATTAGTTTTTTCTGATTTTTTGCACAAAGATGCGTATTAACAATGCCCAAAACATGGCCAAGTCAGATTTTTGAGAAAAATTTTTTTTTGGCCGAAAATGCCGGAAATATGCCGGAAATCGCCGTTTTTCTGGATTTTCATTGAACTTTTCCTTATAATTGGTTGTTTTTTCATTCAAAAACATTATTAATAGCAATGCCACCATCAAGCATGTTTTAATTTTCAATAAATAGATTTTTAGATTTTTGAAGCCGGAACTTTCTAAAAATCACCGGAACAGCCGATTTTCGCCGGAAAAACCGTATTTCTTGAATTTCTTGAGCTGTACTTTATATTTTTTTCATGAAATTTTGCACACTGATGCAAAATGTCAATACCTAAATTGTGACGGAGCCCGATTTTCGAAAAACATCTTTTTCCGGCCGAAAATGGCGGAAATATGCCGGAAAAAACTGGTTTTTTTGGCATTTTCTCGAGATTTCATTCATTAGTTTTTTCTGATTTTTTGCTCAAAGATGCGTATTAACAATGCCCAAAACATGGCCTAGTCCGATTTTTGAGAAAAAATTTTTCCCGGCCGGAAATGCCGGAAATATGCCGGAAATCGCCTTTTTCTGGATTTTCATTGAACTTTTTCCTAATAATTGGTTGTTTTTTCATTCCAAAACATTATTAATAGCAATGCCCACCATCAAGCATGTTTTAATTTTCAATAAAATAGATTTTTGAAGCCGGAACTTTCTAAAAATCACCGGAACAGCCGATTTTCGCCGGAAAAACGGTATTTTTTGAATTTCTTGAGCTGTACTTTATATTTTTTCATGAAATTTTGCACACTGTTGCAAAATGTCAATACCTAAATTGTGACGGAGCCCGATTTTCGAAAAACATCTTTTTCCGGCCGAAAATGCCGGAAATATGCCGGAAAAACTGTTTTTTTGGCACTTTCTCGAGATTTTATCATTAGTTTTTTCTGATTTTTTGCTCAAAGATGCGTATTAACAATGCCCTAAACATGGCCGAGTCCGATTTTTGAGAAAATTTTTTTTCTGGTGGAAAATGCCTGAAATATGCCGGAAATCGCCGTTTTTCTAGATTTTCATTGGATTTTTTCTTTATATTTCTATATTTTTCACACAAAAACATTATTAATAGCAATGCCCACCATCAAGCATGTTTCAATTGTCAATAAAACTGAATTTTGCGACCATAACTTCCTATTTATTTTTTCTCTACAACCCTTCCCTCTCCCCCCATCAACAATCAATGATGAATTTATTGTGTTGTGTATTTTCGCTAAGCGCTATATTTTCTGACTGATTTTTTTTCATTTTTCTTTTCGCATTGCTATCTAACTTTAATCATCAGGTAGGTCCATTCAGCATATTGCTTGTTTATATTGTTTTATGAAGTAAAAGTTTTTAAATCAATGCTCTATCCTTTGACACTGATATTTTAAATATACTGAAAATAATGTGATAGTCTCAGGCAGATTGGCTATTTTTTACTCCTCTTTTTAACCATGATTATATTAATTGAATGATACAAGGGATTGTTTGTCAACTTGTCAATGGATATATTTTGTCATTGTAGGGTTACAATCGTTAGCAGAAGTAAAAAAAGGAATATCACATATTGTAGCTGGTGAGATAGCCAACAAGAATGAAATATTTCAAAAATTGTTTCAAGAAGCGTAAGAAATCTTATTATGAAAGAAATTCTTTTGATCGTATTATATAGCCACATTGGAAATGTGTTTGAATTTCTGATTCTTTCTGATTCTTTAGCAGAACATTTTAGGGGAACCTAAAAGAATTTTCACCAATTATAATTAGTTGAATTTGATTGGTAACTTTCCAGGATAGTGATGTTACCACACAGGAGCCAGGGTTCAATATAACATTTCACAAATAAATGAATAAAAGTTTTTATAAGATATTGAAAGGAGATATCTTGTTCTCTTTCCCTGGGTTGGAGCAACAATTAGTAAGACTTCTTATTTTATACATAGTTACACTTATGTCTTTGTGTTGACCAAACGAACAAAAGATGGTGTTGACAAAAACGAAAAGTTCAAAGATTACTATGACATCAAACGAAACATCACTAACTTGAAAGAACACCAGGTTAGTGTAAAGGAGGGTACGAGGAGAATATAACTTTATCAAAGTATAACTTATTTTATGTTCCAAAGAGGCTAGAATCGAATTTTAAGTCTCGCAAAGGTATGGAAAAAGGGAACTTTTGAATATTTGCTACAACTAAGACAATGAAATAAATATGCAATCATCATCATCATAATATCTGGCACATAAGGGAAATTAAAATTTAAAAACCCAAAGTGACTTTCGGTAGGAAAAAAGAGTTTCAACTCCGAGTTTTATCATGAGACTTAAGGCATTAGAGCATTAGACATTAGAATCTCTGGAATTAAAAGCTCAAAATGTTCCGATATAGCTGAGAATATAGCCTGGAATCCACTTAACACCTCCCAAATCGAAAAAATCCAATCAAACAAAGTGGAAGTGCTGAGATCCCAATTCTCGCCCAAGCTTTGAAATCTGAAAAATGTTAAACTGCACCCAAAATTTTCAATATATTTGGCAGTGATCGTAGTTGAATTTTGTCCATCCAATGGAGATTCGATTTTACCCTCTTCTGGTTTAAGAGCAATGATTCGAACTTTCTTTACACTGTAATCAAAGCTCCAATGCAAATATCTTCATGATTCAACTGATGTTTCTTTTGGTTCCAGATACTGGCTATCAATCGGGCTGAGAAGCAATCAATAATAACTGTCAAACTGCAAATTCACGAAGCGCAACGAAACCGATTCATTTACTGGATTAAGCAAACCTATAATTGTAAGTCAATATTCCTGCAATTTCACATTTGATAATTTCGAGTCTTGGTCTGTACATGTAATAAAAACTTCTGCTGAATTGAAACAATGTTGCCCTTTACTTGCTAGAAGTGATCATTTTTATGTGTACAATATAACTTTGAATAAATTTTAATAAATATTTTCTGAGTTTATTATTAATTAAAACTTTATCAAAATACTTTTTCAGGTAACAAAAATAATTTGGTTAACGAAGCAATTGAAGATGGTTTCAAACGTTTACTAGAACCCAGGTTTTTCCGAAAGATACGGTAAGAAATACATATGATCTTTTTCTCAGGTAGAAAGTACCTGTTTAGCATTGTTTATTTGTTGTAAAATTGACATTTCTAAATCTTTCCTGTTTATTCTTTTTAGAAGTAAATTGAAAAAAGAAGCAGAAGTGAAATCCATGAATATATTCAGTGAAAACATAAGAAAATTGCTCTTGATCGCACCAATTAGAGAAAAAGTTCTCTCAATTGACCCTGGATTTAAAAATGGCTGCAAGATTGCTGTCTTAGATAAAAATGGTACGGATTAAATTTATAAAATCAAAAGCCTTCAAATATAAAATTAGGAAAAATCCATTTATTGAAAGTTAATTAGAGTTACATCAAAGAAAAGTAGATGTTATATCGGAATATTGCAATAATTTGTTAGATCATCATCAGCGCTTGGCAAAGCCTCCATCTCTAACACAATACTGACTTAATACAAATGAAATTCTCTGTTAATTAGCTAAGATGCTGACTACTGCGGTTATTCATCCGTTCACTCAATCGAACAAAAACAATCAAGCAGAAACAGTCTTGATTGAATTGATACAAAAGCACAGGTCAGTTATGTTTCGAATAAGATGGTTTTTGAGAACAAACTGCATCAATCAAATTCTCTCAGCTTTGGAAAAGATAAAAAGCTGCAATCCGCTGAATGAATGTGTTTTAACAGCATAACTTTGTGTTACATGTAATCTTAGAACATCTAAGAAATCTCTGACGTTTCCATTGATCAATCCATAACAATGAAGGTCGCTGTGATTTTTCTCTTTAAGGATCAAACATATCGCTATTGGGAATGGCACTGCTTGTCGAGAAACAGAACGTTTGGTTGCCAAACTGATCGAAAGTAACAAAATTGCAGCAAAATACAGGTGATTCTGCCTTGAAATACGATTAAATTTTAGAATTTAACTTTTAGAATTTTTAGGTGTCCTTTGGATAAAATATGGTGGTAGAAAGCTGATCCCGCTAATGGCTGTAGAACAAACCTGGTGGGAGTGATGAAACTTCTTAATCTATGGTATATGGTCCCTGAACTTTATGCCTATAATGAGGGGACCTTTTTTTGAGGGTCTGAACGAAAAAATGACACATCGACAGGGAGGGGTATTATTTATCTCAATTACATCTTGATATTACTTATAAGAGGTTTAATCAGCAAAATTTCATCATCTAGCAGACTCTACCTTTAGATTCCACTCTTAAACCATGTTATTCTTACAAACAGTATCGTGGACGAGTCCGGAGCTTCAATATACAGCATCACTGAAGATGCATCCAAAGAATTTGGTCATCTTGATCCTAACCTCATAAGTGCAGGTAAAATCTTTATGTATTTCCATCAAAACACAGTCCTCGTTTTTTTCTGATCTGATTCTAATTCTACGGATAAACCGTTGGTTGCCCATTGGTAACACCGGATTTGATTTTTTTATCAACCTTTAAAGTCTTTCTATAAATTTAGATTAAAATTTTCAATTATTTTGTGTTTTTCTACATGTCATTCTGAGTACAACACACTATATCTCCATCAGTAGGGTTTTTGGAACAATGAGAGAATAATGACACGAAATGTGGATGCCATGATCATTTTCTTGAATGTAAATTTACAAATGAAATTATAATGATTTTTTTTGATAGTTTCAATAGGGAGACGACTGCAAGATCCATTGTTGGAGATCTGTAAACTTGACCCTAAAACAATCGGTGTTGGTATGTACCAGGTGAAATCATTGAACAATTCCTTAACGGAACCGCTTTTCCATTAAATTACATTTATTACGTAGTCAGCAACGTTTTGGATTGAAAATAACTTAAAATTCGGCGTTTGATCAATATTTTCAAGCTTTTTTATTTCAAATAAGTATCCATTCTTTTTCGTAGCATGACGTGGATCAAAAGACACTCTCAGGTGTATTGGAACATTCGTTAAGTGATGTGGTCAACATGGTCGGTGTGGATGTCAACTCGTGCTCTATTCACATGTTAAAGTGAGAATGGAAATTTTTTTCATAGTCAAAACCAAGGGGCTAAAGTCAGCAATTTTCTCAGGACACCTCTGGCGGGGGATACCGCGAATGAAGCTGTTTCTGTTTAGTTACCCAGTTCGAACGCTACGGCTAATGTCTCCTTTAAAAAAGCTCGTCAGTGTAGTTTCTACCGCTGCGTTTATTTATTTGAACTTTAAAGTTGAATTTGTTTTATCAGGCGTATTTCAGGATTGTCCACCAAGCAAGCTCAAGCCATCATAGAATATCGAACAAAAAAGAACGGCATCCACAACAGACAAGAATTGCTACAAATCAAAGGAATTGGACAAATAAGCTACAAAAATGCTTGTGGGTTTCTGAGAATTTTACCTGACACACTTCAAGAAGTGATTGAGATCGATGACGTAATGTTTTATTTCATTTTTCGGAGTGCAAAGCTCTTTTCATCATTTTTATATTTATGATAGGTAACGCATTTTATGCCGGGACTAAAAAAAACATTTTACGTGTTTACATTTGATACCACTGATTAATCCCTCATCCCATATATTTTGTCCTTAGATTGTTATGGTGTAACAGAGTATTGAAGGGTCGATTGCTATATTAAAGTTCATCTAAACCCTATAGATTGCATATGTATGTGAATATTAGTTGATCATTTGTTATTTTTTGCTGTCAATTATAGTCGGAAAGCGAACCTAACGAAGATGTATCGATCGGAACGAAAAGAAAAATCAAAACTGAAACTAAATCCCGAAAGAAAACGAAAACGGGAAGTGCTTGTCAACTTGAACCTCTGGACAGAACCATCATTCACCCGGAAAGTTACGACATTGCGAACAAGTTATTGAAACATTTGAAAACATCTGCTGATGTCATTGGGACGAGGAAAATGGTTGAGCTGACGCAGAATTTAGATCCTAAAAGTATTACACTTAATTTCCATCCAATAATTCACTTATTTGAGGTCTTTCGGAACATTTCAAGCTTCTTTAATGTGATAAACTTTCGCGGGAATTAAATCTCGCGGTTGAGCTCATCCGCGAAGTTTTAAGATTGTGCAGAGACCTTCGCGAGCGGAATTATTGGGAGACTTAGCTTTTGCTTTCATGAATGTTGTTTGTTGAAATACAATTATTAGAGCTTCTTTGATGCCAGTAAACATCTAAAAAGTAGTTTATTCGACATTTTTGAGTTCTGTTTAAAAATATTTCGAGGATGACACCCAAATTTGCAAAATCTGTGAAATTTTATAATCCCGCAAAATTTTATCCCTAAAGTACCCTAGGACACATAAATTGTGCTCATTTCTTTTTAGGATTGGCGAAAGAAATAGGTACATCACATCACACGATGGAACTAATCCTTACCGCCTATAAACAAACAGAAGAAAGTTTTCGCAAAGGTACTTCCACTCTATGGCTTTTTGGACCTACCCCGGTGGAGGTCCTATAAATTAACCGTTGTTCGTTCGTTCGTTCGTTCGTTCGTTCGTTCGTTCGTTCGTTCGTTCGTTCGTTCGTTCGTTCGTTCGTTCGTTCGTTCGTTCGTTCACTATTTGTGTTCTGAATGATTGTTTAATGGTCACGCTCACGTAGATATCAATTATATATGTGTTAAATGCATAACCAGGTAGGTCCATAAAAGTATCACTTGTTAAAGAAGTATGATTCCGTTCCATTTATTTTCAACCAAAAACCTTCTTTAAAGAGCTGTGAGAGTAGTTTTACAGTGCCGGCAAAATCTTGATCTGCTTTGAAGTTTGACATTATTTGCTGTAGAAAATAAACTACATCTCAATCTATCACTTAAATCCACCCAAATCATCTAACTCGTCAACATCTTAACCTTCACATTAAAGTGCTTTTATAATTTAATAACATTCTATTTTTTTTAGACTTCTCGAAACCAGTCTTTAAATCTTCAATCATAAATATTAACGATTTGAAAATAGGAACACTATGTGACGGTGTTGTTCGCAACGTCACTTCATTTGGTGCCTTCATTGATATTGGTGTTAATAAAAACGCTCTTTTACACGTCAGTAAATTCTGCGGGCGTTCATTTGGACCTGGTGATAGAGTTCGCTGCAAAGTGGATTCTTTGGATATCGAGAAGGGACGAATAAGTCTACTTTTAGCTTGAATCCAATGTTTTCAATCTCATGTTTATATTCTTCAAACGTCTTGCTATTTACGGAGATCCTTGGTGCTCCGTATTCTCCTCAATTGTTATGTTATGATTTTTAATTTTATTATAGATTTGCCACAGACATGGCAAGTTTTTTGTAGAGCTCTTTAAGGGGAAACTTTTTGATTGAAACCGGCTAATTTTAAGTCAGGGCCTCTTGAAGCGAGGTGCAAAGTAGAAGTAGAAAAAATACCCTATAAAGTGAATGGTACGCCATAATAAGGGGAGGTCTTCAATGGAGCGATAAAGATTATGCAAAGACAACTTGTAGTAACGTGAAACAAAGCTTATTTTTGCTTTCAAGAGTTTTTCCTATTGGCCATTAATAAAAGACTCTCAAAAGACTTATTTCACTGAAAATTTAACTAAATGCCAGCGCTGAAAAATGTTTTACTAGGGTACGTACATTTCCCGAAAAAAGGGTGGGATGGTCATCAAAAAGGAAGGTTTATATTTGTTTTTTGTATATTTTTGTATTTATCTAGAGAATTTATGAATGAGCTAGATATTTTTCCTATGACTCTTATTGTTTACGTCTAAAGTATAGGCCATTGAGCTTAAAAATGAAAATCGAAAATGCAATTTTAAAAATTAAGGATTTCTTTCTTAAAATTCTATCTTTGTGTGTCTATAGGGTTAGGGGAAATATTGGAACAAAATTTAAGTAAACAAAAATACTTTTAGTATTTATCGATTCGACAAAGAAATTCCATACCATTAGTTCAATTGTTCTGAATTCAAGTAAAATAATGAGTTCTGATGATTATACTTTAAATAAAATCTGTTCTACTTTTTCCGGACACGTGGGTTTTTCGCTCGTGGTATTTGTCGCTCTTTGCGCCATTGTAGGTTTTAATGACTACCAGAGTCGAGGATAATTTGTATTTCTTTTGTCATGTATAGATATATTAGAGGGGGTTCTATAGTGTTACTAATAAAATTCACCATCATCATCTTTTATGTTCTTAGGTCTTCTACACGATTAAAGCAATTTAAACTTTTGCAAACATTCTTTCCTAGACTAGTACACAAAAACAAACAAAGCATAATCGCCACCGCAATCACTCCAGAAAAACTAAATTTGATGGTGTCAAATGTGGATTTCAAGATATGACCATTAGTTGTAGTCCATCCGAAGAGGTTTTGAATCATGGAATTTGCGGTCAGGAACAAAGTTATAATGACAGCAGTAGTGAGGAAGCAATTGGACCATCCTTTTTGTGGAGCAGATGCCATGAATTGTGGATCGTTCAAACAGATCAATAGACAGATAGAAAAGAAGGGGAGAAGACAACCATTGAACACCTAAATTAGATTCAAAGGTACTTCAATTAATGATAAAATCCATGAACATTATATAAACTTCAGTTGTTTAGTGTAGATAAGATAATTTTCCAGCTTATTTCTTACTTCAGATTGACGCACAAATCAGTTGTTGGAGAACGTTTTCAAGTAAGTAGGTTTTTATTATTTTCAAAATTTAACACCTGATGGCCTTATTAAGATCTTAGAAGCTATCAGTACGTATTCCTTGTGTCAAAATTAGTTTAGAAAATAAGAAAAAGCCTTACTTGAGCGACCAAGATGACTTTAACAGGTGGTGCATTTGCAGCGTTCACAATCACAGCTACGGATACCATTATGACCATCAAAGCACGTGCATATTTCTTGGGAAACAATCTTTCTTGACCTTCACTTTGGATTTGAATAACTTGCTCCCCTTCTTTTGTACCTTGATCCTGTTCCTTCTCTCCAGTGCTCTTATACTCCATTGCCGACTGCTCGTCATTTTCCGCATAAATATTGAAAACGCTTTCACAAGTCATCACTGATCCTAACGGGCACACTAACATGGAACTTAAAGCGGCTGCAATGAAGCCCAGACAAAATATCCAAAGACCAGCACCTCCAGTCAGATTTTCTACAGTACCAGACAAGTTGGCGATGGTGAATAACCCTTTCTGTAACTCTGTACCATCTCCAACAATCATGATTAGCACTGACACAATCAGAGTCATTACTGTTGAAAATGCAATCCCTCTTTGTGCTTGTGGAAGCGTTTTCCCTTCTGCCATCTGTCCACCTAAGAATAGGTTGAAGCCGATAGCAGTTGTTCCTACCAAGCTTAAAACAATGTTGGTGGATCCTGCTGGCATACTGATCGGCAGCAATCCTTTAGCGAATCGTGCACCATCTAAACCTATGGAAATGAAATAATGTGGTATAGAAAGAATTTTTGTCATCAAAATTAAGAACCATGTTTTCCATGTATGTCGTAATTGTTTATGCTTCACCACGGAAAGTGTGTTAGTAAGTAATAAGATTTCGAGGGGAAACAAGCATCAAGGTTTAACTTGCTAGAAGGTTATTGTTTACTGCACATACATAATTAATCTATGAGTCATGATTTGGCAAAGAATAATAGTTAAAGGACAAAAAGTGTCTTCCAATTAGCTGTTTTGAATTATAATCTCTTCTCAAGGCTTGTAACATGAGATAATAAAATTTACCTAGTTTAACGACAACTACCAGGAATAATATCACCATGGCAATCATAACTACACCAAGTCCTACTCCAAGTGAATCCGTTTTATCAGCCAATGAAATTGCGATGACAATGAAACCATACCCAAAACAAGCACCAACACGTAGTCCGACCGTATTTCCAGCACCGGGTAGTGCGTAGATGGCGGACATGCCACCTGCCCAGTTGTTGCATGAATAAAAAGTGTTTCCTATAGTATGAAAGAAAAGAAAATCAGCAGCTTTTAGACAGGCTGAGGAATTGAACAAGAACAGAACAAATCGGGAACTGGAGAAAAATGAATTGAAATAAATAATTGAAATAGTGCAATGACTTTTTGCCTTTTTGTCAATCGAATGAGCTTTAAACCGAGGTGACTAAACCTTTTTGAGGCAACTTACCAAGAAATACACAGACCGCCACCACCCAGCAAATAACGCCCACGCCCCATATCAGTCGACCATGTTTATATTTTGCTTGAAGACATTGACCAAGGCTTTTACCACTTTTTATTGTCAGTCTTGCTGTACCTAAAGGTGGATAATGATATTACGTACAGATAAAAGTTAGCAAAGTTAACAAGTAACTTGTCAATGTTCCGAGTGTAACGAAAGCTAAGAGGTTGGCATGGTTATTACTCCACCCTAAATTGAATAGAATAGATGATGTAAAAGAAACGTGTTTAGGTTAAATAACGTTTATCATTTTTGTCCATGCTCAAATTCTTTACCTTCCTGCAAAGTATATGAGAGAATGGAAGCGAAAATCAACGCCCAAATCAAGTTCAAATCAAATTCAGCACCGGCCCTTGCGCAAGTGACTACGGTTCCGGGCCCCACTGTACAAGCCGCCAACATGGTCCAGTATAGAAGGCTCACAATCTCTTTGAAAATCTTGTTATTCCTCATTTTGCTGCGTGTATGACTCTCCCCTCTGTTGCAGTTTTTAGTCTGTAAAAGCTGTTGACCCTCTGTAAAATTGCGCTCATTTTTATTGTTTTCCATATTTCAATCGCCACTTCATAAGTACTTCTCCGCCGCAGTATCATTTTTAGGGGACATATATCCAATTTCGAGGTAAATTTGTTATTGTTTTGTCAGCTTGCATATACATGATATATCTATCATATATTATCATAACTCGAGTAGTACATCTTTTCAACCGTCTTGTCAATTTGTACTAATGACTTCTTATTTATCAGACGTATCAGATCGTGTTATCAAAACACAACATCTCATGTTTAAAGTTTAAGACTGTTTATGTTTACTTGACGAATAAACTTTTAAATAAAATTAAAAACAGAGTGTAAAAGTACACAACAATCAGTTTTGACAAATTATCCACTAAACATTCACAAATTTCTTAAAGAACTAGTAAATTTTGGCTGGGGCTCAGCTTTCCTCATATCTTGCCAATTTTCAGGCCCGTCGGAGTTGAAAATAAACAGGAAAACCGGTTTTTTGACTGAGATAGATAACCAGCTGTTTGCTGTAATCTATTTGATTTCGATTTATCTTAATTTCTTCTTTGTTTACGTTGGAAAATTAGCCTTGCATTAACCTTACTTAAATTGTTCATCATCACATCGCAGATAAAAAGTGACTTTTCAAATTTTTGTATTACACCCCCTTCTCACAGGCCCGGTAGGATTTCAGCCAGTGGGGATAAAAGGGGACACCCCCTTTGTATTAGTTGGGCACCCTTGCAAGCTCATATAGAATCCGTCGGTCAATTGACGCGAAATTTGATCTGGTTTTTGATGCTATCAAAGACTCTCTTTTATGTTGGTGGTTGCCCAGAATCGATTTCAGAAATGTTTGTAAAAATGTCCTTCAATAAAAAAACGCGTCCGGCTTTTTACGCCCGACTGCCTAAAGCAGCTTCCATAAATAATGGAAATGGCTATAATTTACTGAAAGTCCCCGAGTTTGTTTTTAGATTTTCCCTCTGATTTTGTCCCATGAAAAGAAAGAGAAGCTTTGAATTTGTAGGATGGAGTATATTGCAAAAACATTCAAAAAACTTCTTGTCCCGCTCCAGCAATAGATGCACCTCCTGAACGAATTATTCATTTTTCAAAATTGATAAAATTATTTTCTAATTCGTAGACTCAAACGAAAATAACCTTACCTACAATCAGCTGCAAAAATAATGAGACATTTTGGCTCATTCGGGCCCCCCGCTCCCCCAATCAATGTTGCCTTGGTGGGACGTAATTTTGGCTACGGAAAATACTCGGATTCAACCAACATTGCCTTAGGGGGGAGGGGAACTCACCAGTCTCATGAATTTTTGCAGATGATTGTAGTTTATAAAACATAGTATGGTCGTCTAGATAACAAGAGTGCGGAAAAGAAATGTCAACACCAATACTATACATATACAAACTAACATAACACCAAGCTAACCAAAATATTAAAGTAAATACTATAGGTGCACCAAAAAAAAGTAAACAGGTTGGTCGAGATATTGTGAGCTTCAGGATTTAAATGTTTTATTCATTCTTTTTTTATAGTATAGAGAATGTTCTAACTTGAATTTTTAGCTATCATACATTAAATTTGAAAATGTAGTTCGAAAGTTATTTGAAAAAAACTGACTTTTTTTCCATGTCAAAATTTGAAAAAATCATTAAGAACAGCAATCACACTGTGAATAAGTCAAAATGACAAAAACACATTTTTATTTTTTTTTGTTTTTTTTTTTTTCTTATTTATATTTTGACAACAGTTTCTTCATCTTATTTGTACGTCATGAACATTTCCAGCACGAGCAAACTCAATGTAGAACATGTTAAGAACATTTTTAGGCTAAAAACTCAATTTTTGGATGTTCTTATAAAAAAGGTGTAATCTCAATATTCTTTCTGCCCTTATACTAAGTATCACGTGACAAAGAAGCACCGAAGGAATAAAAATAAATTCATCGATGAATACGGATACTACTTTAAAATGCGAATCTATAATGACGGGTACTCGTTCCAGTAAATATAAAAAGTGAAGTGAAGAAAATGGATTGCAATGATCGATAATTAAAGTTTCAAAAATGTTACTATTGTCATGAAAATATTTTTAATTGTGACAATTAAGTAAATCACCATGCATTCGTTTGACGTCGCACCGCTGATGATTTGAAATTCACCGCTGGTGCTGGTGCCAGTGCTGGTGCCGGGAATTGTTGCGGATCAGTATCTATGATGGTTTGTTTTAAGATTTCCTTCATGTCGTCAATCGCCGTGATTCGTGCCGTACGACGTTGACTTGTCACGATTTGACATGACGGTCTCGTGTTGTTGCTTCTCAACGTTTCGACCAATGATAAAAGTTTCTTTTGTTTTTCACCCAATAATTTGATCTTAGTGATTTTCTTTTCGTTGGAGCTCTCCAACTCTGCCAGTCTCTGTGCCATCGCCTCTTTTTCCTGTAAATCAAATGTAAAGTTGAATGAAGTTACTTGAAAGTCAATTTACAGATCATTATTTTCTCTGTCGTCTCTATAACTCGTTTTGTCAAGACAGTACTTGGGATCACAGACATATTAACGAACAGGTTTAAACTTGGTTGGATTTAAGAGCTCGCTGATTTCGTGTATTTGGTTGTCTTCTGCGAAATTATTTCAAGAAAAAAGAGTTGCGGGACAACAGATGAAAAATACTCTAGCGGTTGATGTGCTTAAATCTTCATTCTAAGGCTGCGAGTTCGAGCACTGCTCAAATCGACCATTGAGTAAGATACCTCTTGGGTCACTGATCACTTGAAGTAACACTCCAGGTGATAACGAACCTTGAGCATAAATCTATGATAAAAATGGGTTTGGGAACAAACCTTCAGTTCATCTTGGTAAGCTTCTTTGAACTTGGCCGCTTCTTTTTGAAGTTCTTGTATAGTTTTTAAGATTTCTGCATTTGGTATGTCAGCCATCTTATTTGTATGGATTATTTTGTCGACTTGGTCACGAAAAGCGTCGAAAGCTGCAGCGGCGAACATTACACAACATGGCAAAGATGGAATGAAAAGCAATTATTTTTCTGAACAACTTTTTTGAAATTTTCAAATTGACGTCAAATATTTTTCACTTTAAAACGTCAAATCATTTCGAATTCTCGCCTTTACCATTTAGACCTTCTCATACAAAGACAAAAATATCCAAGGATTACCAAGGGTTACCAAGTATATTTTTAGAAAACTGCTAAATGGGGCTGACGACTGACGTAAATCGATAGATTAAATGATTGAGTGATTCCGAAATAGTATATTGCTTTTGGAACAGTGTTCTACTTTTCCAAGTATCTTTGGAATAGATACAAATGGTATTTAAGGTGATTCCCTCGTGTTTCCCTTCCACTCACACTCTCTGGAAAACTATTTCGCTTATTTCCTGGAGGTCAGAGTGAAATATTTTTTAAGATTTTTTCAATATGCGAAAATCGTTTGACGACTGTAGACAGACGTCAGTAACAGTCTAGCCGCGTTTGATGGAAACATTGTCTCTCTCTCTATGTATTTGATAAGTGGATAATCATGTGTGTGTTTTGTTTGGCCATTTTTCACCTGTGAAACATTTTAATCGCGTGAGTGTTTGTCCTATTTCACTATTCATTGATGAAATGTATATTTTGTAAGAAAACACTGCCAGACTAACGTCATTTCTGCGGCTTCAAGTTTTTGAACTAAAAACCACAAGCATCGTATGAATACCAAATTAAATGATTAGCTTAACGAGTAAAGTCGGAGTAAAATTTTCTCTTAGGTTGATTTGACACTCGATTGTGAAAGTTTTTGACTATTTAAATTTTTCTTGACTAAAATAAATACTGACAATTTTTCGCCAAGATGTTCCTCGCTGTCAAGGACATAATCCAAGGAGACTGAATATTGAAATGTGCTGTCCGCGATAAAGAGGTTGGGTATAGTATCTTCAGCATCAATACTATTTAAAGGATTCGGATAGCTCACACCCTTCAATTTAGCTCACTCCTGGAAAAAATTGCTTTATTAGCCTTCTCCACCAAGTCCGCCAGATTTTTAGTGTGGTCCTGTTACAAAAATACAGGCTGTTTGTAGGAAAAAAATAAGATCTAGCTGAAACTTTCTCCAGACCTTCTCTATAGGATGCTTATATCTCAGGAAAAAATCCCCTAAAATCCCACTGGTGGAACATTCCTTTTTTGGGACATTTCTATTTTCTCCAGGCAAAATCCTAAGGGCGAAATTTTTTGAAAATTTCAAACTCATTTTTAGACATTATCAAGTATACCAATCGAAAGCTCTCGAAAAACTAATATAGAAGACTTTTAAACGGTTATAGCCGATTTCCTTACCTAACTCGAGAGATTTCATGCGCAAGTTCCACTTTTCGCCACATTTTGGTCTAAAATTGACCATATATAGCATCTTCTGCGTGAATTATCTTGAGTTAGGTAATGAAATTGGCTATACCCGTTTAAAAGTCTTCTATATAGTTTTTCGAGAGCTTTCGAATGGTATACTTGATAATGTCTGAAAATGAGTTTGAAATTTTCAAAAAATTTTGCCCTTAAGGTTTTGGCTGGAGAAAAAAGAAATGTCCCAAAAAAAGGATGCTCCACCAGTGGGATTTTAGGGGATTTTTTCCTGAGGCATAACCATCCTATAGAGAAGGTCTGGAGAAAGTTTCAGCTGGATCTATTTTTTTCCTTTAAATCATGCTAGACAACCCCACTATTTATCCATTGTCATTTTACTTTAAAGTCTGGCTCATAGAAATTGACTGCCCGTACTTTTTTTTTAAATTCATCTGGAGGTGGAAAGATATAGTTAAAAGCAATACCTCGCTGGAAAGGTAATTTTGAGCAGTTTGATATAAGCTTTTTTAATTTTGAAAATGAAGATGACGAATGAAGAAGAAAAATGTTTGAAAAATAGTACTGACTGGCAATTCTTTTGGAACAGATTTGGTTAATTTAGGTTAAAAACAATGAGAAACTTTCTTTTACTTAACCTAATTTCAAGTGACCAAAAAAATCTTTGAAATTGAAAGTAAAATCGTGCACGAAAGATAATGTTGGTATTTTAATTGACTTGCGTAAAATAAATAGTTTGAAGATTTGCGATTAAAACAGTTTGAAAATGCAGACAGTGTTGATTCTTTACTCCTATGTAAAAGGCGCTTTATCACTGGAGGATTTACATATTAACCTTTCAATTCTGCTGATGAAATAAAATCTAGACCGAAAGTACTGCTGATAATGATATGATAATAAACTAATTCTAAACTTTTCCTTTTTCAGGTTTTCATCCCGCTTCTTCTGGTTGACTATTTTGAGTCGTTGAATGGGTAAAATTATTACATTCTATAAGGTTTATTTTAGTTGAAATGTATGAAAGGTATAATTTGATCGGGCTTGACTTTGGAGAAAATTTATAGAACGATCTTACTGATACCTTGAAATAATAGTTAGGATACTTCGCTTTTTTGTTGGTTTAAATGCATTGCTCGTTCAGGATCTCATGCGGTGTATTCTTAAATATAGACTCTCTTCCCCCGCACCCTGATCATTAGTATTTTTGTAGCTATCAAATCGATTGTACCTACGCTTTTATCTTAGATTACTGTAATTAAAAAAATTCCTCAATTTTTTAGATTTTTTTTTGGAAAAACTCAAAAACCTTCATGAAATGTTAAGAAGATCCAGGAAAAAGACCAACTAATTCCCTGAAGATTGTGTTCGAGAATCCTTTATGTGGAGCCATGAGGAGCAGGTCGGTTATGGTATCCTTTTTTCTCTTAACATTCAATAAATTTCGTGAATTTTTGTTTTTCCTTGGTAAAAAAGATAGAAACGATTTTCATCGTGACTTTTTTTTCCGATCCGCCACCTTAACAAAACAAATAGGATCAAGCGAAAATCCTGTGCCAAAGGAAATAAAACGTCTTTTCTATTCAATCTTTTCGACGCATAGTAGAAGACAGTGAAATTCGTGTCGTCAAATAGCGTGCATCGTTTACTCCTTTCGTTTTTCGTTTCTCAAAAGCGCGACTGTTTAAAATAATCTTCACGAGATTCCCTGCTATTCTATCATGCCATAATGGTGATTCCCTTCCCCTCAATGTTCGTGTTGCATGCGTCAAGATGATTCCCTGACTCGTATAAAAAGAGAGCTACTTCCTCGATTGCTTAACTTTATTATCTCTGTTCCGTTGTACTTCTGAACTATATAACGAGTAGAGGAACAGCTTTTAATAACACTCGAGAGTTAAAAGTTGTCTTATATGAAAACGTTTGAAATTTTGTTTCAGAGCGAGAAAAGTCTTATTGAGTATGGAAAACTACTTCAAGACGGCAACTTGGGTCATGAAACATGATTGTTGGTTTCAGTATCTGCGTCAAAGTCATCAATTACAACAACAGCTCACTACTTATTTTCAAAGGTATGCTTGTCTTTTTTCTTTTGGAGGAGTTGCTGACCAGAGTAGATAAAGGGGTCGGTCGGAATTCTAAAGTGTGTTTTATTGTTGACTACTCCTACACCTACCTTCCAATCCCATAAGGAAGTTGTCATAAGAAATTGTTTACAATGGAGAAACTTTCGCCTTTTAATAATCACCCTAGTATATCTTTTTACCGGTACGCGAAGATTCTATTGGTTGTTTTCCAAGTAATAAGAATGGGCGTGCAATGGGGCGTATTGGTAATGATTTTTAATGAACCTTTCTTCGCCCACCATCATTGTTACGAAGAATCTCTACTCTTTTCCATGTCATCTTTTATTTACAGCAAAGTATATGTGTCTGTAGATTTTATTTCTTTCACATGGTTATTTAGGTGGTTTTACTTGAATATTATGATTTTATAAATTTTGCAACTTATTGAGTTACTTGCCTGTCAACGTGTTATAAGGCTTTGTTAAATAGCTGGCAACTGCGAACCTATACACCCCTGTCTCTTGATTGGTTATGATTATTTAATCAGTAGAGATAAAATGAAGGAATTAAATGTCAAAGAGGATGGTAAACAAATGTTTTGTGTTTAGTGGGAGTGGATTCTATTGTTTACAGCTAAAGGATTAGAAAAAAACTTTTAATGAAATTCCAAGGGATTGAAACTTCTTCGTTTATTTTTTCAAATGTTGAAGTATTTTTTACAGGGTAGGGTCTCACATGTGACATGGGGTGTTTCTATAGTATCGTTATATTGAAGAACTTTTTAATTCGATCCACCGTATTGCAATTTTAAGCGGGTTCTCGTCTTCTGGCGTTTGGACTGAAGAGCATATGAAATGCAAATAGATACTGCCCCAAAAATACCTGAAACTACTTATTTAAAAAGCAATTCCGATAGATCTTGGAGACTTAGAAAAGGTTTCTCTCCTTGACACGACCCAATGGGAAAAAAACCGATTCTATGCGGATCATTTCGGTGATATAAATCTTAACATGAGATACGTAGGTTCATAAATTGCAAAGTTAATCAGCCTATCTTTGAATTGGAAGAATTTAATTTTTACCCAAAGTTTACATTTCACTTTGTTTTTAATTTTCACCGTTTGTTTTGATTGGTGTTGTGAAAATTAAATGGCGAATGTTGTTGGATACCGAGTGCGGTGATTAAACCCGAAAATCTTGGCCGTCTGATATCTGACGGTAAAAATAAGTTCAGAATACAAGCTATCATTTGCTTTGAGGTTTGGAAATTTCAAATCTGAATCAAAAGTAGGTGTTCTTTGCATGTTTTTGGTTCCAAAAATGGGTTGAATTTGGTCTAGGTTCTGCAACAGTACTTAGTACTGTCTTTAAATGTTACGTAGATATGGATATTATGATGGTGGAATTCACAGACTGATAAGAGAAGGAGGGGAGATTATTTTGCACACCTTTTGTCTCGTGCAATGCAAGCTGGGAAAGATTTATCACAAAATCGCGTGTCATTCTTTAGGCACAAGTGTTTCAAAAAGAAATTTCATATTTTTCAAGTCACGCCAAACGAAATATACAAATACAAAAAAAAATTGAAAAATAATTGGATTTTCGTGTGTCGTATGGCAAACTTGTGCTGTCAACCTCCTGAACATCTTGTTTTCAAAATATTTTCGATTTCTTTTCTTGTTAGAAATTTATTCAAAATGTTCTCCCCACATTTTAACTCTTCATGACCACAGTACATTTTCACCAATGACCTTCCCTACCAGCCATCCGATACCAAGTCCCGTTTACACAGTTTGACCACAAATTATCGATTTGGCTCGATTATTAAATCATCCTGGAAGATTTGTAAATTTTGAACTTTGGTGGGCCTTCTTTTTCACTGTTCATTTTGATATCAAATCATTCTGTGTATATATTATAGTGTGTACATATTTCTTCCTTCATATTTACTTCGAATAAGCGTTTCCTTCTTTTAAACACCCCTCCTAAAAGCCAAAAAAACTAGTGATCATTACATTCGTCGATTGAATTACATTTGAAACACCAAAAAATATCCACATCCCTATTTTTCTGGAAGAACGCAGTTTTGGCTGATGTAAGTTTTGACTGGTATCCGGTCAGTAGTGAAAAGGAGTCATAGCATTCGGAAGCGGTGCGGAAGGTCCTGGGCTCATACCGCAAAGACTCCAAAAAGGTGCATGATACATCTCTGCTTGATGCTCAGCAATTAAAGAGAAGAAGCGATGGTAATTAGAGTAATCCAGGGAGGAGAGGTGCCTTCCCCTACCTTCTGGTATTGAAAGAGGAGTCATTGGATCGCCTCTTACCGCGGTCGCAGACTTACTAATTTTTGGATGGTCTTCATCATTTTCGATGAAAGTATAACGGGTGTTAGATGGAGCTACAACAGATTTGAAGAGAATTGGTTCAAGGCTTCTTTGGTCGTGTTGTTTTGGCGAGAAAATCAAAAAACTACCTAAAAATGGCGCGAAATCAATTTTTAAGCTTATGGGGGTATAATAATGTGTGAAAAACAACCTGATCACGAAAATTTAGCAGAAAAATTTAAGCCTTGAAGAAATAAATTGAAAAACTTTTTGACATAAACACAATGAAAAACGATTATGAGCATGCAGCACGAAACTTTTCGTTTTTTCATGTCACTGTTTAATACGGGAATAAGTAAAATCGTGTATTTTGTTTCAAATTTGTTTTCCCCTAATGATAGCGAAACAAAAAAAACGAACGAAAAGCATCAAGTCTTTAATCTCACACACTGTTCAGCTATTGTTTCTTTTGTGTTGTTGACCCACCTGAGGGAATCACCTTCTGCGCGCGTTCACTGCAAGCGATCGATTTCGTGCGCACGTCAAAGCTAGCGTGACCATTCAACGCCTGTTTGCTTTGTTTCAATCTTTCAAAATCTGCTTTTAATATTATAAACGAATCTTTGATTATTTTTATGTCACGAATTTCATGTGTTCAACATTTTTCCCAATTTTACTTTCTATTGCTCTCACTCTTTTATTCTTTCCATTTTCACAACTCAGGCAAATTGTTGTGTTCAACCGTTCAGAATTATATCTTTCTTTTGAACTTTATAACAAAGTTACTTTTTATCAATTTTTCATATCACGCCATCTATACATTTCTTATCATTGTTGATTTACTAACTTATCTTTTGATAATTGCTCGTTTGACCATGGTGGTTCACCTGTGGCCACTTCTACTAAATTCTTTTTCAAAAAAGCTTTTTTATTAAACTGTCTTTACCGCCAGCCGTCGGCGTTGTTGAAAAACAAAAACCTTGATCTCTTTCTTCTATTAGTATCCCGTTAGTGTAAATGTAAAAACGAGTAAGATCACAATCTGTCTTAACTTAAGTGAAATTATTTTTGGAACACAAAGTAAATTTAGCAAGATTAAATTAAAATCAAAAATTTCAGTCAATTTTATAACTTCAAAGTTTCCCCCATTTTTTCTTTTGTCGCACTCATCAATAGTTCGTGACATGATCGCATCCGTTGAATGACGATGCGTGTCAAACGCGATAGGATTTGAGAGTTGACCTTCCGGTGCGAGAGAGAGCATTCAAACCCTTCTCGTGAGGCGAGTAGCATATTGATTAAGTGCATACTTTCCATTCCACTGACAACATGTATCCCCTATGTTTGGCTTTCAAAAAAGTCTCTAACTTTGTACATGTCCACTTTGTAAACCCATAAAGTTGCTATGGCTTTTTAATTGGATTTGCTCAAACAAGTCTTTGAGGAAAATGCCCAAGTGGGGGTACTTGCGCAAAAGAAGTACGGGGATGTGCTGATGGACAGGGTGCCTTTTTCACCTGCATGTTTCCTAGGTAGGAAAACACCAAGATAGAAAATTAGTCCCTCTTAGGGGAATTTGGGGAAGATATGGAAGATTTTAG